>NC_133898.1:130914552-131214552 GCF_964199755.1 Larus michahellis
GGGACACCGCGGGGGGGGGGGGGGCGGGGGGGGGCGGGCCGGGCCGGGGCCGGTCCCGCCGGTTCGAGAAAGCTCCGGGGCCGGAGCGGGGCGGACCCGCCGCGGTCGATAAATAGGGGCGGGCGGGGGCGGGCGACCGCGGCGGAGTTCGCCAGGGCGGCCGGGGTGCAGGTACCGCTCCCTTCCCCTTTCCCTTCCCCTATTCCCTTCCCCTATTCCCTTCCCCTATTCCCTTCCCCTATTCCCTTTCCCTCTCCTTTCCCCTCTCCCTTCCCCTATTCCCTCTCCCTCTCCCTTCCCCTATTCCCTCTCCTTTCCCTTCCCCTATTCCCTCTCCCTTCCCTCTCCCTTCCCCTATTCCCTTCCCTCTCCCTTCCCCTATTCCCTCTCCTTTCCCTCTCCCTTCCCTTCCCCCTATTCCCTCTCCCTTCCCTTCCCCTATTCCCTTCCCCTCTCCCTTCCCCTATTCCCTCTCCCTTCCCTCTCCCTTCCCCTATTCCCTTCCCTCTCCCTTCCCCTATTCCCTTCCCCACCACGCAATGAGTTCTGGCCGGTCTCAGCCACTGCTGGAAGCCCCCCCGGCCCTGGCTGGGGTGCAGTGGGGTGGGAGGGATGGGGGCTTCATGTCCAGTTTGGGGGTGCAAGCCCATGCCTGGGGGACAGCCAAGGGGGGGGGCACAGGCACCCCTGGTGGCGGGGGACCCGCTGTGGGGCACCCCGGGGTGCCCCCCCCCCTCGCCCCAGGCCGTGCCGGAGGAGGTGATGCAGCGGGAGGATGCTTGGCCTCTGCGGGCAGGAGTTTCCCACAATGCCCCGGGCCGGGCGGGATGGAGCTGGGCCGGGATGGGGGGGGGTTGTTTGGGGGGCAGCAGTGGGGGAGGGGGGGGGGGGGGGCAGCAGTGCAGGGGGTGGACACAGCAGCGCGGGGGGGAGGGGGGGCTGGAGCCCCATTGCACAACCCCAGGGGGGCTGGCGACCCCCAGGCCGAGGGGGGGGGACATCTCGCGGGGTGGGGGGCGGGGGCCGAGGGGGGGGGGGGCTGCGGTGCCTATCGCTGCCCACCCCTGCCTGCAGCTGGCAGGAGCCCAGCCCTGTCTCAGCCCCTTCCCCCCCCCCCCCAGCCCTTCTCCATCCCCTCGGGGGGGGGCTGGGGGAGAAGAAAGGCAGCGCTGGCTCCCGCGGGGTGTGTGTGTGTGGGGGGGAAAATCCGTGCCCGGTCACCGTCTTGGCCGCCCGCCCCGCCTGGCCCCGGGCCTGGGGCTTGTTTGTCCCGCAGGCAGGCGGGGAGGGGGGGGGGGGGGGGGGGGACGGGACACGGGGGCGGGGGGGTGGTGACAGGGCTCCGTACCCCCCCCCCCCCCCCCCAACCCCGGCCAGGGCTGCGAGGGGAACCCTACTGCCCAGGGACACCCCCCCCCGCATCCCCCCGGGTACCGCTCAACCATGGCTGTGTCCCCAAAATCGTGCCGGGGGGGGGGGGGGGGGGACGACGACACGACACACACAGAGTGGTGACTCAGAGCCCCGTGTCTGCGGGGCGGGGGGGGGGGGGCCAGATCCTGCTCTGAGCGCGCCCCCCCCCCCCCCCCCCCCCCCGGCTCTGCCTGCGCAGGCAGCTGCCTGCGGGACGGGACCATGGCGCGGCTGCTGCTCCCGCTGCTCGGCCTCCTCCTCCTCGGCGGGGGGGGGCAGGCCCTCGTCCCCCCCAGCGAGCTCAAGCGTGAGTGGGGGGCTGCCTGGGGGGGGGGGGCGGACACACACACACAGCCCGGGTGGGTGCCGTGGGGCTGGGGGTGGGGTGGGGGGGCGCAGGGGGCCTGGCAGCACCGTGCCCAGGGCAGGGAGATGCAGGACCCCCAGGCTAGTGGGGGGGGGGGAGGTTTTCATTTTGGGGGGAGGGGGGTGTTGTTCCCTGCAGGGACGGGTGGGGGGAGTGCTGTACCTATGGGGGAGGGGGCACGGCATCATCCCTGGGGGGCTGGATGGGGGGGGACACAATATCATCCTGTGTGGGGGCGGTATGGGGGAATGGCATCATTCCTGAAGGGCTGGATGGGGGGGGGGGCATGGCATCGTTCCGAGGGGGGGGCTGGATCAGGGGGCACAGCATCATCCCTGGGAGGACATGGCGGGGGGGGAATGACACAGCATCATCCCTGGGGGGCTGGATTTTGGGGGGAGGGGGGGAGGCACAGCATCATCCTGGGGGGGCTGGGGGAGGGCACGGCATCATCTCTGGGGGGGGCTGGATGTGGGGGTGCACAGCATCATCCCTGGGGGGGCTGGATTGGGGGGGCACAGCATCATTCCATAGGGGACACGGCGTCATCCCGTGGGGGGGTCTGGCACAGCATCATCCCTGGGGGGGCTGGGGGAGGGCACGGCATCGTTTCTGGGGGGGGCCGGATGTGGGGGGCACAGCATCATTTCATGGGGGGCCACAGCACCCTCGCGATGGGGTGGGGGGTTGGGGCTGGATGCTTTTTTTTGGGGGGGGGGGAGGTTATAAAGGAAGATCCAGCCCCTGGTGACCCCCCAGGGCCGGGCACGGCGAGAGGCGGTGTGGGGACAGCACAGCCCCACGGCCCCCCCCACGGCCCCGGCACGGTGCCATTCCTTGGGGGGCAGCTGGGGGACTCCTGGGCAGCGCCGCCCAAATACTGGGGGGCGAGGTTTTTGGGTCACTTTTCTTGAGTTCTGGGAACTGGGAACGAGCAAAGAGGAGGCAGCACCCACAAATATCTGCGTGCGGTGGGGGTGGGGGTGGTGGTGGGGGGTCCCACTGCCCCCCGCTCCCCCCCCGCCCCACCGGGAGCGGCCGGCCGAGGGATGCTCTTCCCCCCCCCTGCAGAGATGTCGGCAGCCGGCAGCAAATACATCGACACGGAGGTGGAAAACGCCATCAACGGGGTGAAGCAGATGAAGACCCTCATGGACAAAACCAGCAAGGAGCACCAGGCCATCCTGCAGACGCTGGAGGAGACCAAGAGGAGGAAGGAGGTGGGTGAGGATGAGGAGGGGGCTGGCCCCTGGGCAGCCCGAGGGCTCTGGGGGATGCGGTACCCGGGGTGTGTGGGCCCGGGGAGGGGTGGGATGCCCTGGGGGCTGGGGATGTGGGTCCCAAGAGGGGTGGGATGCCCTCGAATGTGGGTCCTGGAGGGGTGGGATGCCCTCGGAGCTGGGGATGTGGGTCCAGGGAGGGGTGGGATGCCCTTGAATGTGGGTCCTGGAGGGGTGGGATGCCCTCGGAGCTGGGGATGTGGGTCCCAGGACGGGTGGGATGCCCTGGGAGCTGGGGATGTGGGTCCCAAGAGGGGTGGGATGCCCTCAGATGTGGGTCCTGGAGGGGTGGGATGCCCTCAGAGCTGGGGATCTGGGCCCAGGGAGGGGTGGGATGCCCTCGAATGTGGGTCCTGGAGGGGTGGGATGCCCTGGGGGCTGGGGATGTGGGTCCCGGAGGGGTAGGATGCCCTCAGAACTGGGGATGTGGGTCCGGGGAGGGGTGAGATGCCCTCGAATGTGGATCTTGGAGAGATGGGATGCCCTCAGAGCTGGGAATGTGGGTCCCAGGAGGGGTGGGATGCCCTTGGAGCTGGGGATGTGGGCCCCAGGAGGGGTGGGACGCCCTTAAATGTGGGTCCCAGAGGGGTGGGATGCCCTCGGGGCTGGGGATGTGGGTCCCAAGAGGGATGGGATGCCCTCGAATGTGGGTCCCAGGACGGGTGGGATGCCCTCGGAGCTGGGGATATGGGTCCCAGGACAGGTGGGATGCCCTTGAATGTGGGTCCTGGAGGGGTGGGATGCTCTCGGAGCTGGGGATGTGGGTCCCGGAGGGGTGGGATGCCCTGGGGGCTGGATGCGGGCGCCTTGCAGGAGGCGGTGGAGCTGGCGCGGGAGAAGGAGCAGCAGCTGGCGGGGCGGCAGGAGGTGTGCAACGAGACGATGCTGGCGCTCTGGGAGGAATGCAAGCCCTGCCTCAAGCAGACCTGCATGCGCTTCTACTCCCGCACCTGCCACAGCGGCTCCGGGCTGGTGGGGCGGCAGGTGAGTGGGGTGCCCCGTCTCCCCCCCATATCCCCACCTGCCGAAACACCGGAGGGGGGGAATTCACCCTAATCCCACTTCCCTGCCCGGCAGCTGGAGGAATTCCTCAACCATTCCTCCCCCTTCTCCATCTGGGTGAACGGGGAGCGCATCGACTCGCTGCTGGAGCGGGACCAGCGGCAGGAGCGGCAGCTGGAGGACCTGGAGGAACGTTTCGGTTTGCTGGAGGACGGGGTGGATGACATCTTCCAGGACAGCACCCAAGTCTACGGCCGCATGTACCCCTTCTTCCGACCCCCCTTCGGCGCCTTCCGCGAGGCTTTCCGCCCCCCCGTCCAGCACGTCCGCCTCTTCCCCCGCGGCGGGAGGTTTTCCCGGGAGCTGCATCCCTTCTTCCAGCATCCCTACCACGGCTTCCACCGCCTCTTCCAGCCCCTCTTCGAGATGACGCAGCGGATGCTGGAGGAGGCGCAGGGCGGCTGGGAGCACCCGCTGGGCGCCTTCGCCCCAGGTAGGGCCCTCGCCGTGGGCTGGGCGGGGGGGGACCGTGGGCTCCCCAGATTTGGCTGGAAGTGGCAATTTTACCTCCAGGTTTCCCGACAATCCCCCCCGCCCCCCCTTCTCATTAGGGGGCGAGTGCCTTTGGGAGGATGAGCTCAACCCTAATACGAGACATCAGAGAATCCCCACGGGAGCCCAGGCATCACAGGCTCCGCTGTTTGCGGAGCTGGGCTGGGTTTTTTTTTTGGGTTTCCCCCTTTCTTAAATCTTTCCCTTTCCCTCTTAAATCTTGGCTGCCGGCGCCGCCGCCCTCCCGGGAAGGTGTTTGTTTTGGGCTGGCAGCGCCGGTGCCGTCACCGTCTGCCACCGCGGCCCTGGCTACGAATCCAGGGTGGCCAAAATTCCTGGGAAAAAGCGTTTTTATGTCCACCCCCCCATGGCGTGGGCCGGGGCCGGCCCTGCAGCTGTGGCCAGGGTTGGGGGGGGGGTCTGTAGTGCTTCCCCCCTTCCCAGCCCCGGGGCGTTTCGGGGTGCTGAGGCCGGGCTGGGCTCTCCGCAGAGTCCCGTAACTCCAGCGACGAGCGCATGGTGTGTCGGGAGATCCGGAGAAACTCGGCCGGCTGCCTGCGGATGCGGGATGAGTGCGAGAAGTGCCGGGAGATCCTCGCCGTGGGTGAGCCGGGCACCCCGGGATGGGGGCACCCCGGGATGGGGGACCTGGGATGGGGCACCCCGGGATGGGGACCATGCCGGGGGAGGGACACACATAGGGGATGAGACGTAAGGGGGTGCAGGAACCAGGGAAACGAGATGTTGTGGGGCGCAAGGGGGCGCAGGAACCAGGGGGATGAGATGCTGTGGGGTGCAAAGGGGTGCAGGCAGTGGGGGCGATGGCATGAGACGCAGTGGGGCGCTGTGGGGTGCGGGCACTGGGATGAGGGGCGAGGGGATGAGATGCTGTGGGGTGCAGGCACTAGGGATGGGGGGATGAGACGCTGTGGGGTGCAAAGGGGGTGCAGGCACCGGAGGTGGGGGGATGAGAGGTGAAGGGGTGCAAGGGGCTGCAGGAATTGGCGGAATGCGACGCTGTGGGGCGCAAGGGGGTGCAGGCACCAGGAACCAGGGGGATGAGATGCTGTGGGGTGCAAGGGGGTGCAGGCAGCGGGGCCGGGGGGGACAAGATGCAGTGGGGGGCCAAGGGGGTGCGGGCACCAGGTGGAGGGGATGAGTTGCAATGGGGTGCAAGGGGATGCAGGCAGCGGGGACAAGGGGATGAGATGCTGTGGGGCGCAAGGGGGTGCAGGGGCTGGGACTGGGGGGATGAGATGCTGTGGGGTGCAAGGGGGTGCAGGGGCTGGGACTGGGGGGATGAGATGCTGTGGGGTGCAAGGGGGTGCAGGGGCTGGGACTGGGGGGATGAGATGCTGTGGGGCGCAAGGGGGTACAGGCACGGGTGGCGGGGGGGATGAGATGCAAGGGGGTGCAGGCACCAGGGGTGGGGGGATGAGGTGCGATGGGGTGCAAGGGGGTGCAGGCAGTGGGACCAGGGGGATGAGACGTGGGGAGGTGTAAACGGGTGCAGGCAGCGGGACGGGGGGGACGAGATACAGAGGGGTGCAAAGGGGGGGCAGGCAACGGGGACGATGGCATGAGATACTGTGGGGTGCAAGGGGGTGCAGGGGCTGGGACCGGGGGGATGAGATGCTGTGGGGTGCCGAGGGGGTGCAGGGACCGGGGGGGGGATGAGATGCGATGGGGGGTGCAAGGGGGTGCGGGCACTGGGATGAGGGGCGAGGGGATGAGATGCTGTGGGGTGCAGGCACTAGGGATGGGGGGATGAGACGCTGTGGGGTGCAAAGGGGGTGCAGGCACCGGGGGTGGGGGGATGAGAGGTGAAGGGGTGCAAGGGGCTGCAGGAATTGGCGGAATGCGATGCTGTGGGGCGCAAGGGGGTGCAGGCACCAGGAACCAGGGGGATGAGATGCTGTGGGGTGCAAGGGGGTGCAGGCAGCGGGGCCGGGGGGGACAAGATGCAGTGGGGGGCCAAGGGGGTGCGGGCACCAGGTGGAGGGGATGAGTTGCAATGGGGTGCAAGGGGATGCAGGCAGCGGGGACAAGGGGATGAGATGCTGTGGGGCGCAAGGGGGTGCAGGGGCTGGGACTGGGGGGATGAGATGCTGTGGGGCACAAGGGGGTGCAGGGGCTGGGACTGGGGGGATGAGATGCTGTGGGGCGCAAGGGGGTACAGGCACGGGTGGCGGGGGGGATGAGATGCAAGGGGGTGCAGGCACCAGGGGTGGGGGGATGAGGTGCGATGGGGTGCAAGGGGGTGCAGGCAGTGGGACCAGGGGGATGAGACGTGGGGAGGTGTAAAGGGGTGCAGGCAGCGGGACGGGGGGGACGAGATACAGAGGGGTGCAAAGGGGGGGCAGGCAACGGGGACGATGGCACGAGATACTGTGGGGTGCAAGGGGGTGCAGGGGCTGGGACCGGGGGGATGAGATGCTGTGGGGTGCAAGGGGGTGCAGGGACCGGGACCGGGGGGATGAGATGCTGTGGGGTGCCGAGGGGGTGCAGGGACCGGGGGGGGATGAGATGCGATGGGGGGTGCAAGGGGGTGCGGGCACTGGGATGAGGGGCGAGGGGATGAGATGCTGTGGGGTGCAGGCACTGGGGCCGGGGGGATGAGGTGCTGTGGGGTGCCGAGGGGGGGCAGGCACCAGGGGCTGGGGCGATGAGATGCAGAGGGGTGCAAAGGGGTGCAGGGACCAGGGCAGGGTGATGAGATGCGATGGGGGGTGCGAGGTGGGGGGCGGGCACTGGGATGAGGGGCGGGGGGATGAGATGTCGTAGGGTGCCGAGGGGGTGCAGGCACCACGGCGAGGGGGTGCAGGCAGTGGGAGCAGGGGACGAGCTGCGGTGGGGCGCGAGGGGATGCAGGCAGCGGGGCTGGGCGGATGAGATGCTGTGGGGTACCCCGGGGGTGAGCCCTGACCCCCCAAACCCCCCCCCTGTTGCCCCCTAACCCCTTCCCGCAGACTGCTGGCAGACGGACCCCGCGCAGAGCCAGCTGCGGGAGCAGCTGGAGGACGCCCTGCGCCTGGCCGAGCGCTTCACCCGCCGCTACGACGACCTCCTGCGCTCCTTCCAGGCCGAGATGCTCAACACCAGCAGCCTCCTGGACCAGCTCAACCACCAGTTCGGCTGGGTCTCCCGCCTGGCCAACCTCACCCAAGCCCCCGACGGCTTCCTCCAGGTCACCACGGTGAGTCCCGCAGGCTTCCAGTCCCCCGTGTCGTCCCCGTCCCCCCACCCCCCCTCCCCCAAACAGGGCTGACAGCCACCAAAAGTGGGTCAGGGGGAGAAAGAGGCGATTGTGTGCCCGACCAGGCGCTTTTCGGGCACAATAGCCGGCCGCGGGGCCGGCTGCCAGGGCGAGGGGGCCAGCGCGGGGGGCTAGCCCGGCTCTCCCTGCTTTATGCCTGTCCCCCCAACCCCCGCCACCTCCCGCCGTATCTTCCAGGTCCTTTCCAAGGCTCCCAACCCCGACGACCCCTCGGCCCCCCCCGACACGCAGGTGACGGTGCAGCTCTTCGATTCGGAGCCGCTGTCCCTCACCGTGCCGGGGGACATCTCCTGGGACGACCCTCGCTTCATGGAGATGGTGGCCGAGCAGGCGCTTCGGCACTACAAGCAAAATACCATGTGAGTCCGGGACACCCCCCCATCCCCCCCCCACCGCCAATCCCCACGGCAGGGCTCGGGGCTGGGGGGGGCCATGCCGCGGCTGCTGACCCCCTCCATCCTTCCTCCAGCAGAGAGTAGCCGGGCGATGCCCCCCGCCACCGCCGCAGCCCCGCCAAACCCCCTCCCCGTACCGGGGGAAGGTGTGTGGGGGGGTCAAACGCCGCTACCACAGACAAACCCCCCCCCCCCAGCCGCTGCTGGGGTCCCACCGCGGGCCCCAACCAAACAGAAAATAAAGGTAGAGTCGAACAGGCCAACCGCGCTCTCCTCCGCATCTTTGGGATACGCTTCCCCCCCACCCCCGTCTCAAAAAAAGCAAATAAAGGTTGCAAAAAGCAGTGGATATTGCAAAACGGGGAGGGGGGAAGCCAAGAACTTGCTCCCCCCCACCCCCAACCAGCAAGAGCCCCCCACGAGGACGCTGGGGCTCGCCGCCTTCTCCCACACCCCATGTGAAAGGGGTCTGGGGTCTCTCCCTGCTTCGGGGACACCGAGGAGCACGGCCACCCCCCCGGGGACAGGGGGAGCTCAACCCCCCGCCTCCTGGTGGGGCCAGCAGGGACCCTGGGCGGGGGGGCCAGACCCCATCCCCCAGCCCCGCTGGCACCCCACGTCGCCCCCAGGACCGGCACAGACACCCAGGGAGCGCGCCGGGGGCAGATGTGCTTTATTGGGGGGAGACGCAGGTCGGGGAGCAGGGGGGCCAGCCCCAGCCCCACACCACACCATCCCCCCCCCCCAGCCCCTTGGGAACAGGGGCAGAAGCTGCCATTTCTTCCCCCCGGCTCCAGCAGCCGGCTGCGGGGGGGCCGTTCCCCATGGGGAAGGGCAGGCACAGCCTCGCCATCCCCTCCCGCGGCGGGGCAGGGGAGAGGATTTTCCAGCAGGACGGTGACCGATGGCACCGTCCCCATCCCCTCCCGAGGAGGGCAGGATCCGGGGATATAAACCCCGGGGGGCCAAGCGGGACACGGGGACAGCGTGGCGGGGCCGGGGGGGGTGCTCAGCTCTCGCCGTTGTTGATGGCCGTGCTCTCCCCGCGCAGCAAAGCCTCCCGTTCGGCCGCCCCGCCGCTCTCCTCCCGCTGCCGGGGCAGGAGGGCGAGCAGGGGCCGGTGCAGGCCGTTGTAAAGAGCGGCACCCGTCAGCAGCACCCCAAAGCCCAAGATCTCCAGGCCGTGGAAGGTCTCCCAGCCCACGGCCAAGCTGACGGCCCAGATGACGAGGGTGCGGAGGCTGTCCAGCACCATGCGGGTGGTGGCGCTGATCTCCTTGGTGACGCTGATGCCGGCGAAGTTGAAGAAGGCGATGCTGCTGATGTTCCCCAGCAGCGCCAGGGCGATGAGGGGCCGGTGGCCGATCTGGCAGAAGGCGTCGAGGGCGTCTTCCAGCGTCCGCCGAGGGTTCCCGCTGAAGCCGCCCGCCGGGATGTAGTACATGGGCACCATCAGCAGGGCCAGGATGATGAAGCCGAAGAAACCTGGGTGCGAGCGGGTGTCAGATGGGTGCTGGCTCCAAGAACCACCCAGGGCTGCCTGTTCCCCTGCCCTGGAGGGGTTCAAGGCCAGGTTGGCCGGGGCTTGGAGCAACCTGGGCTGGTGGGAGGTGTCCCTGCCCAGGGCAGGGGGTGCCACTGGGTGATGCTTACGGTCCCTTCCCACCCAAACCAGTCTGTGATTCTACAATTCCATGATCCCCCCCTTGGCTAACCCTCCCTGCCCCATGGGACCCAAACCCCCTTTGCAGCCTGCGATCCCCCCCCATGGCACAAAGCAGCCCCCCACAGGCTGGGTTTGCAGCCCCCCCGAAAGCTCAGCCCCCCCCCGCCCCGAGCCGACATCACGACAGACCTTCGGTGCCGACGGCCCGCAGCGGGTGCACGTCGTGCTTGTAGACAAACTTCTCCTCCAGCACCATCTGGATGGCGACGATCACCTGCGCCATGATGATGAGCAGGTCACCTGCGGGGAGAGGAGAGGGGAGGGAAGGGGAAAGGAGGGAGAGGAGAAGGGAAGGAAGGGGAGAGAGAAGGGAAGGAAAAGAGGGAGAGGGGAAGGGAAAGAAAGCAGGGAGAGGGGAAGGGACGGAAGGGGAGAGAGAAGGGAAGGGAAGGAAAGGAGGGAGAGGAGAGGGGAAAGGAAGAAGGGAGAGGAGAAAGGGGGAGAGGAGAAGGGAAAGGAAGGAAAGGAGGGAGAGGAGAAGGGAAGGGAAGGAAAGGAGGGAGAGGAGAAGGGAAGGGAAGGAAAGGAGGGAGAGGAGAAGGGAAGGGAAGGAAAGGAGGGAGAGGAGAAGGGAAGGGAAGAAGGGAGAGGAGAAAGGGGAGAGGAGAAGGGAAGGAAAGGGGGAGAGGAGAAGGGAAGGAAGTGGGGAGAGGAGAAGGGAAAGGAAGGAAAGGAGGGAGAGGAGAAGGGAAGGGAAGGAAAGGAGGGAGAGGAGAAGGGAAGGGAAGGAAAGGAGGGAGAGGAGAAGGGAAGGGAAGAAGGGAGAGGAGAAAGGGGAGAGGAGAAGGGAAGGAAGTGGGGAGAGAAGGGTAAGGAAGGAAGGAGAGGAGAAGGGAAAGGAAGGAAAGGAGGGAGAGGAGAAGGGAAAGGAAGGAAAGGAGGGAGAGGAGAAGGGAAGGGAAGGAAAGGAGAGGAGAAGGGAAAGGAAGAAGGGAGAGGAGAAAGGGAAGAGGAGAAGGGAAGGAAGTGGGGAGAGAAGGGAAAGGAAGGAGGAAGAGGAGAAGGGAAAGGAAGGAGGAAGAGGAGAAGGGAAAGAAAGGAGGAAGAGGAGAAGGGAAAGGAAGGAGGAAGAGGAGAAGGGAAAGGAAGGAGGAAGAGGAGAAGGGAAAGGAAGGGGAGAGGCTGAGCTCCCTGTCCCCCTACCCACTGGACGGGCAGCGCAGTGCAGCTGTGCCTGGGGAGCCCCGCACATGCCCGGGGAGGGGCTTATTCCCCCCCCTGCCTCGCCGTGGCCATCCCGCCTCCCCCAAGGGCCACCACGTACCGGTTATGACCTCGCTGAGCTTGTGTTTCTGGTCGTGGGAGCTGTGCAGGTCAGCCAGCCCCACCACCACCAGCCCCACGATGGTGACCAGGATGCCCAGCCACTGGCTCAGCTCCAGCCTGCGGCCCAGGAAGGCCACGGAGAGGAGCCCGGTGAAGATGATGACGGACCCTCGCAGCATCTGGAAGCTGGAGGCGCTGGTCATGTTCAAGGCTGCGCGGGGGGGAGAGAGACAGACCCATGAGTCGCGTGTGCTGCCGGAGCTAACGCCACCGCCCCTCTGCTTAACGGTCTGCTGCAGTAATTAAGAGCAGATCAGCGATTAACGGGAGGAAGGGGCAGCGACACTGTCCCCTAGGACTCCTAGAGCTGGCAGCAGGGAGGCTCGCGCCAAGACGCAGCCCCACGGGAACGCTGTGCCCCCCGAGGAACACGGCTCACTGAGCCCTGCCACAACTCGTTACATGGGTGGGGAGCGTTTGCTCAGACCCCTCTCGCCGGCTGCATGGTCATCGCCCCCCCAGAACTGAACGCACCACGGAATCCTGCAGCCCGACAGCCACATCCGACCCCAGGGATGGGGCAAGGAGGGGGGACGGAGGCAGCGTCCCGGTCCCCAGCACTTACCCACGTACATGATGCTGGTCCCAGTCATGTCGCAGAGGGCGGGGGGCAGGAAGAGCAGGGGGCTGAAGGGCTGCGACGGGGCCATGCTGGGCTCCGGCCTCCGCCGATCCCTCCACACCAGCAGGTAAAACACCCCCAGGCAGGAAAATTCACCCAGGAACATGCCCACGGCCTGCGGGAGAGGCGGGTGAGGGGGGTGGCCCTGCCGGCAGGACCCATCCTGCCCCGGGACAGGGACACTCACCTGCAGGAAGGGGTGCTGGAAGCTGTGCTCCTCCGTCCCGCCGCAGCCGGCCGCGCTGAAGTTATCGGCCCACCTACGAGGCAGAGGAGAGGGTGGTGGTTAGAGCAGGGGGGTGTGGGGAGCCCCAGCGCACCCCCGGAGCCAGCCCAGGGCCACCGGCCCCCCTGAGGTGACGGCTCCGGGGACAGGACACCCATGGGGAAGGAGAGACACGGCTGCCCTGACTTGACAGCAGCTCCTGGCCCGGCTCCCAGCCCTGAGTGACAGGCAGGGAAACGGACACCGCTGTGTCACACAGCACCGCGATCCGGTGTCCCCGCGCCCATCGCTGCCGGCACACGCGGCCGGAGCCGGCCAGGCAGCACTGTCACCTCCCCGGGAGACCAGGACAGCACGGTAGGGGGGGTCATCCCGACCCCTTCCTTCCTTCCTGTGTCACCGTCCTTGAAGACTTGGGGGCTACAGGACACATGGCCCATAAAAGATGCTGGAAACCAGGCTGGGGGGCAGCAGCTCTCCCGGTTTTGGGGCACAACCCCCCTTTTTTGTGTATCCAAACAGCAGAGGGCAACGCTGGACGAACAGAGGCTGTGGCACAGGTTCCCACGGCCCGTTTTGGGGAGGATCTCCCCTCTTTAGGAACCATCCGCAACGGGAGGGGACCCCAGCCCCTTGGTGTCCGGCTGCCTGCCCCCAGGACACCCTGAGACGGGCAGGGAAGGCACCCAACTCCCCTCCGGCAGCTTTTTGCTGACGCTGAGCGGCCGCGGAGCTGCTGAGCTGGGGGAAATGGGGCGCGAGCGGAGGCCAGGGCAATTCCCAGCAAGTGTCTCGCCACCCGGCGAGGGGCTTTTCCGCCAGGCCAGCAAGATTTCAGCATGAGTCAGCCCCGGGCGACACGCTACAGCCCCTCCGCCACGGGCCAGCGCCGGTCCCTGTGTTGCAAGAGGCTTTGCCGGGCCACACACGGGTCTCGTGAGCTGGCCGAGAGCTCGGTGCCACCCCCCGGCTCTGCTCTGCCCCGCGGCGGTTCCGTGCCTCAGTTTCCACCCGCCCCGGGGACCTCGGTCTGCTGTGTGTGTCACCGGGGCCAGCTGGAGCTTGGCCACCTGGTGAAACCCCGCTGATGCCCACGCGTCTGCCTGGAGGCACCGGAACGAGCCGGCCGGGCAGGTCTGCCTTGTCCGGGCGACTCTTGGGAACACCGTCCTCATCCTCGTCCTCATCCTCGCTGCGAGGGCCGGGAGCACCCCAGGGCGCCGTCGGTGGGAAGGGGCTCAATCCAGCCCCCGCCTGGCCTTTGGGGCGAGCTGGAGCGCAGAGGGGTGCAGGGGTCCTGGTTTTGGGGGGGGGGCACTCGCACAGCTCCTCCCCAGCACCCATGGCGGGGGACCCGCACCCCTCGGCAGCACCCAAAGAGGGCTGGAGACACCCCCGGCCACGCAGCCCCCCCTTCCTCCCCCATCACCAGGAGCTGTGACCCCTAAGCAGCAGCAGCCCCGGTCTCCATGGGGCACCCCACAACCCCCCAGTGCAACGGCAGCCCCCCCAGATCTGGAGGGGGGGCACGGGGCAGGTCCTAGGCCTCTGCCCAACACAACCTGGGCCGCGACGCGGCCCGGGGCGGCCCCCCAGGTCCCACATGGGGCTGGGGGTGCCGTGGGGAGGGGGGGACCTGGAGCCCACCCCGGGGTGCGACACCCCCGCAGCTTCGGGAAGATCAACGCTGGGATGGAAGGAGGGGACGGGGGCCCTGAAGACCGGGCTCCGACACGCCGGGGGAAACGCCTAAGGGGGGGGGGGGGGTGACAGGCCGCCCTGAGGCCCGGGAGGGCCCCGGTGGGCCCAGCCCCAGGCCCAAGCTGGGGCCGTGTCCGCCGCCAGCCCCCGGGGGTGCGGGTCTCCCCCAGCCGCCGGGAGGACTCACTTGGCCGCCAAGGTGTTGATGGAGCCGGTGAGCAGCATGAGGGCGGCCAGGCCCAACTGGTACCGGGACCAGGCCATGGCCCCGCCGCCGCCACCGCCACCGCCACCGCCTCCCGCCGCCTCCCGCCCTGCACCGGGGCCGCCGCCGCACGGACACGCCCCGCGCCCGCATGGCCACGCCCCCCGCCGCCACGGACACGCCCCCTGGTGAGTCACGCTCCGCCCCGATTGGCCCCGCTCCGCCCCGCAGCCTGTAACCACGCCCACACGGGCACATGACCACGCCCCCAGCCTGTAAACCACGCCCACCGGCCAGCGTGGCCCCGCCCCCGCCGAGCTGCCGGGGCACGGGCCCTGTGCGCCGCCCCGGGGCTGCCGATGCCGGTGGGTCCTGTGCCGGTACTGCCGGTCCCGGTGCCGCCTGTCCCGGTGCTGATAGCTGTCCCGGGGCTGGCTGTGCCGGGGCTGCCTGTCCCGGTGCTGCCGGTCCCGGTGCTGATAGCTGTCCCGGGACTGGCTGTGCCGGGGCTGCCGGTCCCGGTGCCGCCTGTCCCGGTGCTGATAGCTGTCCCGGGGCTGGCTGTGCCGGTGCTGCCGGTCCCGGTGCCGCCTGTCCCGGTGCTGATAGCTGTCCCGGGGCTGGCTGTGCCGGTGCCGCCTGTCCCGGTGGTGGCTGTCCCGGTGGTGGCTGTGCCGGTGCTGCCTGTCCCGGTGCCGCCGGTCCCGGTGCTACCAGTACCGGTGCTGGCTGTCGCGGGGCTGGCTGTGGCGAGGCTGCCGGTCTCGGGACTGGCTGTGTCAGTGCTGCTGGTCCCGGTGCTCCCTGCCCCGGTGCCACCTGTCCCGGCGGGCCCTGTGCTGGTGCTGCTGGTCCCGGTGCCACCTGCCCGGTGGGCCCTGTCTGTTAAAGAATTTCAGTACTCGGTGGGTACCTCTGGGTTTGCTTTATTAACAGCTCAGAGTTGGTCCCTCACCTCAGTGAGTGGCGAAGTCTGACAAGGAATAATCTCATATATATATACGTATATACGGTTAAAACAATCACGTACTTGGCGTTTCTGTCCAAGAGGGTCTGGGTGTTCCCTTATGGCTTTTCAGTTCCCTATTCTTTAGTAATTTCAAAAGTCCATACAATTCCTCTGCCTCGGGTGATTCTTCATCGTCTCGTTCCAGTTCTCCTTTTGTTGTTCTCTCCAGGCAGGGTTATCCCGGGCAGGGCAAGGATATCCCAGGCAGAGGTAGCCCGGGCAGGGTTAGTCCACGCAGCAGTAGCCCAGGCAGGGCAGGGGGTAGCCCTGTGGAGCTGCCCAGTGCAGCTCACTGGCATGGTTTGTGGTCACCACAGTCTCTTGTCTTCTTCAAACAATCTTTACCTGTAGGATTCTTGGAAACTTAAGCCATTCTATTAATTACATGCTTTAGTCTATGTCTATTTTTGAATGCCCGACCTTTTCCAAGTTAATCGCTTATTTCCTATTATTCTGTCTTATGCCTGCTATCTACATTCGCTGTTCCGTTGACTCGGCCTGACTGGGTTTTTAAGCCAGCCATGGTGAGGGCTATACGAAGGACAAACGAGCAGTACGTTGCTCGGCGTTGTTCTTACCACCGGCATATTAACAATCAGTTCTACAATACTATATCTACTCACCGATATGTAATTATTTTCTATATTAAAAATTAAGCTTGGTCACGGTTCGCTGTTGCGTTGCCCAGGAGCCTACAAGCCTATTTTCTTTTAGGCTGGCCCTGTGCCGCCTGCCCCGGTGCCGCCGTGCCCCGGTCCCCGCGTCGCCATCCCCGCAGACCTCCCTCCCCAGGCCGCCGCCCTGCGCTCCCCCCGCCGCCAACCCCGTGCCCCCATCCCGGTGCCCCCGGTCCCGACGCCGCGGTCCCCCGGTGCCCCGCTCCCCGCGGGCGGTGTGCCCGTGTCCCCCTGTCCCCGTGTCCCCGTGTCACGCCCGTCCCCTCCACGGCGGGGCCGGCAGATGGCGCCGGCGGAGCAGGTTGGGCTCCCGGTCGCCCCCGGGGCTCAGGCTCCGCCGTCCTGCCCGGGCCAGGCAGGAACGACGGACCGTCCTGCCCCCCCGGGGTTACCTTCCCCGGCTGCCCGGCCCGGGCTAACCCTGCCCGGGCTACCACTGCCCTGCCTGGGCTAACCCCTGCCTGGGCTAATCCTGTCCTGCCCGGGCTACCCCCGCCCTGTGTGGGCTACCCCTGACCAGGCTAACCATGCCTGGGCTAACCCTGCCCTGCGTGGGCTAATCCTGTGTGGGCTAATCCTGCCGGGGCTACCCTTGCCCTGTCTGGGCTATTTCTGTGTAGGCTAACACTGCCCGGGCTACCTCTGCCTGGGATATCCTTGCCCTGCCTGGGATAACCCTGCCTGGAATAACCCTGCCCTATCTGGGCTACCCCTGCCCAGGCTAACCTTGCCTGGGCTACCCCTGCCCTGCCCGGGCTAACCCTGCCCAGCCTGGGCTAACCATGCCCGGGCTAACATTACTCTGCCTGGGCTAGCCCTGTCTGGGCTACCTCTACATGGGCTAACCCTGCCTGGGCTACCCTCGCCTTGCATGGGCTACTCCTGCCCTGCCTGGGCTACCTCTGCTCAGGCTACCTCTGCCTGGGCTATCCTTGCCCTGCCTGGGGTAACCCTGCCTGGGATAACACTGACCTGCCTGGGCTACCCCTGCCCGGGCTACCCCTGCCCGGGCTATCCCTGCCCTGTGCAGGCTACCCCTGCCCTGTGTGGGCTACCCCTGCCCTGCCCGGACTAACCCTGCCCGGGCTACCTCTACCTGGGATATTCTTGCCCTGCCTGGGCTACCCCTGCCTTCTGTGGGCTACCCCTGCCCTGCCTGGGCTTGCCCTGCCTGGGCTAGCCCTGCCCGGGCTAGCCATGCCCAACTAGCCCCGCTCATGGATGCAGAACCAGGCGCAGACCCCCAGCGCCCCCCAGCTCCCCGGGGCTGTTCTCGGGGCGCAGTTCCCCCCAGCCCCGGTGGGGGCCAGCCCTTGCCCCTGGGGTCTCGCCACCCACCCCTGACCGAGGGGTGCCGGTGGGGCCCCTCCACACCCAGCAGCTGGCTCCGCCGCCCCCCCCCGCCCCAACCTCGGTCCGCCCCCCACCCCCCCGGGCCTCCCCGCCAGCCGGAGATAAATTGTTTTTCCATCCGACGTCAGCCCCGGCGGCCGTGACCCGTGGGAGGCGGCAGGGGGGGGACACCCACGCCAAGGGCCTTCGCCAAGGCTGTCTGCGCCCGGCGGAGTTAACCCTTCCCGCGGCGGGGGGGGGGCACGGCCCGGGATGCTGCGGAGGGGGGGGACGGGAACGGATCCCTGGTGGGGGTGTGTGTGATGGCGAGGGGACCGAAAGGTGTCCCTGGGGAGGGATGTGACAGGGAGGGGACTGAAAAGTGTCCCTGGGGAGGGATGCGATGGGGGGGGGGGGGGCGAAAAGTGTCCCTGGGGAGGGACATGATGGGAAAGGGACTGAAAAGTGTCCCTGGGGAGGGATGTGGTGGGGAGGGGGCCGAGAATTGTCCCTGGGGAAGGATGTGATGGAGAGGGGACAGAAATTTGTTCCTGGGGAGGGATGTGATGGGGAAGGGGCCAAAATGTGTCCCTGGGGAGGGATGTGGTGGGGAGGGGACTGAAACTCATCCCTGGGGAAGGATGTGATGGGGAGGGGACTGAAAAGTGTCCCTGGAGAGGGATGCGATGGGGAGGGGTCGCCTAAAAGTGTCCCTGGGGAGGGATGTGGTGGGGAGGCGACTGAAACTCATCCCTGGGGAGGGATGTGATGGGGAGGGGGCTGAAAAGTGTCCCTGGGGAGGGACGTGATGGGGATGGGGCTGAAAAGTGTCCCTGGGGAGGGATGTGGTGGGGAGGGGACAGAAATTTGTCCCTGGGGAAGGACATGATGGGGAGGGGGCCAAAATGTGTCCCTGGGGAGGGATGTGACAGGGAAGGGGCCGAAAAGTGTCCCTGGGGAGGGATGTGATGGAGAGGGGACAGAAATATGTCCCTGGGGAGGGACGCGATGGGGAGGGGGCTGAAAAATGTCCCTGGGGAGTGACATGATGGGGAGGGGGCCAAAATGTGTCCCTGGGGAGGGATGTGACAAGGAGGGGACTGAAAAGTGTCCCTGGGGAGGGATGCGATGGGGAAGGGACTGAAAAGTGTCCCTGGGGAGGGACGTGGTGGGGAGGGGACAGAAATTTGTCCCTGGGGAGGGACGCGATGGGGAGGGGGCTGAAAAGTGTCGCTGGGGAAGGATGTGATGGGGAGAGGAATGAAAAATCCCGATGGGGAGGGGACAGAAATGTGTCCCCGGGGAGGCACGCGATGGGGAAGGGGCCAAAACTCGTCCCTGGGGAAGGGTGCGATGGGAAGGGGGCCGAAAATTGTCCCTGGGGAGGGATGTGGTGGGGAGGGGACCGAAATGTGTCCCCGGGGAGGGATGCGGGGGGCAGCGAGCGCTGGCTCTGGTGGCTCTGGGGGTCGGGGGTGGGGGCGCTTTTCCCGAACCAGGGCCGGCGCAGAACATCCCCCCCTCAACCCCGCGGGACCGGGGCACCGGCAGCCGCTGGTCCCCACTGCCGTTCGGGCTGTGCATCTACCTCGGGCGACCCCCGGGGACACCCCCCCCCCCCAGCTCATCCCGCTCCCCCCCCAGGGCGGGGACCCCTGGGCAGCCCGAAGGGAAGGGGCGAAGGAAGCGGGATGCGGCCGCCTCCTCAGCCGGCTTCTCCTTCTTTGGTGCCACCGAGTGCGTGGCCATTTCTCATCACCCCGCACTCCGGCCAGCAAGACAAACACCCCCTGTCCCCTCCCCGTCCCCCTCCGTCCCTCCCCACAGCCTTCACCCATGGGACATATGGGCAATACGATGGTGGCAGGCGGCACAGCAGGGAAGCCACCACTGTGCCACTCACCGGTGGCACCCGTGGGGACACTACGGGCTGGGCCAACTGGGCTGGGAGGACGGGACGGATGGGGATGGTCCCCCGTGGTCCCCCGTGTGTCCCTGGGCGTGGGACGGGTGAGTGTCCCAAGGACATGAGGGCGAGCGGTGGCAGAGCACATGGGTGCCCACCCTCCTGCACCGCTGCCAGCCCCACACAGACACCCATGTGGGGCCACCCGGGGTCCCCGGAGGGGAGGAGATGGGACATTAGGGACACCCATCACCCCTTTTCCTCCCGGCAGCCCAATTTTTGGGCTGCGGCGAGGTTAGGAAGGGACTGACACCACCTCATCACCCTGGAGTGACATCGTGGCACAGAGGATGACGCAATGGTGGGGATGCCACCGGCTTCAGCAGATTCCCTCTGCCCCCCTGGTCACCCCAGTGTCCCCATCACAGCTCCGGGTCCCCAAGCCAGCGCTGATGGCACTTCCCATCCCATGGCTGCATCCGGAGGTTCCTCTCCAGCACCTCTCCCATCTCTTTCCCCAGATTCAGATCGGGGCGGGACAGGGAATGGTGACACCCAGCATGTCCCCGTCCCCAAGGTCCCAAGCCTCAGAACACCCTCAGCACCCACAGGCCCCCGGCGCAGGGTGACAGAGCCACGCGTGGGATGGGGAAAAGCTCAGGGTAATAAAAATAAGGTTTCCCCTTCCCCAGCCGGAGCTTTTCACCGGGTGTAATGAGCTGGGAAGGGAAAACAGAAACGTTGAATAAGTTTTTTTTTTTTTTTAAAAATTAAACTCCTATTTACAAAAATGGCTTTAGAGCCCAGACCAATGTGAAGTTTCATTTATTTTTCTTTTTTCTCCCACCAAAACCCCCATTTTCCCCGTTCTCTCCTTGCTTCCCTACCCCCTTTTCGGCTGGGGTAGTGGCCTTCGCTCCCCACCCCTCTCTCCTCCTCTTCCTCGGGGCCTGGATGAGTCCCGGCCGCCGGGGCTGAGCTCCCCCCGTGGTGCTGTTCGATACAGGGGAGGAATTTTAAGTCCCTCCCTCGGACTGTAAATATTTGGGTGACGGCTGACAAGGAAAATTTAAGTGCTGAGAGAGAGAAACAAAGAAAAATCACCCGGGATGAGGCAGTGGGGGCGGGTGGCTCGGGTGGCCCTGAACCCCCTGGGGACATGGCAGTACCCTGCCACGGGGGGGGTCCCAGCTCCCACCCCATCCCCTTGCGACCTGCCCGCTGGAGAGGACCAGCCCCTGCGGGTTCCCATTGCCCCCCTGGGGATTCTCCGCTTTCCCAAAGCGGATGGTGGGGCTGGGGGACATGCTGAAGGTGGCCGAACCTTTTGGCTTGTCACTGGGCACCACTGGGAAGATCCTGGCTCCATCCTCTTCCCTGTCAGGTTCTTACAGCCATGGTGAGACCCACCCTGAGCCTTCTCTGCTCCTCAGCTCCCTCAGCCTTTCCTCCTCGGAGAGGTGCTCCAGTCCCTTCATCCTCTTCATGGTCTTTCATTGGGCTCTCTCCAGTCTGTCCCTGTCCCTCTTGGACTGGGGAGCCCGGCACTGGACCCAGCACTCCAGATGCGGCCTCGCCAGCGCTGAGCAGAGGGGTAGGGTCCCCCCCCCTCGATCTACTGGTAATACTTTGCCTGATGAAGCTCAGCATAGCCTCAGCACTCTTCGCAGCAAGGGCATGTTGCTGGCTTATGGTCAACCTGGTGCCCACCAGGTCCTCTTCTGCCAGGGTGCTTTCCAGTTGGGTGGCCATTGCTGCACGGGGTTGTTCCTCCTCAGGAGCAGGACTTCGCACTTCTCCTCGTCAAATCATGGAGCTGTCTTGGTTGGAAGGGACCTTTCAGATCATCGAGTCCAACCACCAACCCAACACTGCCAAGGCCACCACTACCCCATGGCCCTCAGCACCGCGTCTGCCCGGCTTTTCAATCCCTCCAGGGATGGCGACTCCACCACTGCCCTGGGCAGCCTCTTCCAATGCTTCACAACCCTTTCCAGGAGGAAATTGTTCCCAATAGCCATCCTAAACCTCCCCTGGCACAACTTGAGGCCGTTTCCTCTTGTGCCGTGGCCTGTTCCTTGGGAGAAGAGCTCGACCCCCCCTGGCTACCCCCTCCTTTCAGGGAGCTGTAGAGAGCGAGAAGGTCTCCCCTCAGCCTCCTCTTCTCCAGGCTGAACACCCCCAGCTCCCTCAGCCGCTCCTCACAAGACTTGTACTCTAAACTTCCTGAGGTTCCCCTCTGACCACTCCTCCATTCTCTCCAGGCCCCTCTGGACATCTCCAGCACTTCCAGTCCAGTGCCACCAGCAGCATCCCAGCAGGTCCACCCCAACCCATCACTGACTTGGTCCCCAGCTGCTGTGGTACCAGGGGGTTGTGCAGCGCTGGGCAGGTTGGCGGGTGCTTGCGGTGGACTGGGAGCCTGGAGGACCAGTTACACGCTGGGAGTGGTTGTCCTGGATCAGACCAAAGCTCCAGCAAGCTCAGCACTATGGATTCCCGATGGGAAGCATCACGGGTGAAGGAGGATGGAGGGACACCTCCACCCGCTCCAGCTGCATGCCAGGGGCAGGTGGGAAGGGTTCGCAGAGGGACCCAAGGCTGGGGAAGCACCCATGGGTGCACCCTCAGGCAGGGTGAGAGCTGCTGCTTGGATGAGCTTCTCTTTCCATCGGCTGCTGCCAAGAGAGATCTGCTCTTCGCAGGCTTAGCGTTATTAGATTAGGTGGTGGCTCTCACCTGGGTTTGGAGGGAGGAGGTTTTATCCACTCAAAGACAGGAAAGCATCCCTGAGCTCTGCTGGTGGCCCCAACCATGGAGGTGGCACATCCCCGTCCATCCTGGTGCACCCCAGCCATCAGCGATGCCCAAATGCCCCTGGAGGTTTGGACCCAGATGCCCAAATGTCATTCCAGGTACCCCCAGCTCTCCTCTTTGTGCGTCTCCTGTCTGTGCCTCAGTTTCCCCACACAGGACGAGACGGGGGCTCAGCCCTGTCCTCCTCTCCGGGTCACCCAGCAGATGGCAACTGCTTGCAATCTTTGGGGGCTTCTTGGAAGTCGTAGGGAGCAGGAGGAGGTCTCCAGCCTGTGTCATGGAGCGAAGGCTGCAGAGATGCTGCTGTGGGCAGAAGGAGGAGGGATATGGTTCTGCTGGGTTTTGGGGGCCTTCTGGGGGGCTTTTGGGTCATGATAGAGCTCAGAGGGTGGGGATTAGGGGCACAGAGTCTAGTTGGAGGTCAGTGATGAGTGGTGTTCCCCAGGGGTCAGTACTGGGCCCCGTCCTCTTCAATATATTCATCAATGACCTGGATGAGGGGATAGAGTGCAGCCTCAGCCAGTTCACCGATGACACAAAGCTGGGGGGGGTGGCTGACACACCAGGAGGCCGTGCCACCATCCAGAGAGACCTGGACAGGCTGCAGAGTTGGGCAGAGAGGAACCTTATGAAATTCAACAAGGGCACGTGTAGGGTGCTGCACCTGGGGAGGAATAACCCCCTGCACCAGGACAGGTTGGGGGTCACCTGCTGGAGAGCAGCTCGGTGGAAAGAGACCTGGGAGTCCTGGGCGACAACGGGATGCCCATGAGCCAGCAATGTGCCCTCGTGGCCAAGAAGGCCAATGGCATCCTGGGGGGCATCAAGAAGAGTGTGGCCAGCAGGTGGAGGGAGGTCATCCTCCCCCTCTGCTCTGCCCTGGGGAGGCCACAGCTGGAGCACTGGGGCCAGTTCTGGGCTCCCCGGTTCCAGAAGGACAGGGAACTGCTGGGGAGGGGACGGCAAAGGGCTACCGAGATGCTGAGGGGACTGGAACATCTCTCTGATGAGGAAAGGCTGAGGGATTTGGGTCTCTTCAGCCTGGAAAAAAGACGACTGAGGGGGAACCTTATCAACGCTTGTAAATACTGAAAGGGGGGGTGTCAGGAGGACAGGGCCAGGCTCTTCTCAGTGGTGCCGGGGGACAGGACAAGGGGTAACGGGCACAAACTTGACCATGGGAAGTTCCATCTCAACATGAGGAGGAACTTCTTTGCTGTGAGGGTGGCAGAGCCCTGGCACAGGCTGCCCAGAGAGGTGGGGGAGTCTCCGTCTCTGGAGACATTCCAACCCCGCCTGGACGCGTTCCTGTGCCACCTGCTCTGGGTGACCCTGCTCTGGCCGGGGGTTGGACGGGATGGTGTCCAGAGGGCCCTTCCAACCCCTGCCGGTCTGGGATCCTGTGATTCTGTGGGGTGGGAGAAGCGGCTGCAGGGCCCCCTCCAACCTCGCGCCAGTGGGTGAGGGTGGGCTGGGAGAGGCAGCCCGAGGTTCTTCACCTTCTGAGCCCCCCAGAGGATGCTGCGGGCCCGGCGGAGCTCAAAGCTGAGCTTCTCCTTTCCCCCTCTCCCTCGCCCGTGGGAAAAGTCGGGACACGGCCTTATCCCCAAGGAATTCTCCCACTTCCCGCTCCCCGCAGAGAGGGGGGCAAGAGCTGCGGCGCGGGACCCCCCCGCTCCCAGCCCCTTCGTCCTCACCCAGCGCCCCAGGGAAGGAGCCGAAGCGGCGCCGAGGTTTCGAACCAGCCTTTATTTCTCTCGCTCAGGAAAGTAACTCAGCGGTACAAATAGACTTTGGCATGAGAACCAGAGAAACCTTCCCGGGGGGGGGGTGGGGGGGTGGGGAGTGCGGTTCCCCGCGGGTGCCCTAAGGATGAGAAAGATGCAGAGACCGAAAAGGAAATTCCCCGGAGCCCGTCAACAAGTTTCCACCCCCCCCCCCCCCCCCAGACTCCCTTTCCGATAGATATTTATAGATTTCTATAGATACGATGGTAGCGTCATTTATAATAAATATCCTCTCTGGTATCTAACAGTATGTACAGGTCATCAAGTATCAGAAATACGTTGGTTTGCTTCTGTTAAAAGGTGAGAAAAGGAACGGGCGGGCTGGGCGCCTCGCCTGTCCCCACAGTCCCCACTGACACCCCCCGGGGCTCAAAGAAGGGCCAGCGCAATGTCACGGTGTCCCCCGGCGTCCCCGCTGGCTGGGAGACAGCCTGCATTTCGGGTGCTGGCAGGGGGGACAGCGGGGTCCTGGGGGGGCGATGGGGGTGCTCCCCGTGGGGGCTGGGGGGCAAAGGAAGAAGTTTTCGCCCCCCTCTTGCCGTGACGGGGCGGCCGCGATGGAGGTGACCCCCCGGGTTGTGCTGAGTGGGCAGATGCGGGGAGCCCCGGGGACACCCCCTGCTCTGGGCTCGGGGTGCGGGTCGCAAGGGGGCCGGCGCGACCCGCGGGGGTGTGGAGGAGAACGAAGGGTGAAAAAGCCTTATAATGCCCGGGGTTGTCCCCAAAAAAAGCTCCTCGAGGGTCACGGCTCCAGCCCCAGATCTGCCGCGGGGGAGGATGGAGACCGGGGTCCATCCGCTCTCCACGGACCACGGGGGAGGATGGAGACCCCCCCAGTCCCGCGCTGCCGCTGCCCATCCTGCCTCCGGGGGGGATGGCTCCGGCAAAAATCCCAGTTTTGCCCACCCAAAAAAAGGGGTTCAGAGCTCTCGGAGGGCTGCCGGGGCCTTTGCGGCCGCCTACGTGACTCACGGCTTGTTTTCTCGGCCGCGGGGGCCGGCTGCTGCGCCCAGCGGTGGAGGAGGCTCCATCTAAGCCCCTCTTAGCCTGATTTGCCCACTGACGCGTGCTCGCCTCGGCCGGGGCATCCCTCGCCCCGCGGCGACTCGCCTTCTTCCCCCGGGCGGCGCCGGAGGAGGCAGAGGATGGAGGGGACGGGACCCCCCCTTGGTGCCCGCGGTGGGTGCCGGGAGCCCCCCACCTCCTCCTCTCCCCACGTCCCCCCCGGTGCACATCAAGTCACGCGTCCGGCTTCATGGCCGTGCCGTCGCACACAGCCTCGCACGCTCGGGCTGCCGTGGGGCCGCCGTGGGGCCGTGGGGGTCCCCAGCCCCTTCCACAGAGGTGGTTATCCCGGCGGGAGGTGCAGGGGTATGGCCCCCCCCCAGGCACCCACCCCATCAGGTTAAAAACCCTCTCCAGCTCTCCAAGTTTCACATTTTCGAGGAGTGGTTTGGTTTTTTTTTGTGGGTTTTTTTTTTTGGTAAAATAAAATAAAATAGAATTAATTTAAGTTAAAAATAAAATAAAACAAAACCAGCAGCTCCCTTCTCTCTGCGGAGGGGACCCGGGGGGCAGCCTCGGCGCTGCTCCTTCGTCCCTCCCGAATCCCGGCAGAGGAGCACGGACCACCCCGGGGGTCCCAGCCCGCTGTCTCCCCCCTCCGCAGCCAGACCCTGGAGTGGTCTCCTCCTGCCGTGACCAGAAGGTTCCTTGGCCGAGGCGGGGGGGTCCATGGGCCGCGGGCGGGGATGGAGAAGGGGCTACACGGAGCTGCGGCGCTTCATGAGCCCCTGGAAAGCCGTCAGGCTGTGGAGCCCGGTGGAGACGGAGCTGATGGCCGACCGGCGGGCGTTGCAGAAGCATCTGTTGGAGGGGGTCTCCGGACAACGGCCGGGCGAGGAATGGCTCTGCTCCACGCAGGTGTCCGAGGTGGAGAGGTCCCTGGGGATGATCATAGGGATGGAGTACTGCAGCTTCTCCCGGCTCTTGTACCACAGGCACGAGCACATGGATTGGAAGTGGAGAACCTCGGCGTAGACGTTCCGAAAGCCTCCCCCGCTGCCCCCGCCGCCCCCCGCCGCCGCCGGCACGGCCGAGGTGGTGTCCGTGGCGTGGATGCTGCTGGCCTGCCCGTTGCGGGTGAGCAGCGCCCGGTGCTCGGCGTCCCGCTTCTCGTCCTCGGCGTTCATGGTCATGAAACGCAACACCACCAGGTTGAGGAAAGCCCCGATGACCGTCAGCCCCGTCAGGATGTAGACGAAGCTGAAGGCCACGTACTGCGGCTTGTTCTGGAGGGCTTCATCCTTCTGCAGGGCCACGTAGTCCCCGAAGCCGATGGTGGTGAGGGTGATGAAGCAGTAGTAGTAGGCATGGAAGAAGCTCCAGTGCTCGTAGTAGGAGAAGGCGGCTGCCCCGATGCAGAGGGTGCTGATGCAGGAGAAGAACCCAATGGTGACCATGTTGGCCATGGAGACCTCCGCCCGCCTCATGCCAAGGCACTTCTTGATGCGGTGGAGGAGGTACTTGACGAAGGTGTTGATCCTCTCACCCAAGCTCTGGAACATGACGAGGGTGAGGGGGATCCCCAGCAGGGCGTAGACCATGCAGAAGACCTTGCCCCCATCCGTGCTGGGGGCTGCATGGCCGTAACCTGGGGAGCAAAGCCACAGAGCGGCATCAGCTTGGTGGTCCGAGGTGGGGTGCAGTGCCCCAAACCGCTTCCCCAGCTGAGTTCCTAATGGTGAATCCCAACCCTGACTGGTGCCATCCTCTCCCTCAGGCACAAGGAGTGACCACGGATGGCTGGGCAGGCTGGGGGGACAAGGGGGTCTCCAAATAAAAATGAAGGGGAGGGGGCCGGAGAAGGGGGAAAGCCCTCGTCTCGTGGGGAAAGGAGCTGGGGGGCTGGCGGGGGGTGATGGACAAGGTGCTGCATCCCTGGGTTGGGGTGGGGGCAGTTGGAGGATGCTTGATGGACCCTGGCTGGGGTTGGGGGATGTTCTCCATCCTTTGGGTTTTGGAAATTGGTGATTGCTCTTCCCTGAAATACCCATCCCAGGATGCCCCATCCCTGGAAACGGTTGGACGGGGCTCTGAGCGACCTGCTCTAGTTGAAGATGTCCCTGCCCATGGCAGGGGGTTGGACTAGATGGCCTTTAAAGGTCCCTTCCCACCCAAACCATTCTGTGATTCGATGACTCTATGGCCCGTCTCAGAGCAGCCGGGTGGAGAGGCGCAGGAGATGGGGAAAATGGGGATTTTTAAGGAATCAAGCGACAAGGGCGGCTGGTTCCCCTGTCACCCCAGCCCCGTGTCCTCATGTCCCCCTGCCCCACTGTCTGCTGTCTGAGGCCCCTGCGCTGCCCGGGGTGCCCTCGCCGCCAGGCACCAGCCGCTCCCCTTCCCTTCTCCTGTCCCTTTCCTTTCTATTTTTCCCTCTCCCTCTCCCTCTCCCTCTCCCTCTCCCTCTCCCTCTCCCTCTCCCTCTCCCTCTCCCTCTCCCTCTCCCTCTCCCTTTCCCTTTCCCTTTCCCTTTCCCTTTCCCTTTCCCTTTTCCTTTCCCTTTCCCTTTCCCTTTCCCTTTCCCTTTCCCTTTCCCTTTCCCTCCTCCTTTTCTTTTATTTTTCTTTCTCTTTCCCTTTCTCTTTTTTCCTTTTCCTTTTCCTTTTCCTTTTCCTTTTCCTTTTCCTTTTCCTTCCCCTTCCGCTTCTCCTCCTTCCCCATCCCCTTCCCTCTCCCTTTCCCCCTCTCCAGCACCCTGAGCTCCCAGGAGCAGGCAGGGGCTGGGACACAGGCTGCCCTCGGCAGATTGCCAGGAGCCAAGCGCAGGCAGGAGCAGGCAGGAGCAGGCAGGAGCAGCGCTGGGGCCAGGGCTGCAGCTCACTGACCCCTCAGCCCTGGGAGGGGGCTGGGGGTGCCGGCACGAGCACACCTGACCCGGCACCCACTGCAGCTAAACCAGAGCCAGCACCCGCAGCCGCCCCCGAGCCCCGGCAGCCAGCCCTGCCCCGGCTCTCTCTAATCCCGGCTGGGCGGCGGCAGGCGGCATCCCCCACCGTCACCCTGCCGGCAGCCTCGCCGGGTCAAGGATTAGGCCGGGCCGGGGCGAGGTGAAAACAAGGATTGTTGGATCTCTGCCCAAGTCAGCCCTGAGGAGCTGGCGGGACCTCGCCAGCTGCCATGGGAGTCGGAGAGCATCACCAGAGAGCATTGCCGGAGAGCATCACTGGAAAACATCACCAGAGAACATCACCAGGGAGCATCACTGGAGACAGAGAGCATCACCAGAGAGCATTGCCGGAGAGCATCACTGGAAAACATCACCAGAGAACATCACCAGAGAGCATCGCCAGAGAGAGAGATCATCACCAGAGAGCATCGCCAGAGAGCATCACCAGAGAGCATCACTGGAAAACATCACCAGAGAACATCACCAGAGAGCATCACCGGAGACAGAGAGCATCACCAGAGAGCATCACTGGAAAACATCACCAGAGAGCATCACCACAGAGCATCGCCAAAGAGCATCACCGGAGAACATCACCGGAGAACATCACCAGAGAACATCACCAGAGAGCATCGCCAGAGAGCATCGCCAGAGAACATCACCAGAGAGCATCACCAGAGAGCATCACTGGAGAGAGAGCATCACCAGAGAGCATCACTGGAGAACATCGCCGGAGAGCATCGCCGGAGAGCATCACCAGAGAACATCGCCAGAGAGCATCACCGGAGAACATCACCGGAGAACATCACCGGAGAACATCACAGGAGACAGGGCATCACCGGAGAGCATCACCAGAGAGCATCACCAGAGAGCATCACTGGAGAGCATCACCAGAGAGCATCACCAGAGAGCATCACCGGAGAGCATCACCGGAGAGCATCACCAGAGAGCATCACAGGAGACAGGGCATCACCAGAGAGAGAGCATCACCAGAGAACATCACTGGAGAGCATCACCAGAAAACAACACCAGAGAGCATCACTGAAGAACATCACCAGAGAGCATCGCCAGAGAGCGTCACAAGAGAGAGAGCATTGCCAGAGAGCGTCACCAGAGAGCATCACTGGAGAACATCACCAGAAAGGGTTGCTGGAGAACATCACTGCTCTCATCAGCGCCAGGTGCCAGCCTGCCACCTCCCTCGCTGATGGAAAAGGGGCTGCTGCTTTGTGTCCCCTCCCTGCCCGCTGCCTGCTGTCCCCTCCCCAGCAGCAGAGGGGACACGGAGGCAATGCCATGCCAGTCGGCTGGCCGAAGCAGAGCCAGGCAGTGCATTTCAAACCAGGGTCACGTCCCCCTGCCCTCGGGGCGGGCGCCGAGCCTTTGCCCTGCTCGTCTGCCTGTCCTGCTCTTCATCTTCTGCCAGACGCCCCCGTCCCCCTCCCCGCAGCCCGCGTCTCCCCGTTCCTCCTGCATCAAGGACGGGATTTTCGGATGCGAGCCTCCAGCGCTGCCTGCGAGCCCCGTCCTGCCTGCCTTGCGCCAGCGCAGCCTCCCGCAGCTATATTTAGCCCCGATTCCCCAGGGAAGGCAGTTTATGAGCTCTCGCGGCGCGTCCAAGCGTCCGTCAATCTGCCAGACCCCCCCTTTCCCGGCTTTAGCAGGCGCTGCCTGATCTCCAGCACGTCTGAGGACGGGGGGAAGGTCGCCGGGATATGGAATCTCCAGCCGGTGAGGAAAGGGAGGCCCTGGGAAGGCGACAGAGAGGGTGAAACCCACCCCCCGGACCCCTTTTCCACCTGGGGTTTCATCCACCATGGGAAGGGAATGCATCGGAGAGGAGAGCTCAGCTCCCAGGGATGCGGCAAAGCCCCGGCAGCTGCCAGGTTCAACAGCGGCTCTGTTTTTTCCGCCGCACCAGCATGTGTGACTCTGTGGCATGTCCTGGCCCCGCGAGGCTCCCCGCCACGCTCCTGCCCTCCCTGCAGACGGGGCTCAGCATCCCGGCACCCATCCCGCTCCTGCAGCCCCCCCAAAACCTCCCCCCCGGGGGGATGCTCCTCAAAGGGGCGTCCCAGGAGGGATGCTGCCAAGGGAAAGCAGCGTCAGGGTGCCACAGGCTCCCGCTCGGGGTGCTGCGAGCCGGCAGGGAGCACGGCGGGTGTCCCCAGGGAGAAAATATGACATGTCCCTGAGGAACGCGGCCGGCTCCTCTCCTTTTTAGGGCTGCGGAGGAGCAGGGCTGGAGCTGGCGGCGGCTGCGGGGAGCAGGTGCAGGTCTCGGCTGGCCCCTGGCCTGGAGCAAATCCCAGGCTGTCGGGAGCGATGGATGGTGGGGATTAGCGGGGCAGCTGCCGGGGACGGCAGGAAGGCGGGGGAAAACTCCACAGAGCGGAGGTGTTACAAGGCTGAAGGGTGCAAAGGGCTGCGAAGGCAGGGAGAGGGTCCCTGGGAGGTGGCACTGGGTGATGAAGGGGTATGGGAAGGGGCTGAGCCCTCCAGGGATTGGGGGCAGGGATACAGGGCAGGGGATGGAGGGAGCCAGGGCAGGGGGATGGAGAGAGACAGGGCAGGGGGATGGAGGGAGCCAGGGCAGGGGATGGAGAGAGACAGTGCAGGGGATGGAGGGAGCCAGGGCAGGGGATGGAGAGAGACAGGGCAGGGGATGGAAGGAACCAGGGCAGGGGATGGAGAGAGACAGGGCAGGGGATGGAGGGAGCCAGGGCAGGGGATGGAGAGAGACAGGGCAGGGGATGGAAGGAACCAGGGCAGGGGATGGAGGGAGACAGGGCAGGGGATGGAAGGAACCAGGGCAGGGGATGGAGAGAGACAGGGCAGGGGATGGAGGGAGCCAGGGCAGGGGATGGAGAGAGACAGGGCAGGGGATGGAGGGAGCCAGGGCAGGGGATGGAGAGAGACAGGGCAGGGATGGAAGGAACCAGGGCAGGGGATGGAGGGAGACAGGGCAGGGGATGGAAGGAACCAGGGCAGGGGATGGAGGGAGCAAGGGCATGGGATGGAGGGAGCCAGGGCAGGGGACAGAGAGTCCCAGCTGAGGGCAGGGGCTGGGAGCTGGGCTGGGGTTTTGGGGCTCTGAAGCAGTCAGGAAACCAGCTCCCTGCTTTACAGAATTGCTGCGGGGAAGGCAAAGGCCGGCAGCGAGCGAGGGCTGGTGGCCACGAGCGGTGGCTCATGCCAGGACACCACCATGTCCTGCTGCCAGAGCCGTCATGCTTCTCCTCCCATTCACACAGGGGACGCTCCCAGGGTCCGCGCTGGGCACAGGCTCTCTTCCTCCTTGCACCCACCCTCACCCCCCATAGCCTGGGTGTCTCTGGGCTGGTGGCTGGTGTCCCCCTCCCTTACCCAGCCCAGCTGCCACCTCTTGCCACTGCAATAGCCTGGCCCCCCCGCAGAGGGATGCCGGAGCCCTTCACCTTGGTCTCTGACCTGCTGCAGCTTCCACTGTCCGTTGCCGGGCTGTGAGGCTGCGGGGGCGACGAGGGACGGTGGGGAAGGTTCAGGCGTCCCTGCTGCTGGGGCATCTACCAAAGCATTGACCCCTCTGGGGGTCTCCAACGCCTTGGAGCAGCCCCAGTTTCTGTCCCAGATGGGGATGAAGACAACTCTGGTCCTTCCAAGCCTGGGACAAACCCGTCTTTGGTCCTTCCAAGCCTGGTTTCACGCAACCCCACAGCCCACAGAGCCCTGTCTCCCTTCCCACCCCACTTCCCAGCAGCTTCAGCAGCAGCCACCAAGGTCAGAATGTTTCCATGCATTCTGGGGAGGAAGGAATGGTCCGACTGCAGCCATAGACGCCCAAGGATCCACAGTTAGGAGGGCCCCAGGGAGGAAAAGCCTCATCCCCTGGAGATGTCACCCCCCTCCACGTAGACCACCCGCCCCGAGCAGACCCCACGCTTGCAGCTGGCTGGCATGACGGCGAACACACAGCAACCCCACGCACCCAAAGCCCTTTAGCACCCAAAAAGCAACCAAAGCCCGAAGCCCCTGGTCCTGAGCCCCCCCCAGGTGCCTGCCCCAGGCACCCCCTTCTCCCGGCCCTCACGGGGAAACCCTTGGGGGTCCCCCAGAGATGGAGGCAGTGGGTGGGCATCCCATGGGGTGCAGCATCCATCCCTGCACCACCTGGGAGATGGCCTGGGAGCAAACAAGCGGGCGGCTGGGAAAGGCAGCATGTGGCAGCGGCGCTGCCAACCCTGAGCAAACACAGCCCCGGCGCGACGGGGCACGGTGCTGCGTGGGGACACAGGCACCCTGCAACGCCTCTGTCCCCCCCCCGAACAGGGGTTGAGGGCAGCGGGAAGGGGTTTGTCCAGCCCGGGGACACCTCCTGGGCAGGGCAGGCTGAGAGGCAGCAGGAGGAGAGGGACAGACCCCGGCAGCAGCTCCCTGGGACCAGGCTGAACTTGGGTGATAAGGAGGTGGAGAGAGCCCTGGGACCCACAGCACCCAGGCTGCCCCAGTCCCAGCTGCGTCTTGGGCCTGGAGCAGGGACTGTCCTCACTGCGTCTTCACCAGGGCGGGGAAGGAGTGGCCAGCTTGTCATCCTCACACCCTGCCATCCATCCATCCATCCATCCATCCATCCATCCATCCATCCACCCACCCACCCATCCATCCATCCATCCATCCATCCATCCACCCACCCATCCTTCCATCCACCCACCTGCCCACCCATCCATCCATCCATCCATCCATCCATCCATCCATCCATCCATTCATTCACCTATGCATCCTTCCATCCACCCACCCACTCATCTGTCCATCCAGCCATCTATCCATCCCTCCACTCACCTACCCACCCATCCACCCATCCTTCCGTCCACCCACCCATCTGTCCATCCATCCATCCATCCATCCATCCATCCATCCATCCATCCATCCATCCCTCCATCCACCCATCCATCCATCTCTCCACCTAACCCTCCACCCACCCATCCATCCATCCCTCCACCTAACCCTCCATCTGTCCATCCATCCATCTATCCATTCCTCCACCCACCTACCCACCCATCCACCCATCCATCCATCCCTCCACCCAACCTTCCTTACATCCATCCATCCATCCATCCATCCATCCATCCATCCATCCATCCATCCATCCAACCATCTCTCCACCTAACCCTCCATCCCTCCATCCATCCATCCCTCCATCCATCCATCCATCCATCCATCCATCCATCCATCCATCCACAGATCTCTGCCCACTTTCAACCCCTCTCCATCCATCCCCCCTGCCCCCATCTCCCTACTCCCACTCCCTGACCCCCCCCGTGCTCAGCCTCCCTCCCCAGTGCTGGGGACTGCCCTGGGGGGCTGTCACCCTTGGTGGGGGGTGTCACACCGGGGGGTGTGACACCGGGGAAGGGGTGCTGGGCCTGGCTGTGGACTCGTGTCTCCGTGGGGTGGGAAGGGACCCTGGTGTTGGAGACCCCCCAGGACACCACCTCCCCAGTGGGGTGGGGGGGAGGGAGGTGGGGGCCCCAAACCCCCCCAGCCCCCCTTCCCCTCCTCTGCAGCGGCATCTGCGCCCCTGCCACCCCCCTGGTCCCCGTGTCACCCCTTCCCCCCAGATTTGTCCTACACACTTGGGGGGGTGTCACCTCCCCAGAGGGGCTCAGAGCCACCCCCACCCCAGGTCCCACAGCAGCGGGGGGGCGGGGGGCAGCCCCACACCCCGGGGAGGGGGCAGAGCAGGAGGGTTTGGGGGTGCAGCCGGTGCCTCTGTGTGTGTGTCCCCCCCGGGCACCACTGCCTGCAGGCGGGGGCCAGACCTCGCCGTAGCGGGGGGGTCAGGATGGTGTCATGGAAAATCCCGGCGCCGGCCAAGCGCCCTGTTTGCGCCAAAACTGGCAATTTTTCCCTCAGTCCTGGGGCTCCGCCAGCCCCTTCCTGGCCCCCTCCACCCCCCACCCCCCCTCCTCCATCCCTCCCCTCCTCCTGCAAAAGGGGGGTGCAGCCGGGCCCCCCCACACCCTCCGGGGCCCTGCGGCAGGAGGGGGGATGCTCTCCGCGCTGGTGGGCAAGGCGGGATGCCCCGGTGATGGGCACGGCTGGATGCTGGTGGGGCTGGTCCTGCTGGTTTTTGGTTTTTTTTTTGGGGGGGGCCACCCCATAACCCCATGGCACAGCACAGACCTGCGGCTGGGGACACCCCCGCAGCCCTGGGGATGGCTGAAATCGAGAGCGGAGCCGCTTTCTGCACCGGCGCAGGGAAAAGGGGCCTCGGGGGGGGAATAAAAAGTCATTTAAGGCCTTTAGGACCGATTCTGCTGGGATTGGGGGGGGGGGCTGCCCTGCCTGCATCCGCCCCCACCCCTGGGCAGAGGGACTGGGGCACAGGCAGTGACCCCCCCACCCCACGCAGCACCCAGGAGCCCCATCCCGCACCCTGAGCCCCTCCAAGGGGTGACAAAGCCCCCAGCCTCCTGCGAGACTCAGGCCCCAAAGGACCGACCGCTCCGTGCTGCCCTGGGTCCCTCCGAGCTCAAGCAGAACGTGGATGTGGCACAAGCTCAGGCGTCGTGTCCCCGGGGAGTCAGGGCTTGATTCGGTCACCCTGTCACCCTGCCGCCTCCCCCCTGCTGAGCTAAAGCTCCCCGATGGCTCTCGCTGCAAAGCTCCTCATGCCAGGGATCCTTCCTTCCTTCCATCCATCCATCCATCTTTCCTTCCTTCCTTCCTTCCTTCCTTCCTTCCTTCCTTCCTTCCTTCCATCCATCCATCCATCTTTCCTTCCTTCCATCCGTTCATCCATCCATCCATCTTTCCTTCCTTCCTTCCATCCATCCATCTTTCCCTCCTTCCTTCCTTCCTTCCTTCCATCCATCTTTCCTTCCTTCCTTCCTTCCTTCCTTCCTTCCTTCCTTCCTTCCTTCCTTCCTTCCTTCCTTCCTTCCTTCCTTCCTTCCTTCCTTCCTTCTTTCCTTCCTTCCATCCATCCATCCATCCATCTTTCCTTCCTTCCTTCCTTCCTTCCTTCCTTCCTTCCTTCCTTCCTTCCTTCCTTCCATCCATCTTTCCTTCCTTCCTTCCTTCCTTCCTTCCTTCCTTCCTTCCTTCCTTCCTTCCTTCCTTCCTTCCTTCCTTCCATCCATCCATCTTTCCTTCCTTCCTTCCTTCCTTCCATCCATCTTTCCTTTCTTCCTTCCTTCCTTCCTTCCATCCATCCATCTTTCCTTCCTTCCTTCCTTCCTTCCTTCCTTCCTTCCTTCCTTCCTTCCTTCCTTCCTTCCATCCATCCATCCATCTTTCCTTCCTTCCTTCCTTCCTTCCTTCCTTCCATCCATCCATCTTTCCTTCCTTCCTTCCTTCCTTCCTTCCTTCCTTCCTTCCTTCCTTCCATCCATCCATCTTTCCTTCCTTCCTTCCTTCCTTCCTTCCTTCCTTCCTTCCTTCCTTCCTTCCTTCCTTCCTTCCTTCCATCCATCCATCTTTCCCCATGGCTCCGCCCCAGCTCTCTCTGTTTCCCATCTCCCAGGGAAGGGCAGGATGCAGCTCCCTCCTCCCAGTGCCCAGTTTGCGTCGTGCCAAGGTGTGGAGGGGTGTGCAACGGCACCCAGCGCCGTGCAATGCCACCCAGCGCCGTGCAACGGCACCCAGCATGGTGCACCAACACCCAGCGCTGTGCACCAGCATCCAACACCACGTGCGGCGCCGTGCACCAGCGCCAGGCACCAACACCCGGCACCATCCACCAGCACCCAGCACCGTGCACCAGCGCCCAGTCCCACGTCCAGCGCCTTGCACTGTGCACCAGTGACATGCGCCGGCACCCACCACCGTGCCCCAGTGCTCAACACCACGTGCAGCGCCGTGCACCAGTGCCAGGCACCAACGCCCAGCACCATGCACCGGTGCCCAGCAAGATGTCCAGTGCTGTGCACCGCGCACCAGTGCCGTGTGCCAACACCCACCACCGTGCGCCAGTGTCCAGTCCCACGTCCAGTGGTGTGCACCGTGCACCAGTGCCGTACACCAGTACCCAGCACCACTCACCAGTGCCCAGTCCCACGTCCAGTGGTGTGCACCGTGCACTGGTGCCCTGCGCCAGCACCCAGCACCATGCACCCAGCAACACGCACCAGTGCTATGCACCGTGCACCAGTGCCACGCACCAGCACCCACCACCATGCACCAGTGCCATGCACCATGCCCAGTGCTGTGTACCGTGCACCAGTGCCACGCACCAGCACCCAGCACCATGCACCAGTGCCACGCACCAGCACCCAGCACCATGTACCAGTGCCCAGCACCGTGCACCAGCACCCAGCACCATGTCCAGTGCCTTGCACCGTGCACCAGTGCCATGTACCAGAGTCCAGTACCGTGCACCAGTGCCATGCATCGTGCACCAGTGCCATGCACCAGAGTCCAGTCCAGTACCGTGCACCAGTGCCATGCACCAGAGTCCGGTCCAGTACCGTGCACTAGGGCCATGCACCAGCACTCAGCACCGTGCACCAGTGCCATGCACCAGAGTCCAGTACCGTGCACCAGGGCTATGCACCGTGCACCAGTGCCATGCACCAGAGTCCGATACCGTGCACCAGTGCCATGCACCAGCACTCAGCACCGTACAACAGCACCCAACACCGTGCCCAGTGCTGTGCACCGCGCACCAGTGCCCTGCACCAGCGCCCAGCACCGTGCACCAGCAACACGCCCCAGTGCCGTGCACCGCGCACCAGTGCCCTGCACCACTTACAGCCCCAATTTGGGCCCTCCTGCCCCACGGCCGCCCTCCTTCGCCCCTCTCCGCAGCCCCCCGCCGCCGCGGCACGCTCCGCTCCTGCCCCTTCCATCTCCCCTCCCGGCCATGATTTATGGCAGGCGGCGGTGCCCGCTATAAATCCTGCGCCGCAGTCGCTTCAGCCTGAGAGCTGCCTGATAAATATTTAAGCCGGTTCATAAATCACACGCCACCAGAGCGGGGCTCTCCCCACGGCTCCGGCACCCATCCGGCCTCCCGACACTAAACCGGGCAGCGCCGAGCCCATGCAACTAGCCCTAGGGTTTGGTAACTGCGGTGGGGGGGGGGAACCCCAAAATTCAAAGAAATTGGGTTCTTTTTGCCCGGGTGACCAACCCCCCTCTCCTCGGAGCATCTTCGCCCGGCACGTGGTGTTTATGCCTTGCTCTGAGTCAGGCTTTGCTGGCGAGTTTAATGAGGCATCAGCTGGGAGAGGCCAGGCGGGGGGGCAGGGAGGGAGCGGGTATTAATTGCTGTTATCGCTCCGGGATGGAGCGGAGCGGGAGATTTATAGCCTGGGTGAAGGGGAGGCGGGGGGAGGGGGAAGGTGGGAGGGATGCCACCGAGCCCCCTGGTTTGGAGGCTCCCTGGGATGAATCCCACGGGAGGGGACACGTGTGATACCTCCCCACCACGCCACAGGTCTGCTGGAGCCTCCTCGGGAAGAAGCTTTGTGTCCCCGGCGAATGTCCCGAGGTGCTGCTGGGGCAGCGGGCGACGATGGTCACCCTTAAATCACACGTCTCTGCCGGGAAGGGCTCGGGGACGGCTCCGGTCTCGGTGCCTACGTGCCAGCTCCCCACTCACCCTCTTCACGCTCATTCCCTGCTCCGGAGATCAGCGGCAGAGGGGGATATGCCCTCATTAGGTTTCAGAGTGAACACCGCAACCAGCAATCCCAGCACACCACAGGCAAAGGTGGGTGGCCTGATGCCTGACTGGAGAGGGAAGGAAAACGGTCCTGACCTCCCACGGCTTGGGAGCACGGCTGGGGCATGCAAACCAACCCCTACAGCGACCGAGGAGGCGCCGGGCTGGCCGGGGCCACCCTTCTGGAGAAGACCCCGCGCATCCCCAGGGGGTGAAAGGGGTGAGACGCTGCCTGTCTCTCCCCCTGCTGCTTTGGCATCACCTCCCGGGGCGGGTGTCTGGGCTGAGGCGGGAGGAATCCCAGCCCTGGAACAGAGTGGTACAGTTTTTCCCTCCGGCATGTTAACTCTGAAACCTATCAAAGGCATGTTCCTGGGTGCCAACACTGATTTCCACTGCCATCATTTTTAGCCGGCACGGCTAGCGCAGGATGGGAACAGACATGTCCAGAGGGGCTGGAGGGGGTGGGTGCCCCATCCCTGGCCTTCCCCCCACCAAGACCAGCCCCACTGCAGCCCCAAAACCCCTCCTTGTCCCAGCACGGCTGGTCCTGAGCCTTCTTCGAGACGTTTCCCTGTGCTGCCCCCTCCAAGGCCAGAGAACCGGGGGTCCTTCCCCTCCCACCGGTGCTGCTGCCGGTACCGGGAGGGTTGTGCCGGTACTGCCTTGTGCCTGCTCCCTCGGTAAACAAGCGGGGAGGGAGGAGGGCTGTGACAGATGGTGACACCGCGGTGGCATTCGCCACCTGCCCCGGCCCACATGGCCGCTCGTTTCTCCGCACACAGCATGGCCGGGGGGCGGGGGGGTGGGGAGGGAAATGTTTTTTGGGAGCGATCCAGCGAGAGCCATGGCAGCCAGCCCTGGAGGTCCCCGGTGCGGGGACAAGGGACGGAGGTGACAGGGGACATGTCCGGCGTGACATCCCGTGAGGGGGCCCGGGGGGGCCGGCTCTGCCCGGCTGAAAGGACAGGCGCGCTCCCCCCCTGCCCGCCCGTCGGCTCCCCTCGCCCCCGGCCCTGCGGGGAGGGGGACAGCGGGTGGCAGCCGTCCTAAATATCCCGGTCCCCCACACCCTGCCGCCGTGCTTTGGGGGTCCCCGGGCGCTGGGGTGGCTTCTCGGGGTGGGGGGGACTGCAGGAGAGGGTAGGGGGGTGTGTGTGGGAGACCTTCGGAGCAGCTGGCTGGCCTCTTGGCTCTTTTCCCAGATTAAAAAAAAAAAAAAAAAAAAAAAAGAAATATAAGGAAAACTTTCCCAGTGGGACCCGTCACCCTCCCGGTTTTTCCTCCTGCCCCCCTTTAAAACCGGCCACGGCACCGGGATCGGAACCCCGGCGTTCCCATTGTCCCCTTCGCAGTCCCCAACCCCACCAGCAGCTTTACAGAGGGTAAATCGCCTGTTGGTTGGCGCTTCCCTGGAACAATGCCTTTTTTTTCACCACCCCCCCACCCACCCCCCCACCGGAAAATCCCATTTCATGGGAATAACGGAATTTTCTTTCCCCTCTCGAGGCTTTTGAGGATTTTGCTCTCTTTGCTGGTACGCGCTGGGCCCCTTCGGCAGCAGCCAGGCTCCGTCGCGACAGGCCGGCTAAAACGCCTTCGAAAATCATGAGATTTTGGTAAAAAGAATATCGCTTTATGTATTTCTGTCCCCCTGCGCACCCCGGGCCACCGCGGAGGGGCTGGAGCTGCCGGGAGAGGAGGGCTCGACCCCCGCCGAGCCGTAAAGCCCCATCTGGGGACGTTCCCTCTGCGTTTCCCTCCCGCTCCGCTGCGGCCGGACGCGGGTATTTTGGGAACGGGTGTCATCACCCCAACCCCAGAGGGTCCCCTGAGCTGCCGACTCGAGCCCCAGACGAGGTTTTTGAGGTTTTGGAGGGTTTTGAGTTTTTAAACCCCAGCTAACGGGGTGCTTTGTGGGGCGTAACGCCTGCGTCGGGGCTCAACCGTCCCCTCTCCATCGCCGCCGGGTGTCCTGGGGGAGGCAGGAGGGGGACCCCCGACTCCCCGCAGCCTGGCGCTGAGCCGTGGCCTCTGGGGACCCTGCAGACACGGGGCTGGCTTTGTCTCCCTCCCGCCTCACTGCAGCATCCTTTGTGTGGGCTGGAGACGCCGCTCGCCACCCGCTCGCCGCCTCCCCCCAGCCCCCCGCGCACCCCCTTGCCCGCCGCTCCTCCTCCTCCTCCCTCGCACGTCAAACATAAGCTGCTTGTCTTCACTTTCAAAGCCTTTCCCAGCTGCTCCCGCCAGCCGGGAGAGCCCAGACCCCGCCGCCGCTCAGCCCCCAGCCGCTCCAGCGCCCCAATATCAGCCCCGGGAACCGAAAGCCAACCCGACAGCCACGTCTCAGCCCCCGAAATCATCAACCACCCCAACAGCCACGTCTCAGTCCCCAAAACCAACCCCAACAGCCGCATCACGGCCCCAAAAACCAACACCCACCCCAACACTTGGGTCTCATCTCCAAAGGCCAAGAGGCACCCCAACACCCACATCTCGTCCCCCAAAACCAATCCCAACACCCGCATCTCAGCCCCAAAACCCAACAGCCACCCCAAAACCTGTGTCTCAGCCCCAAAAATCAAGAGGCACCTCAACACCCGCATCTCAGCCCCCCAAACCAACACCCACCCCAAAACCCGTGTCTCATCCCCAAAAGCCAAGAGGCACCCCAACACCCGCATCTCAGCCCCCCAAACCAACCCCAACACCTGCAGCTCATCCCCAGAAATGAACAGCGACATCAACAGTCACATCTCAGCCCCAAAAACCGACAGCCACCCCAAAACCCGTGTCCCAGCCCCCAAAATCAAGAGGCACCCCAACACCCACATCTCAGCCCCAAAAACCAAGAGGCACCCCAACACCCACGTCTCAGCCCCAGGAACCAACAGTCAGTCACCCCAAAACCTGTATCTCACCCCCAAAAACCAACAGCCACCCCAAAGCCTGTGTCTCAGCCCCCAAAATCAGTGGGCATCCCACCACCCACATCTCAGCCCTGGGAACCAACCAAACCAACCCCACCACCCATGTCTCGTCCCCGGGAGCCAAGAGGCCCCCCAACACCCACATCTCAGCCCCAAAAACCAACAGCCACCTCAACACTCACATCTCACCCCCCAAAACAAAGAGCCACCTGCCAGGGCCAGGCCGGCCACGCGCCATCCCGGTCCAGCCACCGGCTGTCCCCCGGCCCTCCAGCCCCTCGTGGTGTGCTCCGGATGGGGCAGTTTGGGGAGCAGGGGGTGGTGGGACACCCCAGTTCCCCCCCTCCCCCCCACCTCCGTCAAGGGGACCCAGAGGACAGGCGGGTTGACGATGCGACTGGGCGAATGCACAGAGCAGCGGTCTGGAACCCGGGGGGACCCTGCAGCCCCCCCTCCCCGCCCCCCCAGCTCCTGCAGCCCCTCTCCCAAGGTGGGGGAGCGCCCTGGGCACTCTGAGCGGGGTCGGGTGAGGGCAGGGAGACCCCCCTGAGCACCGGGGTGCAGCGCTGACACCCCCTTTGTAGGGCCAAAGCGTCCATGTAGGCAAGGACACATCCCTGCCCGCCCCCCCCGGGCTGGGGGTCCCACCATCCTGGGAAGGGCAGGAGACTGTGAGGGATGGCACCCCTGGCCCCAGGGGACCTTCCTCCTCCTCCTCTTCCTGCAGGGAAGGGGTCAGCCGAGGGAATCGCTGTCCCACAGCCCCCCCGTGCCGCCCCCCCCCAGCACCCCCCCAGCCCCGCCGGACTCTGCGGGAGCCTCCCTACGGGGCTGGAAAGGGGGTCCCAGCTCAGCCACCCCCGCCCCGTGCGGGGGTCCCTAAGGCCGGGGGATATACTGGTGGGGAGCCCAGAGGCTGCGGGGATGGGAGCAGGGGGGCAGGGAGACCAGAGACCACGGGGATGAGCAGGTCGCCATTCTCCGGGGAAAGGGAGCCGGGGCAGGAGGGATCCCCGATGCCTCGGGGATGGGCGCGATGGAGGGGGGGCGGCCGGCGAGGTCTCCGGGGCTGGCGAGTAGCCCCGATACCTCGGGGATGGGCTGGGGTTTCCTAGGGCAGCGGGGCCACGGGCAGGTCGGGTGTAGCCCTGACGCTACGGGGACGGGCGCCTTCGGGAGGAACCGGGCTGGGGCTTCCCGGTGGTGGAGGAGCCCTTCGGGAGCGTCGCCCCAATAGCGGGGACACGGGCGGGGGGATTTCCCGGTGGCAGAGGCGGGTAAACCTGCCGCCGCGGTGATGGGCGTTTCGGGGAGGGGGTTGGCGGGGCTTTCTCAGGGACTGCGGGGGCTTGGGGGGTCAGGTCGCCCCGACACCTCGGGGATGGGCGGGGACCCGGAGGGTGGTTTTCAGGTGGTGGGGGAGCCGGGCAGGCGGGTCGCCCCGGTACTACGGGGACGGGCGGGGCGGGGGGGTGGTGTTGGGGGGAGTCCGAGTGGCTGTTTCCTGGTGGCGGGGGAGCCGGGAGAGAGGGTCGCCCCGATACCGCGGGGATGGCGGGGGGGGGGGGGGGGCGGTTCGGGGGTTTTCCAGTGACAGAGAAGCCTGGCGGGCAGGTCGCCCCCATACCACGGGGATGGGCTCGGGCGCGGGGGGAGGGCGAGTTTCCCAGTGGCAGAGAAGCCGGGCGGGCAGGTCGCCCCGATACCGCGGGGATGGACGGTCTTCACGGAGCGTGACCGGGGGCCGTTATCCCACGGCCGGGAAGCGGGAAAGGGTCTACCGGGGACACCGGGAAGCGCCGGGGCGGGGGTGCGTTAACCGGTACCTATGGTAGTGATGACGGTGATGGCGAAATAGAAGGAGCCGGCGAATTTCCACTGGACGCCGGCCTTGTGCGGCTTGAGCTTGAGGACGACCCACTCGAGTTCGCGGTAGCTCTCGGCGCTGAGGTTGTACTTGCTCTTCAGCTCCTGGCTCTTCGCCTCCAGCCGCCGCCGCTCCGCCGTCTCCTCCTCCGACTCCAGCGCGTCGAAGACGGCGGCGCCCACCAGCAGGTAAGTGAAGGTGCACATGATGAGCGCCAGCGTCCGCACGTTCTGCCGCTTCATGGTGCGGCGGCGGCGGGCGGCGGCGGCGGCGGCGGGGCCGTCTGGGGCATGGCGGCGGCGGCACGGCGGAGCGCCCGGCGGGGCTCGGCGCGGCGGCGGCGGCGGCGGCGGCGGCGGCGGCGGAGCGGAGCGGGGCGGGCGGCGGGGGGCGGGGGCGGGGGCGGGCGGGGGCGGAGCTGTCCTTCAGCACCACCGCCCCGCCACGCGCACACGCGCGCACCCGCGCCCGCACCGGTATCGGCACCCGCACCCACACCCGCACCCAGCAGTACGGACACCCGCACCGGTATTGGCACCCGCACCCGCACCGACATCCGCACCCAGCAGTACGACACCCGCACCGGTATCGGCACCCGCACCCGCACCGACACCCAGCAGTAAGGACACCCGCACCGGTATCGGCACCCGCACCCACACCGACACCCAGCAGTACGGACACCAGCACTGGTATCGGCACCCGCACCCGCACCGACATCCGCACCCAGCAGTACGACACCCGCACCGGTATCGGCACCCGCACCCGCACCGACACCCAGCAGTAAGGACACCCGCACCGGTATCGGCACCCGCACCCACACCGACACCCAGCAGTAAGGACACCCGCACAAGTATCGGCACCCGCACCCACACCCGCACCCAGCAGTACGGACACCCGCACCAGTATTGGCACCCGCACCCACACTGACACCCGCACCCAGCAGTACAGACACCCGCACCGGTATCGGCACCCGCACCCACACCGATACCCAGCAGTAAGGACACCCGCACAAGTATCGGCACCCACACCCACACCGACACCCAGCAGTAAGGACACCCGCACAAGTATCGGCACCCGCACCCACACCCGCACCCAGCAGTAAGGACACCCGCACCGGTATCGGCACCCGCACCCACACCGACACCCAGCAGTACGGACACCCGCACAAGTATCGGCACCCGCACCCACACCGGCACCCAGCAGTACGGACACCCGCACCGGTATCGGCACCCACACCCACACCGACACCCGCACCCAGCAGTACGACACCCGCAGCGCTACTGGCACCTGCACCAGCACCCACACTCACTGGAACCGGCACCCACACCGGCACTCGCACCCACTGGTACCGGCACCCGTACCGCCACCCACATCGGCACCCACACCGACACCAGTACTGGCGCCCGCACCCACTGGTACCGGCACCGGTGCCAATATCGGCACTTGCACGCACACTGGCGCCCACACCCACTGGTACCGACTCCCGCACTAACACCGGTACCACCACTCGCACCAGCACCCGCACCCACTGGTACCAGCACCGGTGCCAATATCGGCACCTGCACGCACACTGGCACCCACATCCACCAGTACTGACACCCCCACTGGTACCGGCACCCGCACCTGTACTGGCACCTGCACTGGCACCCACACCCACTGGTACCGACACCCACACCGGCACCCGCACCAACACTGGTACCAGCACCTGCACCCACTGGTACCAGCACCCGCACCAACACCCTCACGGGCACCCGCACCCACCAGTACCGACACCCACACTGCTACTGGCACCACACCCACTGGTACCGACACCTGCACCGGCACCCACACTGACACCTGCACCGGTACTGGCACCAGTGCCAATATCAGCACCTGCACCCACATTGGCCCTTGCACTGACACCTGCACTGGCACCCGTACCGGTACCGGCACCCGCACCCACTGGTACCGGCACCTGCACCAGCACTCACACCAGCACTGGTACAGGTGCCCGCACCCACTGGTATGGCACCTACACCGTCACCCTCACCCGCTGGTGCCGACACACACACCAACACCGATACCAGCACACACACCCACTGGTACCACCACCAGCACCAGTACTGCCACCCACACCAGTACCAATACCGCCACCCACGCTGGCACCCGCACCCACCGGTACCAGCATCCACACCTGCCGCCAACCGCACCCACACCCTCACCCACTGCTACAGGCACCCCCACCTGTACCGATATCGGCACCTGCACCCACTGGCACCAACGCTGGCCCCTGCACACACCAGTACCACCACCCACACTACTACCTGCACCCACACCGGTATCGGCCCCTACACCCACTGCCACCCACACCGGTATCAACACCAGCACCTGCACTCACTGGCACTGGCACCAACACCCGCACCCACCGGTACCGGCATCTGCACCAGCACCCACACCCACCAGCACCAGCACCGGCACCCACACCGGTACCGGGACACACACTGCTCACGCTCACGCACACACGTACGCACCCGTGTGCACCCCCTGGCCACGCTTGTGCACACACGCACTCATACGCACACGCAGGTGCACACGCACACACGCGCACCCCCCCCCCCACGCACACGCCTTGGCCACGCTCGCGCGCACACACACGCACACACCCCCTCGTATGGCTACGGCCACGTGTACGCACACATACACACGCTCATGGTCGTGCGCACTCACGCACCCCCTTGTGCACCCCCTCGCCCACACTTGCACACGCAAACACGCACACTCGCACGCGTATGCACACATGGGTGCACGCGTACACAGGGGCATGCACCCATGTGCACCCCTCTCCAGGCTTGCGCACACACTCATACGTGCACACCTACACACGCGCACACCCATGTGCACGCCTACACACCCACGCATAAGCACACGTATATGCACACACGCACACTCACGTGCGCACATACACACCCGCGTGCACCCCCTCACCCACACTCACACACAAACGCACGCACACTCGGGTGCACATGCAGAAACAGGTGCACGCAGACACATGTCCACACGCGTGCACACCCATGGGCACCCCTCACCATGCTTGCGCACACACTTATACGCGTATGCACACGTATATGCACACATACACACGCTCGTACGTGTACACACAGGTATGCGCACAGCTACACACCCGTGTACACCCCCTCACCCACACGCACCCACAGAGACACACTCATAGACATATGCACACACATGTGCACACACATGCACACTCGCACTCGTGCACACATGTACACACCCGTGCCTGTGCACACGTATGTGCTCACGCTTGTGTGCGCACGTACACAGCCATACACATGTACATGTACACACCCCCCCACGCACACACATACACATCCCCTCGCCCATCCTTGCACACACACACACACACTCTCATATGCACATGTACACCCCCCCAGGTACATACACACCCCCTTGCCCACACTTGCACACAATCACTTATATGCACATGCACACGTACACACACACATGCACACGTACGCACACTCACGTAGCATCACACACATGCACGTGTTAACACACATGCACACCCCTGCGCACACTCACACATGGCACAGCAGCCCCCCATCACACCTCCATCTGCACGGATGCTCGTGTGTGTGTGCACACCCCGCCACCCACCGCGCCGTGCACCGCACACGCACGGCTGCACACTCACACCCCTCACCCAGTCCACAGCCAGCAGCCCGAATACGCAGCCCCCACGCGGGGTGGTCACGGGGGGGGGAGGATGCCCGGCCGCAGGAGCCCTCGGGCTGGCCCAGCTCTGGGGACGCTGCCGTGTGGGGCACCATTCCCCGCTCCGTCCCTGCTGGGCGAGGGGTGGCAGATCTTGGGGAGAAAGGCCCCAAATACCCAGTTCCTGGGAGAAGGCAGGGATGGATCATAGAATCACAGAGTGGTTTGGGTGGGAAGGGACCTTAAAGGCCACCCAGTGGCACCCCCTGCCCTGGGCAGGGACACCTCCCACCAGCCCAGGTTGCTCCAAGCCCCGGCCAACCTGGCCTTGAACCCCTCCAGGGATGGGGCAGCCACAGCTTCTCTGGGCAACCTGGGCCAGGGGCTCACCCCCCTCACACCAAAGAATTTCTTCCCAATATCTCATCTCAATCTCCCCTCTTCCAGTGTCAAACCCTTCCCCCTCGTCCCATGGCTCCCCTCCCTGCTCCAGAGTCCCTCCCCAGCTTTCCTGGAGCCCCTTGAGGGACTGGCAGGGGCTGGAAGGTCTCCCCGGAGCCGTCTCCTCCCGGCTGGCCATCCTGCCCGCCTGGCCAAGGGAACGATCTGCGCTCGCCCCTGTGGCCCCGGCAGGGTTTCGTCAGCCGCTGACACCCGAAACGTGGAACAATTGCGCTTTGCACATGTGCTGGCACCTCACGCGAGCTGCCGGCACGCAGCGACACGTGTCACCGCGGCAGGACGCCCGCGTCCCCTCCGGCCCCCGGGGGGGGTCGGTCCTACCACAGCATCACTGCGGGCCCCCGGCTCTGCCCTGACGGCGCGGCCGCGGCGGCATCTGCTGCCTCCCGGCTCCTCATCGTGTCCAGATTTGGGCTGGGGGCGTGGGGGGGGGGATAGGGAACACACACGCAAAACTCCTGCCCCGAGGGGGCTGGAAGGCGGGCAGTCGGGGACGGGAATGATGGAGCGCCCCAGCCCGCGCTGCTCGGAGGCGGGGCACGGGGAGGGAGGATGCTCCGCGGTCACACTGAATTAACTCTCGCTGTCACCTTCCCAGGGGACCTTCCCCCCTGCCAGGAGTTGGCAGTTGCCCCCCCCCCCCCCCCGCCCCGTGCCCCAACCGTGCTCTTCTCCCTGCCCCCCCCGGAATATTTCTGTTTGGTTTCCCAGCTGTGCAGGTGGGAAGGGGCGGGAGAGGAGGGAGGGGGCAGCCAGGACTCGCTTGCCCCCGGGGCAGAGGGACGCTGAGCCCACCCGGGAGGCGGCTTCCACCTGGTTTACACCCAGGGAAAGCAAAAGGAGGAAAACCCAAAGATTTTTCCGGGAGGTGAAGCGTGTAAAAAGCTGAAATAGGAATCGGGCAGGAGGCAGAGCTGGGATTCCTGTGCCCCCAGCAGCACGCTGGCTCCTTCCAGCATGACCCCCCCGCCCTCAACCCACGGGTTGTGCCAAAGGCGGGGTGGTCCCTCGGCCAGCAAAAGCCACATGACTTTGGGGACGCTTTGCTGCGAGGTTGGGGAGGATTTCTGCGGGAAGGAGGAGACCCCAGTGCACGGAGCAGCTCGGCGTGGTGGGGACAGGTGATGGGGACCTGTCCCCGGGGACGGGGGAAGCGTCCGCCAGGCTCCGGCCATTCCGGAGGGAGGGCGATGGTTGTATCCAAGGATCCGGAGGGGATGACGGCACCCTCTGATTTCCCCTTGCAGCTGGAGGTTGGAGCTGGAGCAATAATGTACAGGAGCAGTGCTGCCGTCGGGGGGGCTGAGGTTCACAGGGTGCTGCAGCTCTGGGGGTGCTGTGGCTCATGGGGTGCTGTAGCTCACAGGGTGCTGTGTGTTACAGGGGACCTGGGGGTCCTGGTAGACAGCAAATTATCCATGAGCCAGCAGTGTGCCCTTGTCGCCAAGAAGGCCAATGGCATCCTGGGCTGCATAGGGAAGACTGTGGCCAGTAGGTCGAGGGAGGTCATTCTCCCCCTCTACTCTGCACTGGTGAGGCCACAACTGGAGTACTGTGTCCAGTTCTGGGCTCCCCAGTTCAAGAGGGACAGGGAACTGCTGGAGCGAGTCCAGCGAAGGGCAACCAAGATGATTATGGGACTGGAGCACCTCCCTTATGAGGAAAGGCTGAAAGAGCTGGGACTCTTTAGCCTGGAGAAGAGAAGGTTGAGGGGGGACCTGATTAATGTTTACAAGTACCTAAAGGGTGGGTTTAAGGAGGACGGAGCCAGGCTCTTTTCAATGGTTCCCAGCGACAGGACAAGGGGCAATGGGCACAAGCTGTAACATAGGAAGTTCCGTTCAAATACACGGAAAAACTTCTTTACGGTGAGGGTGACAGAGCCCTGGAACAGGCTGCCCAGGGAGGGTGTGGAGTCCCCTTCTCTGGAGATTTTCAAGACCCGCCTGGATGCAGCCCTGAGGGATGTGCTTTAGGTGATCCTGCTTTGGCAGGGGAGTTGGACTAGATGATCTCTAGAGGTCCCTTCCAACTCTGAAGATTCCGTGATTCCGTGATTCCGCGCTGTAGCTCACAGGGTGCTGCAGGTCATGGGGTGCTGTGGCTTATGGGGTGCTGTAGCTCATGGGTTGCTGTGGCTCATGGGATGCTGTAGCTCACAGGGTGCTGTAGCTCACAGGGTGCTGTAGCTCATGGGGTGCCTGTAGATCATGCGATGCTGTATCTCACAGGGTGCTGCAGCTGGTGGGGTGCAGCGGCTCATGGGATGCTGTAGTTCAGGGGGTGCTGTGGCTGTTGGGGTACTGTAACTCACAGGGTGCTGTGTCTGGCAGGGTGCTGCTGCTCACAGGGTGCTGTAGCTCACAGGATGCTGTAGCTCACAGGGTGCTGTATCTCACAGGGTGCTGTAGCTCACGGGAAGCTGTAGCTCACAGGGTGCTGTAGCTCACAGGGTGCTGTAGCTCATGGGATGCTGTAGCTCACGGGAAGCTGTAGCTCACAGGGTGCTGTAGCTCACAGGGTGCTGTAGCTCATGGGATGCTGTATCTCACAGGGTGCTGTAGCTCACGGGAAGCTGTATCTCACAGGGTGCTGTAGCTCACAGGGTGCTGTAGCTCATGGGATGCTGTAGCTCACAGGGTGCTGTATCTCACAGGGTGCTGTAGCTCACGGGAAGCTGTAGCTCACAGGGTGCTGTAGCTCACAGGGTGCTGTAGCTCATGGGATGCTGTAGCTCACGGGATGCTGTAGCTCACAGGGTGCTGTATCTCACAGGGTGCTGTAGCTCACGGGAAGCTGTGGCTCACAGGGTGCTGTAGCTCACAGGGTGCTGTAGCTCATGGGATGCTGTAGCTCACAGGGTGCTGTATCTCACAGGGTGCTGTAGCTCACGGGAAGCTGTGGCTCACAGGGTGCTGTAGCTCACAGGGTGCTGTAGCTCATGGGATGCTGTAGCTCACAGGGTGCTGTATCTCACAGGGTGCTGTAGCTCACGGGAAGCTGTAGCTCACAGGGTGCTGTAGCTCACGGGAAGCTGTATCTCACAGGGTGCTGTAGCTCATGGGATGCTGTAGCTCACAGGGTGCTGTAGCTCACAGGGTGCTGTAGCTCATGGGAAGCTGTATCTCACAGGGTGCTGTAACTCACAGGGTGCTGTAGCTCACGGGAAGCTGTATCTCACAGGGTGCTGTAGCTCACAGGGTGCTGTGTCTGGCAGGGTGCTGCTGTTTCCCCCCCACAAGCTCTGCTTGCCGTCAGCTGGAGCTGCGGGGTGTGAGCAAACACAGCACAACACAAGCTGTCGCTGGCAGCTGCCGCGTCGCCCACCACCCCCAGGCGGGCTGGGGAACAGGCAGAGGCGACCTCTCCCTCTGGGGAGCACCCGGCGGCTCTCGCACCCCGAAACTCTCCCTGCTCCCTGCTGAGCCCCCCATAGGAGCTCCAGGAGCATCCTCAGCCATCGCTCTCAGCTGCCGGCAGCTTCTGTCCTGCTCTGGGACCCCTTTAGGTGTGGGAAAGCCGCGGCACCGAGCCCTGACGCCTTATTCCATGCCTGCCTGGAGAGCCCAGCATCCCGCAGAAGATGGGCAGAGTTTTCCTGCCACGGCTCTCCGTCCCCCCGGACTGCTCCAGGGCTCATCCAGGAGGCACAGGGAGGGCAGAACGCATCCCCCCCACACTGTCCCACCGGTGGGCAGGGGGGTTCAAGCCCGCTGGCAAGTGCAGGGAGGGAGATGAAGCACCTTCCTGCTGCCAGACCCGGGACTGGAGATCCTGGATAGGTGAGGTCTGGCTCCGGAAAGGGACTGAGCTCTCTGCTTCCGGAGAAAATGGGAAAGGAGAGCAGCCCCCCAGCCCGGGCTGAGGACAAGCAGGGGGGGAGCAGGTGTCTTCATTTCTGGTGTGACACTGGGGAGGACTCATGCAATGGGCCCTTGGATTGCCCCGACAGCCACTCCTCCATCCCAGCACCCTGCTCCTCCGTCCCAGCTCCTTGCTCCTCCATCCCAGCACCCTGCTCCCCCATCCCTGCATCCTGCCCTTCCAGCCCTGCTGCTCCATCCCAGCATTCTGCCACTCCAACTCTGCATCCATGCTGCTCCATCCCAGCACCCTGCTCCTCCATCCCAGCACCCTGCTCCCCCATCCCTGCATCCTGCCCTTCCAGCCCTGCTACTCCATCCCAGCTTTCTGCCACTCCAACTCTGCATCCATGCTGCTCCATCCCAGCACCCTGCTCCCCATCCAAGCACACTTCTTCTCCATTCAAGCTCCTTGGTCCTCTATTCCAGCACCCTGCTCCTCCGTCTCTGCTCCTGGCCTTCATCCCAGCACCTTGTTCCTCTATCCCAGCATCTCACTGCTCCTCCAACCCTATTCCTCCATCCCAGCTCCCTGCTCTTCAAACCCTTCTCCTCCATCCCAGCACCCTGCTCCTCCATCCCAGCACCCTGCTCCTCCATCCAAGCACACTTCTTCTCCATTCCAGCTCCTTGGTCCTCTATCCCAGCACCCTGCTCCTCCAGCTCAGCTCCTGGCCTTCATCCCAGCTCCTTGTTCTTCTATCCCAGCATCTCCCTGCTCTTCAAACCCTTCCTCTCCGTTCCAGCTCTCTGCTCCTCCATGCCAGCACCCTGGTCCTCCAACCCTATTCCTCTATCCCAGTTCCCTGTTCTTCAAACCCTTCTCCTCTATCCCAGCACCTTGGTCCTCCATCCCAGTATCCTGATCCTTCATCTCAGCATCTTTATCCTCCATCCCAGCGTCCTGCTCCTCCATCCCAGTATCCTGCTCCTCCAACCCTATTCCTCCATTCCAGCTCCCTGCTCTTCAAACCCTTCTCCTCCATCCCGGCACATCGTTCCTCCATCCCAGCATCCTGCTCCTCCATCCAAGCACCCTGCTCCTCCAACCTTGCTCCTCCATCCCAGCATCCCCCTGCTCTTCAAACCCTTCTTCTCCATTCCAGCTCCTCGCTCTTCCATCCCAGCATCCTGTTCTTCCAACCCTGCTCCTCCATCCCAACTCCCAGCTCCTCCATCCCAGCATCCTGCTCTTCCAACCCTATTCCTTCATCCCAGCTCCCTGCTCCTCCATCCCAGCATCCCCCTGCTCTTCAAACCCTTCTTCTCCATCCCAGCGTCTTGCTCCTCCATCCAAGCATCCTGCTCCTCCATCCAAGCATCCTACTCCTCCAACCTTGCTCCTCCATCCCAGCTCCTTGCACCTCCATTGCAGCACCCAGCTCCTCCATCCCAGCATCCTGCTCTTGCAGCCCTGCTCCTCCATCCCAACTCCCCGCTCCTCCATCTCAGCATCCTACTCTTCCAACCCTATTCCTTCATCCCAGCTCCCTGCTCCTCCATCCCAGCATCCTGCTCTTCCAACCCTATTCCTTCATCCCAGCTCCCTGCTCCTCCATCCCAGCATCCCCCTGCTCTTCGAACCCTTCTTCTCCATCCCAGCATCTTGCTCCTCCATTCCAGCTCCCTGCTCCTCCATCCCAGCATCCTGCTCCTCCATCCAAGCATCCTGCTCCTCCAACCTTGCTCCTCCATCCCAGCTACTTGCACCTCCACCCCAGCTCCTTGCACCTCCATTGCAGCACCCAGCTCCTCCATCCCAGCATCCTGCTCTTGCAGCCCTGCTCCTCCATCCCAACTCCCCGCTCCTCCATCCCAGCTCCCTGCTGGGTTGGCAGCCCCCCCTCTCCTCCCTCCCCTCCCCTCGGCAGCCGGCTGCCTGGCTGTGACTCATGCCCTCCGCAGCGCAGAGACTCTCCAACTCCGGCCATTTCTGCCTCTTGAAAGCCGCAAATGCATCCGGGCTCGAGCAAGGCCATTTACTCCCTCCCTGCTGCCGCGGCAGCTGCCAAAAATAAAATAAAATATTAAAATAAAAAAAAAAAAAAGAAACCAAAAAGACCTCCTAAAAAGCAAACTGTGCTGTCTCTCTTCCGGCTGCGCTGCCGAGTCACTCCCCAAAGGCTTTTTATTTTGTCTTTGCGGGATCCTAATGCATTTCTGCCCCGACAGCCAGACACCGAGTCCCACGGGGAAGGGGGGGGCTGACGAGGCTCCTCCGGGCAGCACCGTCCTCCTTGCCTGCAGCCGGGGTCTGTGCCCTGCTCCAGCCGTCCCTGCCACCGCCCTTGGGCTGGTCCTGGGGAAAGTGGCTTCACAGCACTGCTCTGAGAGACGGGGCTGGGGGCTGGGAGCCGCCAGTGCCCGCGTTCCCCGTCCTCACCTCTCAGAGCAACGCCCCCGGGACCAGCTCCCACCCCAGCCCCGGACATGGATCCAGGGGGTCAGGACAGGAGCTCTGCCAGCAGGACTCAGGGAAACAGGTTCGGCAGGGGGACTGTCCGATGGAAAGGACATCCCTGGTGGTGGCGGTGGCTGCCTGTCCCCGCAGGTGCCCCCTTCTCCTTCTCCCAGGGTAGCCTGGGCAGGGGACGGGGGGCACCGGCAGCCCTTGCACCCTGGGTCTCCTGGGTGGGACTGGCACTGACGGGACAGTTCACACCGCAGCCTGGGTACCACCCTGCCCTTCCTGCGGCTGGATGTCCTGAGAACCTCCCGTGAGCCACCTTCTTCTGCAAACCAGAGGCTGGGCGGGCTGGGAGAGCAACAGCCTGTGGGGTGGGGTGGGGTAGGATGGGGTGGGATGGGATGGGATGGGATGGGGTGGGATGGGATGGGATGGGATGGGTTGGGTTGGGCTGGGATGAGATGGGATGGAATGGAATGTGATGTGTTGGGATGAACTGGGGTGGGATGGGATGAGATGGGCTGAGATGGGATGAATGGAATGTGTTGTGTTGAGATGTAATGGAATGGGATGGGTTGGGTTGGGATGAAATGGGTTGGGATGGGATGGGTTGGGTTGGGATGAGATGGGATGGCAGGGCAATAACCAAGGGTCCTCTGAGACCCCAGGGCAGAGGGATGGTCCCTTGTACATCCCTTGGACATCATCTGCCGAGATTCTGCTGCTCTATTTCTACCCACTCCTGCTGCTGGGATTCATGCAGAGGTCCCAAGGAGCTGTGGCAGCACCACGCATTGTATGACCGGGTGTGTTTGCTAACAAAACACAGGGCTTGGGGATCTTTGTAGGGCCACTGAGCCAGAAGGTTTCCATGATACGTCTCTGTCGTTCATGCAGAAAGCCCTGTTCATTGCAGGAGCAAGATGCAAAGTCCTCTTGGTGCTTCCTAACCAGGCTATGGGAAGGGCTCCTGCAAGGAGGACACCCAAAGCAAGGATCTGAACTTGGTCTTCTCTCGCCACATCCTTGTGCTGCTGGGTTGGGGTATGTCTGGCTTTGTCCTTCCTCCACCCCGGCAGCACCAGCCTTGTGAAGTGGGAACTTTTCCTGCACCGGATAATTATTTTGGCAGGTTATTTCCCAGGGAAAGTCCCTGAGCAGCCCATCACGGAATCATGATTTGGGTGGGAAGGGACCTTAAAGGCCCCCCAGTGGCACCCCCTGCCCTGGGCAGGGACACCTCCCACCAGCCCAGCTTGCTCCAAGCCCCGGCCAACCTGGCCTTGAACCCCTCCAGGGATGGGGCAGCCACAGCTTCTCTGGGCAACCTGGGCCAGGGGCTCACCCCCCTCACACCAAAGAATTTCTTCCCAATAGCTCATCCAAATCTCCCCTCTTCCAGTGTAAAACCCTTCCCCCTCGTCCCATGGCTCCCCTCCCTGCTCCAGAGTCCCTCCCCAGCTTTCCTGGAGCCCCTTGAGGGACTGGCAGGGGCTGGAAGGTCTCCGCGGAGCCTTCTCTTCTCCAGGCTGAACCCCCCCAGCTCTCTCAGCCTGTCCTCCCAGCAGAGGGGCTCCAGCCCTCCCAGCATCTCCGGGGCCTCCCTTGGCCCCGCTCCAACAGCTCCGTGTCCATCATCCCCAGGTTTCGGAGAGGGGTTTGATGGAGCTCAGGAGGCTGCTCCAGCTCCCTGGGAATGGTTGGGTGGGCAAAGGAGATGTCCCCAGTGCGGTCTGGGGCAGCACTAGGCTGGAAAGCGGCCGTCCAAATCTCACTGTGTCCCAGCTGCGCATGGCGGTGGGGATGGTGGGGTGTCCCGCACCCTGGGGTGGCAGCGTGAGCTGGCAGCCGGCACCCAGCCCGGCCTCGCTGGCATCGCTGCTCCCGAATGCATCACCAGCGTCTCCAGCCAGCTCGATTTAGCTCCGGTAAATGGCTCGGTTTCCTGATCTGATTTTTTCTGACGTGAAGCCGTTCCTGCCCTCTGAGCCGCTCTCCTCGCCGCGGCGGCTGGATGGACGCGGTCCCCGAGGACCTGACACTTGTCTGCAGAGGTGAGGGGGGAGTGGGCCACCTCCTCCTCCGCCCCAGCAAGTCCATTAAGGCAGCCGACGTGCCGCTCAGGGCACGAGGAGCCCCCCCCCCCCCCGCTTCCCAAAACAACCCCTCCCCGCACCCCCAAAACAAACCCAACCCGGCAAGAGCCGCGTGATCCCTTAAAAAAACCCAACGAAAACACCAAAACGGTTGTTCGTGCCATCTGGAGCAAAAGAAAATGGAATTTTAATTAAAAACTCATGAGCTAGATGCTATAAATACATCGTCTTGCTGTAAGTTATTCACCCGTCAGGAACACGGAGGTCTGATCCCGGGCTCAGCGAGAGGAGCAGGGTTGGGGTTTTTTTTTTTCATTTCTGGGGCTATATATCTTTTTTTCCCCTTGCTTTTTCGCATTCAGGCGAGCAGCAGCACCCCAGCAGCCAGCCCTCGGCTGTTTCTGGAAGCCCTGGCCGAGCTCAGAGCTCTCTGCCCGCTGGGCTAGTGGCCGGCGGAGCTTGCCAGCCCTTGGGCTACGGCCAGCAGATCTCGGCACCAGCGGAGGGAAGCGTCACTCCGGGGAATTCAGGGCCTGGATTTCTTCTTTCCAAGCACGGGGGATAACACACAGATCAAACCGGCAGCGACCTTGGGGAAGGAGCAAAGTTTCAGTAGCACACCCCAAACTGCCAGGTGTGGTGGTCCCCCACACCAGCCACCCCATCGGCCGAGAGGAGACTCGGACTCCCCCGCTCTGCCTGTGTCTGCATCTGCCTCGGCTGAAGAGGGAACCTGTTAACCCTGAAGCCTAATGACAGACACCTAGAAGTAACAGGAAAGGAAAAGCTTCCTGACAGCAGCACTGGGTGGGATCAAAAATTCATCTGGATTTTGTCTCTGTTTGTGGAGAACCGGGACAGCCCCAGACCAGAACAGGAGCAGAACAGCCCTACCCCCATCCGGACACTTAAGAGTGTCAGGAGTTTAGGGATGTCCCAAAGCACACGCCAAAACACCCACATTGTGGTCGAAATCTTGGGAAAGTGCTTTCATCCCAGATGTTCTTCAGACGCAGGGCTTCGGTTAGGTCCTTCTCGGGGGGGGACCTTCTCAGGGTCCTTCTCACTCTGGGAATTTGCTGGTTCCCAGTGAGGTGGCAGGAGCAGCAGCCTGGGAGGCCAGTCCTGCTCCCAGTCCCGCGAAACGCCAGGAATACCCTGCCACGCGCTGCCTCGGGATCTCTGGGAAGCTGGAGACCGTCGGCAGAGAAGGGCTGACCTCCTCTAGCACGGGTGAAACCTCGGAGGGCACGGGGACGGGCAGCAGCGCTGTCAGAAGAGATCTCAAATCCTCCGTGTTCACACCCAGCAAATCTTCTCCCAAAAAAAGAGCCCTGGGTCCCTGCTAGGAATGTCTTCGCAGGACGCTGCCAGACCCCGTCGCTTCCCGCTCCTGGGCAGATCCCGTGCCAAAGCACGTCGGATGTGAGCCCTCCCCAGGCTGTTTCCCGGGGACGAGAGGGCAGAGCTGGCCTGGATGAAGATCAGAGCTCTGCTTGCGGGGAGGTACGGGGCAAAGGCACCCCACGGACCCCCGCTGCAGCCCAGCAGCGCCCGTCTGCCGTCTGCAGAGCCGCTTTTATGGGCAGAGGGTCTTGTCGAGGCTGCTCGGTCCCACCCGGGGGTAAGGTGACCACACGGGTGAGGAGTACAAGGATGTAATGAACTTTTTTTTTTTTAATAGTTTGACGGGCAAAGCTTTTTCCTGGCAGGGGCTTGCACAATTCGGCGTTCCTTTAGGAGCCCTGTTGATAAATCACGGAGCTGCTCTGCTTGACCCCGGCACCGTGGACCTTCCCAGCCCAGGTCCTGCAGGAACAGGGAGGCTCTGGACGGACGTTGTCCTCCGGATCCAGCGGTGCTGGGAAGAGCGGACTCCGCTCCCGGTGACTTAGCTCTTCCCTTCTCCAGGAGGTCATTGCCCCCTTGGAGACCTCCCAAACCCACGTCCATCAGAAGGAGCTCGGCGATTCAGCACATCCTCTGCACCGCCTTTAAACCAGGGGGAGATGAACCACCCTCCGGGACTCTGGTTGCTCGCCCCGAAGCAGGGAGGGAGGCAAGTTGCTGGCCTTCAAATAGACATAAAACATTTAGCCGGCTACAGAAAGGCCAAGACTATCGTTATTTAAGTAGATCGAGCGAACCTAAGTTGTTCAGCTTAAAATGGGGCGAGGGAGGGCCTGTCAGAGCTGATCTGAAGTTTTTTCACGTCCCGTGCTCTGGCAGGGCCGGCGAGCAGAGGAATTCTCTTTTGCGAGTGCTTTTTTAAGAGCACACGCTCCGACGGGGCCGAGACACGAGATCAAACCGCCGAAAAACTGCAAGCCACCCGAAAAACTTTCCCAAACGCATGTTGTGATTCATTTGAAGTACATACTTTTGCTGTCACAAAGAGACAGAACCAAGAATGCTAATAAACGGCAAGCAATGTAAATATAGAGCAAGGCAGTCAAAACAACGAAAACCCAGCATTTGCTCTGATTTTAAGCGACACACACAAAGGCAACAACCCCGCACTCAGGAACACGCCGAGGGAGAGCTTCGCAAGCGGCCGATAACCCCGGCGGAGGGGTGGCTTGTTTTCGCCTGCGCGGCATCACGCAAGGAGGATTCCCAGCCCCAAACATCTGGTTTTCAGGACCAAAACACCTTATCTGGATGCCCCCCGTCTGAAAACCCAAGCCCGGTATCTCGCCACGTCATGGAAAGGACACGGGAGGGCTGGCACGGCTTGGGCTTGGGCTGCCTCTTGTCAGGATGCTCCTTATTTCCCACCCCCGGGATCTGGGAGAAGCTGGTGCCCAGCATGGGGCTGCCCGTGCGCATCCCATGGGCTGGTGCCGTGGTCCCCGCGCGTGCAGCTATCGCGGGCATGGGGTGCCCATGCAGTGGACCACCAGCACAGCCAGAACGGCATCATTTCTGCTCACGAAACAAGTGGTGGCGTGTCCCGTCCCCCACCCCGAGCTCCCATCTGAAGCACAGGGCTCCAGCCCGTGCGACCTGCCCCTGGGGTGGGATGGAGCTGGGAACGTCCCGGGGTGGGGGAGCAGGAGGCATGGCCTGGGTTTGTGACCCCAGAGCCTGGCTCCAGAGGGGCTGCCACCGTCGTGCCTGCTCGGGGTGGGGGACAGCCGCTGTGTCCCCCAGCCCTGTGCTCCCAGTATCACGCAGGGGCTGCACGTGCACTCCAGAGCAGCATCTTCTCCCTCCCCAGGACCTCTAACACAGCAGCAGTACCCCAAAATGGGTGTGATTCTGCGAGGTACAGCAACCTTTTGGCGTGTTCAAGGTGCCCATGAGCCAGCAATGTGCCCCTGTGGCCAAGAAGGCCAATGGCATCCTGGGGGGCAGCAAGAAGAGTGTGGCCAGCAGGTGGAGGGAGGTCATCCTCCCCCTCTGCTCTGCCCTGGGGAGGCCACAGCTGGAGCACTGGGGCCAGTTCTGGGCTCCCCGGGTCCAGAAGGACAGGGAACTGCTGGGGAGGGGACAGCAAAGGGCTACCGAGATGATCAAGAGATGGAGCATCTCTGTGCTGAGGAAAGGCCGAGAGCCCTGGGGCTGTTCAGCTGGAGCAGAGCAGGCTGAGAGGGGATCTCATCAATGCTCAGCAATAGCTAAAGGGTGGGTGTCAGGAGGATGGGGCCAGGCTCTTCTCAGTGGTGCCCGGGGACAGGACAAGGGGCAACGGGCACAAACTTGACCATGGGAAGTTCCATCTCAACATGAGGAGGAACTTCTTTGCTGTGAGGGTGGCAGAGCCCTGGCACAGGCTGCCCAGAGAGGTGGGGGAGTCTCCGTCTCTGGAGACATTCCAACCCCGCCTGGACGCGTTCCTGTGCCACCTGCTCTGGGTGACCCTGCTGTGGCCGGGGGTTGGACGGGATGATCTCCAGAGGGCCCTTCCAGCCCCTGCCAGTCTGGGATTCTGTGATTCTGGGGTCTGCCCTCAAGCCTGCAAGGTCTTCTGCCTCCCCGCTGCCTCCCCACGCCAGGAAGATTTCTCCAGGGCCGTGCCAGGCTTACGTAAAGCCCAGCAAAGCTGCAATAACAACAGGGCTGTTTGGCTGGCTGAGGTCGAGCTGAGCCGCGAGCTGCTGCCAACGACCCGTTCCCCTGCCAAGCGCACAGTGCTCCGGCTTTTGGCACCTGCTGTGAGCCCAGCTCAGATGAGGAGCCGCTGCTGGCACCCACCCGGCGCCTTGGGAAAGATCCTGGGTTATGTACAAGAAGGATACAGGAGGTGAACGGTCACACCACGCCAGACCCCAGCAGTGCCCGTGGTCTTGGCTCTGACTGGGACTGCTGTGGGATGGAGCCCGGGATGGCACTGGGGAGGCCCCACCTCGAGGGCTGTGTCCAGGTTTGGGCCCCTCACGCCAAGAAAGACCTTGAGGGGCTGGAGCGTGTCCAGAGAAGGGCAACGGAGCTGGTGAGGGGTCTGGAGCACAAGTCTGGTGAGGAGCGGCTGAGGGAGCTGGGGGTGTTCAGCCTGGAGAAGAGGGGGCTGAGGGGAGACCTTCTGGCTCTCTACAGCTCCCTGAAAGGAGGGGGTAGCCAGGGGGGGTCGGGCTCTTCTCCCAAGGAACAGGACATGGCACAAGAGGAAACGGCCTCAAGTTGCGCCAGGGGAGGTTTAGGATGGATATTGGGAACAATTTCCTCCTGGAAAGGGTTGTGAAGCATTGGAAGAGGCTGCCCAGGGCAGTGGTGGAGTCGCCATCCCTGGAGGGATTGAAAAGCCGGGCAGACGTGGTGCTGAGGGCCATGGGGTAGTGGTGGCCTTGGCAGTGCTGGGTTGATGCTTGGACTTGGTTATCTTAAAGGACTTTTCCAACCATAACAATTCTACAATTCTATGCCCAGGATGGACCCAGCCTAACGAGAGTGCGAGGAAGCACGTGGAGGAAGGGAGGCTCAGATGGTCTGGAGACGTTGTTTTGCCAAGAGAAGGACAGTGAAGGTGCATGGGACCCCTCCTGTATCCCAGGCTGGTGCTTGCTGGTTGTTGGCAGCTGGAAAGATGTGAGGAACACTCCTTTGCCGTCCTGAGACCCTGTAAACTCCTACCACTAGTGAGCCAAGTGAGACCACCTCTCGCTGCTCCCTGGCCACAGCGTGGAAGAGCATTATCCTGGTCACGCTGCTGCTCCCTTACGAGGCTGAGGGCAACAAGGGGACAGGAGAGAAGAGACATGAAGGAGGGTTGGCGTATGGGGCAGTGCCATAAAAATGGGATGACACTGGTTGCCCCCTGCAGCCAAGCCCGTCCCGGTTGTCTCTGGGGAAGCAGAGATCCCACCAGCGGGATCTCTTTGACCTCCCAGGAGATACCAGGGAGAGCAGCTGTAAGACTGAAGCCCACCCTGACCCGCCATCGCTGGGGAAGCGGGGAGGAGGCGGCTGCAGCCTCTTCCCCTAAAAGCCCGCAGTGAAATGCGTCGTGCTGCGTGTGGAGTTGAGGATTTCAACCCTATTTCTCAAATCATTTTGTTTGTTGTCACGACAACCTGGGATTTCAGCGCCCTGCCCAGAGTTTTCTCAACCAGACCCTCACCCCTGGCAGGCTGGATCTGGCCCTGGATGACTTTTATAAGGGACCTTCTGGAGGAAAGCACATGGGATGGGTGCTGCCAGGGCTGGGAACGTCCCTGGTGATGGAGGGATGAAACTTTCTGTTCGCGGGAGCATCCAAGTGCTGGACGTTCTGCAGAGAAGAGGGAAATCCCTGGAGGAAAGGGGGCGCAACTGGTGTCCTGGAGAGCCCCTGTGAAGGAGGAAAGCCCAGGTGGTGGTTCCACAGGGCAGAAGTCCTCTTCTCCTTCCCCTCAGCTGCCCAACGAAGTCCCCTGGGGAGGCAGCCGGCCCTGGGGAGGCAGCCGGCCCTGGGGCTGAGCTGAAATCATCCCTTCCCCAAAGTTGGAGCAGGGGCCACCAACTTTGGGACCATTGCTCAGGCTCTCTTATGGGTTTTCCTAAAAGGACTCTTTTTCCTGAGAGCTGAGCATGCCCGGGCTGCCAGAGGGCATAGGATCTCTAAGTCTCTGGAGATGCACATGGTGTGGGCAACTGTGGGCAGCAGGACCTTGGAGCGAAGCTGGGGAGAAACAAGTGTCATGGGAGTCACCATCTGGACACCAGCATCTCTGGTCCTGGAGCCAGCAAGGATCATCTCATCTCAGCCAGTCCTTGGCCATGGTTTGGCCCTTGCGACCACTGTGTCCCCACAGCTGCTGGGAAGGATGAAAGGATGGAGGTGCTTTAATAAAATCCTCATTTTCTTCTTTCCAGCTGAGGGCTGCCCTGTTACTGTCTCTGTGCCGGACAGGCCACCCGCTGCCTTGCATCCAGGCTGTGTCCCAGGACCACAGGTCACAGGCAGAGCTGGATCCAGCCCCTTCCCATGTCCTGCTCAGCAATCCAGATGGCTCTTCCACGGGATGCTGTGACCCAGATCACGTCCCTTCTCCCACCATGGCTGCGCGAGAGCCCTTGCCGGGAACCCAGCGGCTTCTGGCTGCCGCGGTTCCTGCCATACGGCGCTGGCATCAGCCAATATCGGGTATTTAACAGCGTGTGGATATGAAGGGCAAAGCCCCAATTCATCTCTCTTCCAACCGGCCTGAAACTGGGCATCGGTCCACGCGGTTGGCAGCGGTTCATCCTTGCTTAGGCAGCCAAGGATTGCACTAAAAAGCCTGGGAAAGAGCAGAGAGAAGGGGACGGTCGCTGGGCTGGGAAGAGAGGGACTCCTCGCCTCTTGCAGGCAGCCGGGGAAAGTCACGCTCCAGCCAAAAACTGGGCACAGGGTCCTACAGCACCCAGGACACTTATGGCATTTGTATTCTAAGCAGCAAAAGGGCAAGAGGCGTCACAGATGAGTCACAGGCACAGGCGTCCAGGGAAATACGGAATTGAAATCTATAATCAACTTGTCCTGCTGAGATCTAAGGCTGGGAGCCACCTTCTGCCAAGAGGAAATACAAATATTTGGGTTCTTTCCTTTTAAAAAAGGGAGGAAAAAGTGAAGAAGAGAGGGATTACTCAAGGATGTGGCGTGAATCATAGGGTACAACTGAAGGTTGCTTTCTAGGAGGCCACAGGAGCAAAGCACCGAGTGAAAATGCAAACCACGATGCCCGGCAAAATTGGATGAGAGACGTGCTCATCTCTGTGGCTTTGCTCTGGGTCTGCAGGCCATGTAGCTCCGAGCAAAGCCAAGGTGAGCTGGAGGTGGCATTGGGTCAGCAGTGCCCACTCGGGGACGTCTCAAGAGGACCGGCTTTTCAAAGAGTCTCTTTGCTCCTTCTACTGTCTGGTTTTGAGCACCTGAGGATGAAGGCAGTTGTACTTGCCCAAAACAACCCTGAGCTGGGAGATGGAGAACTCAAGGGAGCATGTTCAGACCAAAAGTAGGTATTTGATGATCCCGGGTTGTGAGCCAGATGTCCACGAGTAGGTGTCTAGTGTCATTCGCAACACCCTCAGGTCCCATCTGCTGGTCCAGAAAGCCATGGATCTTCTGTGAATCTTTTGCCACCTCAGCCAGCCCACCGGGATGTCTTGGGCACCCGCCCAGGTCCTGTGGGTACCTCAGGTGGATCCGGCCACCTATGTTTGGGTGACTGACTTGAGTCTGTAACATCATGAGAGGTTGTTCACACTCTTCTTCTGCTCAAAGGGCATTTCCAAAGAGCAGCTTGTCTTAGTTCATCAAGGCATGACAAGTTTATCTCGTTGCACCAAGGAATTCCTGCTTTCCTCCAGGGGCCTGCAATGGGTGGGAGGGTGAGCAGCTTCAGTGGAGATGCGTGAAGCTGGGTGTGGAAGCTACCATGCCGAGGAGCTGCCAAGCTCAAGAGATGGCCTGCAGGGTTGGACTTTCCCAGGAGGAGCACCAGGCACCGGGATGGGTGCATTGGGTCTGTCCGCATGGGATATCTGCAAGCAAACCCAACCCAGAGGTGGCATTGAGGGGAGTGGAGTGAGTGGTGGGGCAGGAGCACAATCCCTTGTACTGGGGCTGTGTCTGCAAGTTCAGTCCATAGCTGGGTGCTGGTGTAACTGGTTAGTGGACCTACACGTAATGCTGAGAAGACCAGGCTGGGTCTTCTAGAGGTAGCGTGGCCCACTGTAGCTCCACTGATGGCCACCAGACTGTGTAAGATAGTGGGGGCAGCCCAAGTGATGGCTGCAGGAGGGTGACCCACGCAACTACCCAAGCCCAGAGCTAATGCCACACGCCCTTGAGCGAGGAGGGCAGGGAGCAAGGCTCAGTCCACGCTCAGCTGAACTGCTGAGCCTTGTGAGCTGCGGTTGGGTCTCAACACATCAGCAGCCCACGGGGCTTGGGACTCGGCTACTAAGGGGGATGGACTTCCAAGGTTTGTGGACTGAGAGAGGAGGTAAAATTGGAATCTCCTGCCCCCAGGCAAAACTTTCTGCTTGTCCTGAGCGCTCCTTGACACATCCTCGTTAACCTGTTCTTGAAAATCTCCCTTCGTTGACCTTGGAAGGTCCAGACCAGCAGTTTACTCTTCTTTCTAGAAAGATTTTCCTTAAATTTGCTGCATTTTGAGCCTGTTTTTTTTTTTTTTTTTTTTTCCTGCTGGCCACCAGGACACCGGAGACAGGATAGTCCCTTCCTATTTGCAGACATACGTTTTGCATTTGAAAACCAGGGTCAGGTGTCCCTGGCACTGTCTCTTCTCTACACTAAAGCAATTCCCATTCCTCCCGACTGCTGCCGCGGGTCATATATTCTGGACCACTGGAAACAGCCGGAGCAAAGGCACCGGTGAACCAGTGTGGGATCTCAGAGCATCTGCACTGGCCCCAGCAGTGAGTGCAGGGGAATAAAAGACATGAAGATGACCGAGCTCTCGGCTGTCACACCGAGAGTTGTTTGAAGCAAGAACAGAAAAGCGTCAGGGAGCGGAGAGAGGCATGAAAGCCACAACCGCCTGATATGACAGCAGAGGAATGAAATCAGAGAAAATCCAATTTCCACCGGAGAGCAAAAATAAACTCTGACAAGCGAGGGGAGGGAGGGAACAGCGTGTTCCCGAAACCACCGCTTCCCCGGGCGGTGTGCACGACCCAACCTGACGGGCACCAGTGCGCATCCCGCAGCCCTGGGTCATGGTCCCCAGGGCAGATGGGGACCTGAGTTGTCCCCTGCAGAGCCAGCCCAGGCAGCTCCACGCTCTGCCCTTCCCAAGGCTGTGGTCCCTGCCCAGCTCATTACCCGGGGCTGTGCATGGTGCCCATGGTTACAAACCCCTTGGAGACCAGCAGAGAGGAGCCCAGAGGGGCCGGGGATGGGCTGCGCCAGTGCTAACGAGCCCTGATGGGCTCAGGCTCCATCCCAGCCTCGTGACGGTGGTGAGGACCTCAGTGGGGACCAGGGCAGCTTTTGCACATCAGCCAGAATCAGGGAGTCGGTGGCAGGGATGGAGTGGGATGCTGTTTGGCTTCCTGGTCATCTGGCTGAGACCTTTCCAGCCAGTCCCCGGGGTCCCCCTTTGCAGAGCTGGTGCAGAGGGACATAAGGGACATGAAGATGCTCAGAGGGCTGGAGCATCTCTCCTATGAAGACAGGTTGAGAGAGTTGGAGTTGTTCAGCCTGGAGAAAGCTCCTAGGATACCTTATAGCAGCCTTCCAGTCCCTAAAGGGGGCTTACAGGAGGGATGGGGAGGGACTCTTGATCAGGGAGGGGAGCCATAAGACAAGGGGGAACAGTTTTAAACTGAAAGAGGGGAGATTTAGATGAGATATGAGGAAGAAATTCTTTGGTGTGAGGGGGGTGAGCCCCTGGCCCAGGTTGCCCAGAGAAGCTGTGGCTGCCCCATCCCTGGAAACATCCCAGGCCAGGTTGTACGAGGCTCTGAGCAACCTGGTGTAGTTGAAGATGTTCCTGCTCATGGCAGGGGGTTGGACTAGATGCCCTTTAAAGGTCCCTTCCCACCCAAACCATTCTATGACCCTGTGATCCTTTGATTCTATATAGACAAATCTCTGCTGGGGGGATGAGCTTGACGATGCACAAGAGGCAGACGCCAGGCTCTGTCCCACCATTTGTCTCACCATCTCTCCTGCCCCTTGGTGAAGTTGCTTTATGAAGTAACTTGGCGTCTGTCTCTTCTCCCAAGGAACAGGCGATGGGACAAGAAGAACCGGCCTCAAGTTGTGCCAGGGGAGGTTTAGGATGGATATCGGGAACAATTTCCTCATGGAAAGGGTTGTGAAGCATTGGAAGAGGCTGCCCAGGGCAGTGGTGGAGTCGCCATCCCTGGAGGGATTGAAAAGCCGGGCAGACGTGGTGCTGAGGGCCATGGGGTAGTGGTGGCCTTGGCAGGGTTGGGTTGATGGTTGGACTCAATGATCTGAAAGGTCTTTTCCAACCATAACAATTCTATGATTCCATAAACGTGCTTCCCTGATGCAAACAGGACGGTGGGTCCATAGCTCATCTTGGAGGGGATTGTTGGAGGTGTCGCAGGTGTTGGAGGAGTCCGCTCAGGGAAAGCGTTGGGGGCGGGAGGGGAGTGGGTTGCATGGAGCCGGTCAGAATAATAATAATAACTACCCCAGCTGAGGAATAACGGGGTCACAGCACCGGCAGCACGATGCTTTTCTAGTACGTGGGAGACGGGGGGCTGTTCGTGGCCAGTCTCCTGCCCGCCCTCCCTGAGTATTTCGTTACCAGCTTTTCTAATTCACGTTTTCTTAGCACGCCCATGACACTTACACTGTGATTTTGTGTTTTCCTCTGTAATTACTCAAATAACCGCACAAAGGCAGCTCCCGGCAGGTAGCGAGCATCCCGTGTGAGGAAGCAAGTCTGCCGTGGGTTTCTCACTGCTGGCGACGCAGCCTGGCAGTTTCGGTGTCTGGGGACCGGGGAACCAGCTTTCTTGAAAGCAAGATATTTCCCCCCAGAGCCTGGATGTTTCATCTCCCTTTACGTTCATCCTCGCAGGTAAAATACCTGCTCTTGCAGGTGATGCATCTCACGCATCCATGTAAGCATCTGCAATGGGTCCCGGGCAGGGAGAGGGGTCTTTGGGCTGCGAATGAGGAGGGGACCAAGCGACAACAGCTTCAGTGAGAGCTTCGTGCTCCGTTTCTCTGGTTTCGAGGTCCTGCAGAAGCGTGATGCTTTGGAGAGGTTTTACTTCTTAATTATTATCTTTTTCAGAGGAGCTTTCTGCTTCACGGAAAACCTGGCAAATAGAATCATAGAGTTGTAGAACTGTTTAAGTTGGAAAAGACCTTTAAGACTCCAGCCGTTAATCTCACACTGCCAAGTCCATCGCTAAACCAGGTCCCTCAGCACCACATCTACATGTCTTTTAAATACCTCCAGGGACGGTGACTCAACCACCTCCCTGGAAGTGGGGAAAAAGCCATACCCTGGCTAATCTCCTGCTGGGTCTTGAGCTGAGGAGACCTTGAGGCTGCAGGAGACCTTGCCACGCTCCCGGACTCTCTTTGTCCTCTCCACCCCGACTCCCCAAGGCAGTCCTGGACCCCACAGGGTCCCCCCTACGGGCAGGAGACCCCTCCTCAGTTGCAGGTGACTCTTCCCCCAGTGTCAGCAGTTGCCACAGTGGCTTCCTCATCCCAAAAATCTCATCCTCCGTCAGCTCCGTCACCCGTGCAGCTCTGCCCCGTGTGCCTTGTGCCAGGAGCTGCCCTCGCCATGTGCCGCTGCCGGGTCCCAAGCCCCATGGATCGTCACTTTGCAGGCAGCTCCCTTTGCCATTCATCCAGCAGCTGAGAGCTCGTAGGGATTAGAAGACAGACACGGTACCTCCATTCTCCCGCTGTCCCCCTGTGACTCCTCCAGAGCCACTTTTGGGGCTCCAGCAGCCCATTTGAAGGATGGAAGGCACATCTGGCCAGCCTGGGATGCTCAGAACCAGGCGTTGCTTTGGCTGGCAGGAACATCCCCACCAGGATGATGCCCAACGTTGACTTTGCCAGTTGGACGCCGATGAAAGCCCTGAGCCCCTCCACCTCCCTCCCCTGATACAGGCTGATCATGCTGGCGATGCACCAGTGCGCTGGAACTCCAGCTTAATCGCCCTCCCTTTCTTTCTTTATTGTTTCGATGAAAAGGGATCCGAAGAATAAACTCCAAACTGCTATTTTAAGGGGAACAACCTAATGCACAAAAAAGCCCGCATTTCTGCCAAAATGGCATCGCGACGCGGCGGAGCGCTTGGCTTCTCCTGAAACCGAGCCCCATGCCCAATTTAGGCGAAACTATTTGCCATCAGAGGCAGATACCGCAGGGTTTTCCCAGACCCATCTCCTCGGGTAAGTCACCGTGGCAGGACACGATGGCTCTTGCCCCGTACCCCACGGCCATGGGGCAGGGAGGAGAGGTTTGTGGCCAGGCAGGGTGTCCTACGTCCCATCACAGCTCCCTTGCCGCCTGGAAGGATGGGGTGGACGGCGGCTCTGTATGAGTTGGGGTGACGCTTTTTGTGGGGAGGGGACCGGCGTCTGGCACGCGGGGGCATGGCGCTGGCCCTTCTGCGACATCCCAGCGCCGCGCAGACGCAGGCAGGGCAGACGCAGGGGTCTGCTCTCCTTCACCTTGAGAGCAAAAACAGCTGACGGGAGCCATCAAATATTGATGCTTTCCATTTACGAGGCCCTCAGAGCCCGGCTGCGGTCAGCGGAGGGGGAGGCTGATGCTCTCCATCTCTTCCAGAGTTGTGCAGACGATCGATGACAGCTCTGGGAACAGGCACAGGGACCTCCCTGGTGTCCTTGTCCCCGTCCCATCGGCTGTGAGCCAGGGATGACATCGGTCCTTGTTCTTGCAGATGGCCGGCCACTTCGCCTCGTGAAACCAGTGATTTTCTGCACCTTCTTTGGCACGTCCCAGCTCGCCACCATGTTTTCCAGGCACCCGGGGAGAAGCAAAGCCAGCAGCCCCAAGCTGCAGGGACCAGCTCCCCCTCTGCGGCAGCACACCCTCCCTGCGGACGGTTTCCTGTGGGGGCTGGAGGAGGTGGGGAACGGCAGCATGAAGAGCACAGGGTCAGCAGGAGATGCCGCGGAATAGCCGGGACATTGGTGGGATGGGGCAGGGCTGGGCAGGACCCTCCTGGGTTCGTCAGCACTGGGACACGCGGAGGGCCACAGGCATCCCTTTTCAGTGGCTGGAGGGGGTTTGGTGGGGATTAGGGTTTCCTTTCACTTCCTCTGGGCTTTTTAATCGCTTCCAAGCACTGCTCAGGGCTGCTGCTAAAGATGGGATCCTGATTCCGTGTCTTCAGGCTCTCTGCAGGGTGGGTCCATGGGGACAGCTTGCGTCGGCTCTCGTCCCCAAGGAGCTCTCGAGACCCTGCGTGAGGGTCCCTGGGCTGGGGTTACACCATGTGTGAAGGTCCTCCTGGAGCAGGGTCCTCTCCTGAACGTTTTCCAGCTTCCCCTGCCACCATCAGCACAGTCCCCGATGTCCCAGAGAGCCCCATGGCACGCTCGAAGGTGTCCAGCCCTGAGCCCGCACCTCCTGCCCCACCGCTCCTGGCAGGGACGAGTGTGGTGCGAGCACCCTGGGTGATGCCACCACAAGCCCGCAGAGCAAAGCTGCTAAAAATACCCTCCGTGCCTCGGAGCGGTGACAGCTAAAGCCGCCTCTCCCTGATTTACAACATCCCCAGCTGCGGCGTTGGCTCCCCGGGGCACCGTGGCCACGCTGGTCCCTGTGGGATCACGGAGACTGAGTTTCAGGGTGACTTTGCCAATGAGAGAGACACCTGTGTGACACGACCTCTCCGCCGGGATGCGAGCGGACAGCCTACCGCCAGACACAACCCCACCACAAGCCATCAGAGAAGCCTGGAGGGGACACAGGGTGGGAAGCAGGTGGCAGGTTACTCCACCGGCAGTGCTGCCTCCAGCACTGGGCCTCGGCACAGGAGAGACACGGAGCTGTTGGAGCGGGGCCAGAGGAGGCCCCGGAGATGCTGGGAGGGCTGGAGCCCCTCTGCTGGGAGGACAGGCTGAGAGAGCTGGGGGGGTTCAGCCTGGAGAAGAGAAGGCTCCGCGGAGACCTTCCAGCCCCTGCCAGTCCCTCAAGGGGCTCCAGGAAAGCTGGGGAGGGACTCTGGAGCAGGGAGGGGAGCCATGGGACGAGGGGGAAGGGTTTTACACTGGAAGAGGGGAGATTGGGATGAGATATTGGGAAGAAATTCTTTGGTGTGAGGGGGGTGAGCCCCTGGCCCAGGTTGCCCAGAGAAGCTGTGGCTGCCCCATCCCTGGAGGGGTTCAAGGCCAGGTTGGCCGGGGCTTGGAGCAACCTGGGCTGGTGGGAGGTGTCCCTGCCCAGGGCAGGGGGTGCCACTGGGTGGGCTTTAGGTTCCCTTCCCACCCAAACCAGTCTGGGATTTTATCGTTCTGGATAGGAAGGGGCTGGAAGGTCTCCGCGGAGCCTTCTCTTCTCCAGGCTGAACCCCCCCAGCTCTCTCAGCCGGTCCTCCCAGCAGAGGGGCTCCAGCCCTCTGAACACCTTCATGGTCCTTCTGCAGGGACCCTTTAGATACAGCGATCCCCTGTACCCAAAATGGCAAGAAGCAGCCCCAGAGGTCAAATCCGCATGTTTAATCCCACCAGCAAGGTGTTCAGACGCCGGCTGTCTGTGTCCTCTACCAAGACCCCAGACCCTGATAAGTTGGGGCTTGTGTGGGGCTGTGGGTGACAGCCCCTGGCAGACCCCCCCCATCACTGTTCTGGGATGGGACAGAGCTGGGAAATATCAGAGCGCCGCAGCAGAGCATCCCTTGCTGCCTGGCGTGCCGGGGGTAGGAGGATGCAGGATGCTGCTCCTCCCTTCCCAAATCCCCCAGTTCCTTCCCAGTGGGAGCCCAGGGCCCTCGGCTACTGCTCGTGTCCTCGAGTGGGGACAGGGGAGCAGCTGGAGGAGTGACGAGCGCCCACTCATCCATCTTGAACGGCCTGGAGAGGGTCGGGAGAGCCCAGCTCATCCTCGCACGCAGAAAAAGTAAATTCGACCTGGAATTACCCCGGTTGAATAACCGGCTTCCCCTGGAAGGAGTGGGCCGACGGGAAGATCCCCAGACCCGCAGACGTTTGTCACAGGGCTGCGCTGCGTGGGAGGCGACGCTGTCATCCCCAGCCCGTGCCGTCCCCGCTGACTCCATTCAGAAATCACCGATGATGCAAAAAAAGAGGAGGGGGAAAAAAAAAAAAAAAGAAAGGAAAAGCATCTGAAATGGAGGAAGCGCCAGAATCCCGGTTGCCTGGACAACGGGTTTGGACCCCCTCCTCCTCGTGCCTGATGACTCAATCCTTAATTACGTGACCGAGGCTCATTTTCGCCGGCGGGAGCCCCGGCTCGCCCGAGGAGCGGAAGCGATCCCAGCCCAGGCGTGAGCCGGCACAGCCCATGGCCGGCCTCCTCCGGGACCGACAGAGACGTCTCCCAGTTTAAGGCCAGGCACAGGCTTTTCCCCCGATAACCAAAGGACCCTCACGCCGGGATCGGGGCCGGCTGAGTCCTGTGGACACTGGGGACAAGGGACCGGAGGCTCCAGCTCCTGCGACGATGCCCAGGGAAGGGCACCCAGCGCGGGAACGGGGAGGCGGCAGCGCTCACAAGGCCGTGTCGCCCACGTTTTTAAGACATTTGATCTTTTTCTCTGGTTTTCGGCACTGCCTTTCAGCTTGTCCCTTTTATATAAAATCCCGTCATGTCATGCTTTTTTTCAATTTTTTTTTTTTTCTTTTCTTTTTGGTCTTCTACGCTTGCCATCTGCTGCTGGCATCCCTTCTCCCCAAACCCTGCTCCCGCTTGGCCTTTGGATGGGGGAATAAAAATGCTGGGCAGGGAATAAATAATTCATTGGGCACAGCTACCGAATGCGGCATCCAAAGCCCGTGGCGTGGTAGGTATTAAACAGTCCCCGCTGCGGCACAGAGGCCAAATAACGCTGCTGGCCGCGGCTTTGTCCCGATGCCGCGGCGTCTGCCAGGGCCGGGAGCACGATGTACCTGGTGCCCCTGGTGCCGCACCGAGGCGTGCCCAGCCTCCTCGCCCCCAGGATTAGGATTCCGGGCAGGAAAAAGAAAAGGAGGTTTGGGCTTTAAATAGGAAAAGCTGGCGGGGTTGGGATGGGGATGGATGGGAGCTTTCGGGGGGGAGACACCGGGAGGTGGCACGGAGGATGCAGCCCTCCAGGGACTGCGGTGGCCCGGCCAAGGTATCCTCAGCCGAACTGCTCCAGCCATGTCGAGGTCCCCATCTCCTTGGCGGGGACCCTGGGATGGTGTCGGAGGCTCAGCGGGGGCATGGAGAGGAGGAGGTGATGCCTGTCCTTGCAAGTCGGGGTGGGATCAGAGGGGCTGGCAGCCCTGCCAGGCTGTCCCGGCGTCACCTCCGGCAGGGACAACGCCACAGTCCCGCTTGTCTCGACTGAGATCATCGCTCCGGTTCTCCTGCCCCTTTACAGGGAGCGGCTCGTCGTGGAGAGGATCATCCCAGAAAGGATGCCGGTACTCCCTGCACCCGGCATGGCGGGGCAGGGGCAGCCAGGAAGGGCAGCAAGGGGCTGGGGACAGGCGGTGCCGGGGAGGTACCTGCTCTGAGAGGCAAAACAGGTCACTGCTGTCTCCCATCCTCCCCAGAGACGGCACGTAAGAGCTCGCAGGAAGCCTGCCGGCTCGCTGCCGGCCCTCGGTGGCGGACGGTGACTCACCCAGGTGAGGACCACGCCGCAGGGATGGTGCTTGGGATGCTCACCCAGCTCCAGCCTCCAGCATGGGCAGCTCCGGGCTTCATCCTGCCGCCTTCACGCCCTCCTCTGCCTCCTCTGTGTCTGCAGGGGCAGCTCTGGGCTTCATCCCGCCACCTTCACGCCCTCCTCTGCCTCCTCTGTGTCTGCAGGGGCAGCTCTGGGCTTCATCCCGCCACCTTCACGCCCTCCTCTGCCTCCTGTGTGTCCACACCGGGAGTAGGTCGGGGCTGGCCAAGGACAAGAGCTGCATCCCTGCCACATCCCTGCGCAGGCAGGGAGCAGGAGCAGGGGCTGAGGTGACACCAAGGGGGCTGGGTCTGGGGGGGGTTCAGCCCATGGTGGGGAGGTACCACCTGAATTTCGGAGCCACGTGCATTTCGAGCGCAGTTTGGTGCCGGAGCGGGCCTGGGGACTTGAATGCTCATCCGAAGGAGGGTGACATGTGTGGAGGGGGGTTTCCCTGGGCAGCCCCCATCCTGCCCCACTGGTGCTGAGCCCCACAGCTCCCCCTAAGTTGCAGACACCCCCAACCGGACAAATGGAATGCTAACACTGCCTAATGGCTGTTCTCCCAAGGTTTGTTTTAGCCCTGATGCAGCGGTGACTCAGCTGGACCTTCAGGGGTTTCAGGCAGATGGGTTTCACTCCAGCCTCTCAGTTTTCCTTCCAGCCTTTTTGCAGTAAGATGTGTCATAGAATCATCGAATCACAGACTGGTTTGGGTGGGAAGGGACCCTAAAGCCCACCCAGTGGCACCCCCTGCCCTGGGCAGGGACACCTCCCACCAGCCCAGGTTGCTCCAAGCCCCGGCCAACCTGGCCTTGAACCCCTCCAGGGATGGGGCAGCCACAGCTTCTCTGGGCAACCTGGGCCAGGGGCTCACCCCCCTCACAGCAAACAATTTCTGCCTGAGTTCTCACCTAAATCTCCCCTTTTCCAGTGTAAAACCCTTCCCCCTCGTCCCATGGCTCCCCTCCCTGCTCCAGAGTCCCTCCCCAGCTTTCCTGGAGCCCCTTGAGGGACTGGCAGGGGCTGGAAGGTCTCCGCGGAGCCTTCTCTTCTCCAGGCTGAACCCCCCCAGCTCTCTCAGCCTGTCCTCCCAGCAGAGGGGCTCCAGCCCTCCCAGCATCTCCGGGGCCTCCTCTGGCCCCGCTCCAACAGCTCCGTGTCTCTCCTGTGCCGAGGCCCCAGCGCTGGAGGCAGCACTGCAGGGGGGTCTCCCCCGAGCGCAGCAGAGGGACAGAATCCCCCCCTCGCCCTGCTGCCCACGCTGCTGGGGATGCAGCCCAGGCTGCGGGGGGGTTCTGGGCTGCCAGCGCACGGTGCCGGCTCCTGTGGAGCTTCTCACCCACCAACACCCCCAAGTCCTTCTCCTCGGGGCTGCTCTCCATCCCTCCATCCCCAGCCTGGCTTTGTGCTGGGGTGGAGAGCAGAGCGGGTCCCCACCAGGAATTACTTAGAGAAGAACCCCCTTACACGCTGCTCCCCTCGCCGCCCCTCTCCTCTCGCAGGAGACACGCAGACCATGACCGACCACCTGAATCACAGGCTCGTTTTAGCTCGGTGTGGGTGCCAGAGCTTTGTAAAGGGAGGACGAAAGGATATTTCAGGGGAAACCATCCCGGGCAGGACACTGGCTGCTGTTGTGTGTCCGTGACTCACTTTGCAGGAATCTGCCCCACGCGGAGGGACCATCCTGTCCCGGTTACTTTGCCAGAACAGAAGCAACCCCCGGGGCCCATCTGCAGGTCGGGACTGTACAAACGGGATTTAATCTGTGCCAGCGCGGGGAAGGGACGGATGCACCAGCTGCCCTGGGGCGGGTGGGATGCTGCCAGCTCCGGGCGGGCAGAGTCGTGGCCGTGAGGGGCTGGGGAGGCGATGCCGGGCACAACAGCCAAAATTTGCCAATCCAGACCCCGCTCCGGGATGAGCTGACCCCTGCCTGCACCACGGGGCAGGGGAGCAGGAGGAACCGGAGGGGAGGACGGGGGTGCTGCAGCCCTCCGGCAGCTACGTGGCTACAAACCCCTGATTTTTTGCTCCGCCTTTGAGACATTTTTCCTTGGACAGCCCAAAAGGAAGGGCTGGAGCGCGGAGGGGTGCTCAAAGCTTTTGTTTTTATCACCTACCCGATCCTGTGTCAGGTCCCGTATGCGGGGGCTTATCCAGCTGCTCCTGCTTGTCTCGCTGGCTGCCGGGGGGACAAAGAGGGTCACGGCCACCGAAACAGGACACCGACAGCCGCTGTGTGTGCCCCTGGCCAGGGGTGAGCTGGCAGCATCCCTGCCTGGGAATAAACACCCCCGCAGGCAGCGCTGGCTCGGGTGCCCTGCCGCATGGGACACGGATGCTCCTGGGTATCTCGCCTTGGGGGGGCTCCAGGGCTGGGGTTTGGGCTTGTTTGTCCTTTGGGGACAGGGGACGGGTTTTCGTCAAGGATAAAACCTGCCCCATCAGCCTCCCCAGCACGCAAACACCCTGCCTGGGTCTCCGTGAGGGCTTCCAAGGGCAGATTCAGGGCCAATAAACCCCCAGGACCTGAGCTGGGTCCCCGCAGAGGCATTTGGGTTCCTCGGCGTGGCGCTCTCCCTTACTCTCCCAGCCAAATTATTTATTTTTCCCGTTCCCTGGGTTATCTTTATCCTATTGCCCCAATAATGTCAATTTGGTGTTGAAAAGCACTTGCTTTCTGCTCCGCACGTGGGATGATGATTTTCTGTAAGAGTAAGAATGGAATGGAATGGAATGGAATAGAATGGAAGGGAAGGGAAGGGAAGGGAAGGGAAGGGAAGGGAAGGGAAGGGAAGGGAAGGGAAGGGAAGGGAGAGGGAATAGACTATTTCAGTTGGAAGGGATGTACAACGATCATCTAGTCCAACTGCCTGACCAATTCAGGGCTGACCAAAAGTTAAAGCATGGTATTAAGGGTGATGTCCGAATGCCTTTTAAGGACTGCCAGATTTGTGACGTTGACCGCCTCTCCAGGAAACCTGTTCCAGCGTTTGACCCCCTTCTCGGTAAAGAAACACTTCCTCATGTTCCGTCTAAACCTCCCCTGGCACATTTTTGAACCCTTTCCTGAAGGAAGCGATCCGTCCTTCCAAAGAAGGACTGTGAGAAGCACCAGCATTTATCCTCGTGCTTAAATTCAGCCCAGCCCTGTGCTTTGGATGCTTCTGCTGCTTGAGCTCTGCTCATCTGCTGGCCCAACCCCCCTTGAAAGGCTGTCACCGGCCTCAGGACTGTTCTGCCCGATAAGCATGCGTTCGCGGGTGGAGACGGGGTACCCAGGACTCTGCTTCTAGCCCTCAGGAGTACCGCGGATAAAATATCTGGCCCAGGCTGCCCAGAGAAGCTGTGGCTGCCCCATCCCTGGAGGGGTTCAAGGCCAGGTTGGCCGGGGCTTGGAGCAACCTGGGCTGGTGGGAGGTGTCCCTGCCCTGGGCAGGGGGTGGCACTGGGTGGCCTTTAAGGTCCCTTCAACCCAAACCATTCTGTGACTCTATCATTCTATGATTTTCATCTTTATTAATGCAAGGAAATGGCTGAAACGATTCATCCTCATTCAAACAGATCCTTGCACAGCTCCACCGACGCCAGAGCTGTGAGAGCTGGCATCGCCCCCGAGCACCCCCCAGCCCTTCCAGGCAGCAATATTCCCCTTCCCTCCTTCTGCGACTCTTTATCCGTGAGCCTGCGACAGAAAACAATCCGTCTTGCCAAACGAGACCATGGCAAGCACCGGCATTTATCCTTGTAATGCTTAAATTTGTACGTCTGTGTCTGCGCACGGCCGGTCCCTCTGGCTCTGCATTATCTTATTGACCCTGTTTAGCAGGACGGTGCTGCCCCATTTATCATCAAGAGCCCATGTTGGCTTTGCCGGAGCCACGGGCTGTACGAGCGGAGCAGTAGGTTGTGTTTCTGCCCATACAAAGTGCTTCATCACCCTCAGAGGCTGGGTGATGCCCTCCATCGGCCACGGCAGCCCACCTCCCTCCTAATAGCCTCCTCCTCCCTTCAGACTAGATCCGAGGTAGCAGTCTTCCTAAGGGAAATGGAGATACTCGTTAAAAAAAATAAAAGACCCTGATAGCCACCTCCCTGCTCATCGTCTTAGCGCTAATGGCTGGGTGAGGGGCAAATAACGTGAAGATAATCACTCTTTGTCCCTCTTGGCTGTTTTCTGGTGTAGAAGACTCTTGTTCTTGGAGCTCAGAGCAGGGTTTGGACCACCTTCAACCCCCTCCGCTCCTGCCCGGAGCTGCCTGTGCCGCAGAGAAAGCAGAGAGAGGTGGCAAGGAAGGTCCACGAAGAAAGCATCTTCCAGAGATCTCGACCCAAAAAAGGCCAGCCAAGGGGGGCAGGCCATCACCTGCCTGGGGGGCAGAAGATGGGGTGCTGTGGTGGGGTGGCCCTGGCTGGATGCGAGGCTGGTTGACCCCCTCCTCGGCTGGGCAGGGGAGAGAAAAATATAACAAAAGGCTCACGGGTTGAGATAAGGACACGGAGATCACTCACCAGTTGCCATCATGGGCAAAACAGGCTCCACTCAGGGAAATTAATTTAATTTATTGTCAATTAGAAGCCAGAGTAGAGTACTGAGAAATAAAAATGAAATCTTAAAACACCTTCCCCCACGGCTTGCTTCTTCCCGGGCTCAACTCCGCTCCCCATTTCTCTCCCTCCTCCCCCCGAGCGGCGCAGGGGGATGAGAACGGGGACTGTGGTCAGTCCCTCACACCTTGTCTCTGCCGCTCCTCCCTCCTCAGGGGAGGACTCCTCACACTCTGCCCCGGCTCCAGCCTGGGGTCCCTCCCGTGGGAGACAGTTCTCCATGAACTTCTCCAGTGCGAGTCCTTCCCATGGGCTGCAGTTCTTCACCAACTGCTCCAGCGTGGGTCCTTCCATGGGGTGCAGTCCTTCAGGAATGTACTGCTCCAGCATGGGTCCTTCCATGGGGTCACAAGTCCTGCCAGCAAACCTGCTCCAGCACAGGCTTCCTACGGGCTCACAGCCTCCTTCGGGCATCCCCCTGCTCTGGCGTGGGGTCCTCCATGGGCTGCAGGGGGATCTCTGCTCCACCATGGACCTCCATGGGCTGCAGGGGGATCTCTGCTCCACCATGGACCTCCATGGGCTGCAGGGGGATCTCTGCTCCACCGTGGACCTCCATGGGCTGCAGGGGGATCTCTGCTCCACCATGGACCTCCATGGGCTGCAGGGGGATCTCTGCTCTGGCTCCTGGAGCACCTCCTCCCCTCCTTCTTCATTGACCCTGGTGTCTGCAGAGTTGTCGCTCTCACGTATTCTCCCTCCTCTCTACCGGCTGCTGTTCCACAGGGCTTTTTTCCCTCCTGCTCAACTATGTTATCCCAGAGGCTCTACCACCGCCACTGATGGGCTTGGCTTTGGCCAGTGGTGGGTCCCTTTTGGAGCTGGCTGCATTGGCTCTATCGGACGTGGGGGAAGCTTCTGGCATCTTCTCACAGAAGCCACCCCTGTAGCCCCCCACCTGACTACCAAAACCTTGCCACACAAACTCAATAGAGGTGCCCTGGGAGATGGGATGCTGCACCATCCGTGCCTCACACAGCACAAGGTTCCTGCATCTCTCCCCTGGTCCCTCCCGTACCCCTCTCTCCTTCCTGGGGGCAGTTTTAAGAGCAATATCCCAGGCCTTTTTACCCCTCTGGCCAAGAGTCCTTGGATAAAGCCATGGACCAAACACGGTTATGAGAACCAGCCATGCTTGTCCTGACTGCATCTGAGCATCCCTGGCACCAGGATCAACGAGGCTGGCTTTTAAGCATCTCTAGCAAGCCAAGGGCCAGGACCGACCGGGTGTGTGTGAGCAGAGACTAATTAGACCAGCCAGGTGTTTGATGGAAAGCAGACATTGCTGCAGCAGGTCCCCAAAATGCAATTACTGCTTTTAAACGGCCCCGCGGGGTGGCTGCAGCTTCCAACGGCGATGCCAGGCCCTGCAGGCAAGGTTTGGCTGTGCAGATAAACCCGGCGGATAATGCCACCGCGGTGTCACTGAGTAACGTTTTGCGAGGGGAAGGAAGATTTCAGGTGGCAACCCAGCGAGTTGTCCCAGCGAAAAAACAAACACCGCCCAGGTCTGGTGCCGAGCCGCTCGCGGATGGCAGGAGAGGAACGGAGGTCACCCGGCATGGAAAGAGGGAAGCAGCCAAAGTCCAAGCACCTCGGTTCCCCGGCACGGCTTTGGAGAGCAATGTGTGTCAGGGAAGCGATGCCACCGCTGAGCGTTACAGCTGAGGGTCTTCCATCCCTGGGTTTGGGTCCCAGAGTGGCCTGAAATGTCACCATCCGTCCCCTCCCAGCCTGCCTGCAGCTGGTGGAGGCAGGATGGGACGCAGCGAGTGCTGAGGTTGCTTTCCTCATTCGTTGCTATTTAACGCAAGCACTTCCGAAGCAGAGAGGGACAAACACATCCCTTTTTGTTGCAGGTTTGGGGTGCTGGGGGGAGCGAGGAGCTTTGCCCTGCTCCTGCCCTTCTCCAGCCTCTCCTGCATCCCACCCATCCCTTTTCCACCTGCAGAAGGGGGATGGAGACGGGGTGTGGGAACCGGCAGCTGGCAGCAGGAGGAGGATGGGGTTGACAGCTTTGGATGAAAGACAATGAGGGCGTAAAGCGTTCTTTGGCTGTTTTCCCCTTGACTTTCCGCAGCGGGTAAAAGACTCTCCAGTCCTTCATCTTTCCATGCTGTGCCTCATGGCAAAGCACATCGGTCCCTTTCTCCGTGGCTCTAATTGGCATCTCTGCTCTGTGTCAGGTTCTTGGCTGCTCTCAAGAATGATGAGGAATTGATTTTTATTTTTTTTTTGCCTCTGAAGCAATCAAAGGGCTTATTTTTAAACTCTGCTTTCCTCTAAAGAATCCTATTTTTCTTCTTGCAGAATCTAAATCCTTGGATAAATAAGATCCTTGCAAAGATACTATTTCTGACCTGGTCTAATCTGTTTGAGTCACTTTATAGTGTTTGGCTGCATGGGGAGAATAATTAATGCTCGTGCTGCAGAAATCAGTGCAGGAAGGTAGAAAGAGTCATGAGAGCCAAAAGCCGGTAAAAGAAGGGGAAATATAAACATTCAAAGTCCAGGGTCAGCGGGACTTCAAGTTGTTGCTGCAACCTTATCTCAGCCCCTTGGGCTTGGAGGACTCTGCCATCGGCTGCTTTTGTGGGACACCAGGGAAGGGGACCCAGGTTCACTCAACCTGTTGCTGCAGCTGGGACCATGAGCATGTTGGTGCCTCTGCCAGGTCATTTCCCGACAAACTGTCCCAAAACTGCTGCGTGGAGAACAGGATTCGTTTGGCGGAGGGCGAGAGATGATGCTCGTTAACTTTGCTTCCGTGCTGCTGAAGCCAAAGCTGTTTGCTACAGCCCATTGTCCATCAGCATATGGCCCTGGCATGGGCGAACCATGGCCAACACACCCATCGCCACCCTTGGCCAAGGCAGGGGTTGATCCAGGACAGGCATCCTTGGTGCAGCTGTGCATTCCTGATGGTATCATCAACCCTTTTCATTTGGGAGAGTGAAATGGGAGCAGGGTGTATGGGTACAAATCACCTCCTGTCCACAGCAGCTCCAAGAAACTGCCCCTGGATAAGGTCTTTCTGCCCTTGGAGACCGCTAAGCTATTTCTGAGCTGTGTTTGCTTTACTCTGGGGGATACTGAGTTCTTATGGACTACTCAAATCACTCAATTTTACGTCAGTCCTCCATCAACATTTACTACCCTATTGCCATGGTTTTATAATTACTGCTTAATACTTGGGCAGTCACCAAAAACAATTCCTGATAATAATCACAAGTTAACGGAAATGTCATCTCCTGGATTCCCTCCTTTGCCAGCGGCCACCTCAGCTTTCTGGGTAAGAGCCTAATTCTGCACCATCAGCACATCAACACCGGGGGCAGTCCTTGATTTCTGCAAGACGCTGAGCCCCGGGAGCAGCTGACATTTGGTCTTCTCTGGTGCTGGGTCTCACGAAGGCAGAAGCCACCAGCATGGCTCTTCAGAGAATAATAGAATGTGTTGGGTCGGAAGGGACCTCTAAAGGCCATCTAGTCCCACCCCCCTGCAGTGAGCAGGGACATCTTCAACTAGCTCAGGTTGCTCAGAGCCTCATCCAGCCTGACCTTGGATGTCTCCAGGGATGGGGCCTCCACCCCCTCTCTGGGCAACCTGGGCCAGTGTCTCACCACCCTCATTGGAAAGAACTTCTTCCTCTCCTGCCCAGGATGTGCTGCTCTGCTGCTGCTGCGGCTTCAACCATGGCACATGGGATGTGGGACATGATTGAGGTGCTGGAGCGTGTCCAGAGAAGGGCAACGGAGCTGGTGAGGGGTCTGGAGCACAAGTCTGGTGAGGAGCGGCTGAGGGAGCTGGGGGGGTTCAGCCTGGAGAAGAGGGGGCTGAGGGGAGACCTTCTGGCTCTCTACAGCTCCCTGAAAGGAGGGGGTAGCCAGGGGGGGTCGGGCTCTTCTCCCAAGGAACAGGCCATGGCACAAGAGGAAACGGCCTCAAGTTGTGCCAGGGGAGGTTTAGGATGGATATTGGGAACAATTTCCTCCTGGAAAGGGTTGTGAAGCATTGGAAGAGGCTGCCCAGGGCAGTGGTGGAGTCGCCATCCCTGGAGGGATTGAAAAGACAGGCAGACGTGGTGCTAAGGGACATGGGGTAGTGGTAGGTCCCTTCCAACCAAGACGGTTCAATGACTCTATGATGCTCAGGCACAGTGTGGCCGGCCCCTAACCTCTGGTTAGAAGCAGAGCTGCTTCTGTAATCCAGAGAGGGGTAATTTGAGCAAGTCTGGGCAGACGTTTCTTTTATACAAAGGTGCTGAAGGTATCTCTGTGTCATATCTCCAGCTTTTTCATGACTCCAAGGGAATGCCAAGTCATCTGGAAAACAAAGGGACGGAGCTGCCCAGACGAGCCGAGCCGTCCCTCAGGGTAAAACCATTACATGAAAGTGAAAGGAACATCTTTTCTCCTCATCTAATACACAGCTCGGGTTGGCAAGATGATAAGTAAATGAATTGCTGTGGGGCGCCGCAGGTGTGGCACAATTCTGAGATGTCCAATAGTCTTGGTGCCTACCTGGAGGCAAAGCACCTCATGCTTCTGTGGCACAGATGGAGAGAAATGAGCCCTTCCAGGAGGAGTTTATCTCTATTAGCTGAGACGTGTCTTGTCCTAGAAACACTCTTTTCTCCTCCTTCCTCCAAAAAGAGCCGAGGCCACCGACCCAGGGAGGCGTACAGATATATTTTGTCTTGTCAGGCTAACCTCCAGGTGTCCTCCAGGCACTGCTTGTTGGGGTTAACTAAACCAGCAGGTCCCAGGCTCTTGGGGCCAGCAGAACACCCCAATCTCAACCCATCCTCCTTTGGCCCTGGACAAGCGACGGAGCCATGGGCAGGCATGGCTATTGGGTAGGTGTGGACTGAATGGATGGTGGAGCTGGAAAATGTACTGAGAAGAAGGTTGCAGATGGGCTCTGGGGGCAGGGAGAGCAGGACTGTGTGGGGCAGTGCCCTGGTAGCGTGGAGGAGGGAGGAAGGTCCATCACATCCTTTCCTGAGCAACTGTCCTGCCAGAAGAAGCTGTCCCACATGGAGCAAGGGTTTTTTTTCAGTCAGCCAAAGAGCGGTCCTTGAGACAGAAGGATTTCCCTCCCCAAGATCATGATCTGCAATTAAACCCCCACCTGGGCTACGATGTCTTGCTCCTCTTTCTCTCTCTTTTTGCAGCAAAGACGTAGTATACACAGACATGGCATTGTGTGGACTGGTGTCACACCAGTCTTGTCTCTTCTTCAGGGTCCTGGAGCAGGACAGAGGTTGCAATGCTGCATTTGCACCCAGGACGGAGCCGCTTCCCAGGATCCCATACTCCAGAGAGTCCCACTCCACTCCGTGGCACCTGGTGGAGGCTGATTTCCTTCCCTCAGCCCACCTCATTTGCTACTTCCCTGTGCATCAAAGCAAAGAACAGCGATGGTCTTGGCACCTGGAGCATCTCAGCTACCTTTACCACTGCTGCATAAGGCTGTTCCCATTTGGGAACACTTGTTCCCACTTTGGGAACAAGGGGGATGAGACTTTTGAAGGAAGGTCTGGGAGTTCTGGTACTGTTGTGTCACGTCTTGCAGATGTTATCAGGATACTTAGCACTGTTCTCAGCTGTGCTTATGGTTTGGAGCTGTGCATCAAGACCCTTGCTGTCCTAGCTCCTGGTCAAGCTGCAGCCAAAGACACCTAGACTGCGTCAGCTCTGCCAGGGGAAGAGGAAGGGGAGATGCAGAGATACCACGCCAAACATCACAACCCAGAGGCTGTCGGGCATAGCCCCAAAGACCCTCAGGTGTTCGTACCCATCTGTTGCTTGAGAACAGCCACAACAAACTGGAGGGAAGAACTGCGTCCAGCTGCCGTCTGCTCTAAGGCATTGAGTACGGTTGAGATCCAGAGCCTGGATGCAATCCGACCTGAACACTCACTTTTCCATAAGCAATCTGGAGAGCAGGAGATGCTGGCCTGGAGTAGATGCTCCAGTCTGTGCCCCATCAGCCACACGGACACCCTGGTTGGGTCTCAGCCACCGCCTCTGGCTGTCTTTAACTTTGGGTTTAACCTTGGTTGCGTCTCTGCATTCTTGCACACTAGGCAGCGTTGTCCACCTGTGTTCGATCTGGTCTCCCCAGTGGCCGGTGTCACAGTAAACGGCAAGTTTGCTTTGCAAACCGATCGATAATAAGGTATTTAAACGGTGCTGTGTTGAGGTAATAGCATTAGAGAGTCTGTAGCGAATTAGGGAAATAACAACTGGCTTTATTAAGGAGCTTAATTCAATTACATAGGCAGGATGGTTTAAGCTTCAGTCCTGAGCTCCACACCCACAGCTCTTGGAGCAGGATGCTTGGCGGTGGCAGCAGGAGCAGGCAGCCGAAACCAACTCCGTTTTCCCTGGAAAACTGGAGCATGGTGTAATGATGGAGCCCGCAGGACAAGCGACAGCCTCCCATCACCTGGAGTACGTACGCTCAGTGTCGGAGCGGTGGGAGAATCAGCAGGGCTGAAGCTGGTGGGGCTGGGGAAGGACAGTCCTGCCCCAAACTGGGATCAGCTCTTCCCATGTCACCCCGGAGAGGTGTTTGCTAATCATCCCATGCTGAGATGGAGCCTCTACCCCTCCCAGTCTGTCCCAGAATTTCTCTCATCTGAGGCTGTTCCTCCAGTGCTTAACCTCACCGTCCTGTGTCACATTACCTAGCCTCACCCTCCCCTGCCATGTCACCTAACCTCACCTTCCTGTGCCATGTCACCCAGCCTCCCCTTCCAGTGCCGCCTCAGCTAACCTCGCCCTCCCATGCCATGTCACCTAACCTCGCCCTCCCATGCCACTCTTGCCCCATCCCTGCCTTGTCCTGGTGAGCCCAGAGGGAAGAGTGGGCTCTTTCCCTCTGCAGAGTCTTCTCACCGGTGCGGTGGTGCCCACCTGGTTACCAGTTCTGTTTGCCCACCCTCCGTGCACATTGCAACGTGCTCAAACAATCTGGGCTGACACACAGCAGAGGTTTTCCAAAGTTATCCAAGCTCAGAGAAGAGCTTTGCCCATGACCCAACCTGTTTGACTGCAGGTGGTATTTTCTACTGGTGGTTACTGGTATGGATGCAGCCAACAGCGCAGGGACAGTAGTAAGATATTCCTTCAGCTTGTCTCCCCCATCCAGAGCTCCTAAACATGTAGGAGAAGTTGGCACTGTCCATGGATGGGTGCAATGGAGATGTCCTCTCAGGATCCTTCTGGTCCAGGACTGCAGCTGGCCCAAGGGCTAGCAGCCACGACATGTCCTGGGGGGGCTGGGAAGACGGAGGGAAGCAGGAAGGGTGAGGCAGCACCTTGGGAAGCATCAGCTCTTCCCAGCCACCGTGGTGGGACTCCATCACCACATCCAGGGCAGCACCCAGCGAGGATGCTGGTGACTGAGTCAGGGTGAACACCTCCAAGTCCCAACTCAGAGCACCGGGCTCTGCCTCTCTCAGAGTTCAAACAGCAACAGGGAGGCTGCTCTGTCTCCAGGACACCGGGGACGAGAGCTGAAACGCTCACCCTCCGCAGCAATAGCAGTTTCATAAACACTCTGACAGCAATGGTGAGGGACATCTGCCTAAGACACGTAATTGAATTTTATGGTAGCAAGTGGATTAAGGGATCTGAAACGGAGAAGTTTTGAAATCATAATAAGGCAAGGCAAGAGAGATTGCACAACCTGATTCCGCTGTGGACAATGGAAACAAACAGATTAATCCCTGGGAGGACGGGAACCAAAATATCTGGCAGGCAGTGAGAGGGGGTCATGTTTACACAACTTGAACTACGCTGCTTGCCTCTCCCGCCTCTGCGGAGCTGTTGAAAACCCCATTTTGGGTCATCCGAGCCATTCTCTACCTCCTTTGGCAAGGGAGGCAGTTCCAGCAGTTCCCCAGCACCCTTTGAGAGCCAGAGCCTGCAAGTCTTGACATGGCTTGAGAGGTTTTTGGGAGGCTGATAGCACATGCCTCATCACAAAGGCAAGATCAGCTGTAGGGGCATCCTCCTGCCCTGGATGCTGCCTCCAAGCATGACTGGGAGCAGAACTCCTTATGATGGACACATACGATGGATCATTTCTCTGCTCAGACACCCCCGGCTGCCAGCAGCCAGAGGAAGGACTCCCTGAGCCAGACGTTACACGCACGATGACCCACCACGGAGGACCTGTCCCCCATGAATCAGCCTGGCTCTGTTTTGAACACCTGTAGACTTTTTGATGTCTTTGACGCCATTTAACGACAGATGCGACGTGAAGAAGTACTTCCTTGTTTGTGTTTGAAGCCTGTTATCTTCTCCCCAGGTTGAAAGTCCAACCACTCCGGATAACACTGGGACACCCATCTGTTGGGCTGTTTGTCAGGACTGAAGTACTGACTTCAGGGAAAGAAAGGCAGCTGCAAGAGATGAAGGGGCCCAATAAATGTGTGGTGCTGAGCACCAGGGGTGGGGAGGCGAGTTGTCCACGCTACAGCACAACAGGGAATAGAAACACGCTGCAAATGAGTAAACTAAGCTTGTGAATTAGAAGATATTCGTAACCCAAGAACGGCCGTTTTCAGCCCACTCCAAGGCTCATCTCGACCAAATGTGTCCTCTCTAACTTCATCAGTGATTGCTCAGGAAAAGCACGTAAGTCCGGGGTGTTACCCAGTGCCCACTCCAACTCTGGCTCCTTGAAACGCAGTTCGGTGGAGGGTGGATAAAAGTGACATACACCGCTCTGCCCCAGCTCTCAGACATCGGCTGATGTGCTGGGAACACGTAACCGGGCCACACGGACCTTGTCCTCCCACCATCGGCTGTTCTTCTGCTCTTCGTTACGGTGCAGGAGAGCCGTCGGCGCTTGGAGGTCATCTCAGATCTTCCCGCACCACAAATCATACCCGCATTTTTAAAGCATGAGTCCTTGAAAGGGATTTCCCTCAGGTCTTGAACATTTTTACTCTTTCAGCAAGAAATGGCCTGCCTCAGTCTGTGGTGCTGGCTGGTGAAGGAGGTCCTCCAGCTTCTTTCACGACTCCCGTTGGATCGTTACACAGAGACTGTTCTCCTCATTCGGGCAGAATCGTTCTGGAGCAAGATGTCAAGAAATAGTGTTTTTAACCCTGAATTAGTTCAGATTCTGGAGATGGGATGGGATGAGAAGATGAGAAGATGAGACGAGGTGGCGTTGGGTTTCACAGGGCCCTTGATGGTACGACCCACTAGCTCCATTCCGTTCTTCATCAAAAGCCCCCCCCAAAGGATGGAAGCTGCAGCAGCCAAAGGTGGCATCACCTTCTGGGAGGTAAAACCCCCGGGAGCTGGAGCAGGGAAAGGAATCCTTGCCCTGACGGGATGTCCCAGCTCTCCCAAGTGTCAGCAGGATGCACCAAACATGCTTGGTCACTGATTCGCACCTGGCAGGACCAAGGATCCCATTTCCCCCCTCTTCCCTCTGTTTTCATGTCTTCTCTCTGCAGAAAAGAGGTTTTCACTCTGCTGCCTTCTGGAGTCCTGCTTCTTCTACAAAGAGGGGAGTTTAATTGTTTCTTTACTAAAACGGGATGAAAAAATTACAGCCCCGCACAGCTTCATCCTCCTGAATGAAAACGTCTCAGGGAAGCTGCAGTCTTTATTTTGTTTTATTCTTTTACACTCCCCAGTGGCTCACGCATCTGCCCAACAACAATTTAATTAGGAGAGTCCTCGCTTCCTTTCACGCATGGAGGAGCCGCAAAACAAAGGAGAGCAACAGTTGTATGAAATCATCTCATTCCATCCTCTTCCAAGATGGAGAAAAACAAGAGGGGGTTTTCCTTGCTGGGTGGCGGGGCGGTGGAGAGGCTCATGCTGTGAACAACCGACGCTCAGCTGCTCTCATCGCTTCTAAATATTTTCCTTACGTTACTCCGGGCTTGCACGGTACAAAGGACATTGCTCACCCCTTCCAGCCCCTGAGATTATTTTGCCCAAAAACCTGCTGATATCTCTACCAGCGACTCCCACGTGGGTGCCTGGGGAGCATCACCCAGGTCCCTGGAGCCTTGCCCCGGAGCCAAGGTGGCAGAGGGTGATTCTGCACCGCGGTGGGGACGAGGGACATCCAGACCTTCACAGCAGGATGGCCCGATGAGCCTCTTCCCATCATCCAGCTCTGCCGAGCACCGTCCTCCGCTGAGGACAGGCTGAGTCATGTTCCAAGTGGAGACAGCATCTGCAAGTGCAGGGAGTTCTCATGTGACCCCGCTCCTCTTAGCTTTCATCTCCGACACGACGTGAAATGGAGTCTCTAAGGACCAGTTTATTATATTTTCTTGGAAATTTCACCGCCCAAATGCGTTTGATGATTGAGAGAACGCGGGCAAGCCAAGCCTGGGCCAGAGAGGCTGGAGAGCGCCAACGTGTCCAAGTTACGTACTAAAAGGGCAATAATTATCTCTCCAGTTCCCCAGAGAAATTAATTCCTCCAAGCATGGCACTTGCAATGTATTACTCAGGCTACTGGTGCTTTCCACACATAGCCCTTCAGGAGGGTGCTTGGGACAAAGCTGGCAGGAACCTCTTTCCGTCCTCTTAGCCAGGCTGGAGCTGTTTCCCGGAGATGCTCCGTTACTTGAGGGAGGCTGGGACGCCAGGGATCGTAACAAGAGGAGATGGCCGTGGGCATCAGAGGCACCCACATGGGGCTAGAGGGTTTTGGGGGAGACCTGTGCCTTTGTCTGGGCTTTGGATCTGAGCCCAGAGCAATTTTGTTGCCCAGCCCCCCTGGATGGGGTCTCCATGCTCTCCAGGCACCACGAGCATATGCAGGTGCTAGGACACAGTTTGGGACCTTCATCTGGAGGGGGGACTCCTGCCCCAGCCACTGCTCCCAGCAAGGGGAGGACGTTTTCAGGCAGGTGCTGATAGCATTCCTCCTCCGTCTTTTCCAAGCCCTGTCTGGAAATGAGTCAACAGATGCACTAGCCCATCCATCACTCTGTCCTCCAGCCGCCCGCGGAGGAAACGGATGCAGTGGGGTGAAGTCTGTTTAGATTTGCTAAAAGCATATCCCTCTTCCTGCCTCGCTCCCTGTTTACGAGAGGGGACAGGGCAGAGAAAAGACGCACCTGGACTAGGAGGTGGAGACGGTGGCGATAGCTCGTGCCCCTGGGGAGGCTTTTGACTAGGATAGCCTTGCTTCTGCTGAGCGAGGATGCTCCGTGCCCCGGGCACAACTCAATGCAACCTCGCTGCGGAAAGAAAATCCAGGTCGCAGCATCCACTTTCCCGTCTCTTTTCCCCCAGCCAGGATGCAGAGGGTTGACACAGTCTGCCAAGCCCACCAGCAGCCTCCAGGTCTGCCCCAGGTCTCCCGGGCTGGATGGGCTTGGGGAAGCCCCGCTGCCACCCTTGTCCCAGGCAAAGCGCGCTCCGTCCCCTCCAACCAGCCCAGAGAGCTCGAGGAGGTGGCAGACACAAGGCAAGAACTATCGGAGTTTGTGTCTCCTAATGAAAAAAATGAATCAAGTAACCATGGTAACGCCCAGCAGGGAAACCATGGAGACCAAAGTAATGGTATGGGGCAGCAGGTACTGCTGGGAGGGAAGTTGTCGCTGTCCTAGAAGGGCGCCGAACGTCCGACCCCCCCGTAAAGCCCCATGGGGTGAGAGGGGGAGAAGTGGCTCTGTTGTCTCCCAAGGTGGTGGAGAGCAAAGTCCTGGGGACAAGCGAGCCCAGGTAAAAGCACAAGGGTTGGCGCTGGAGGAGACAACCCAGTGCCAAGAAGCACCAGCAGCGCTCGGGGGGCCGGGAACGGCCGGGTCTGAGGCTGGGATGTCCGTGGAAATGCCGCGACCCCAAATCAAGCAGAGACCCCCGTGAGGACGGCGGAGCAGGGCCGGGGAGGACGGTCTCACCCCAGGACTCGGTGTCGGGCAGAGCTGGAGGCAGGACCACAGCGGATGCGCTCAGGGATGCTGCCAGCCCGGTGTCACCGTCCCCACGGGGTGAAGTGTCCCCTTGCACAGACCGTCTCCTGGGGACGGGGTTTTTGTGCCGTGTGTCTCTGCGAAGCTCAAAGGTGGCAGCAGGGTGACAGCCCCTTCCTAACCCTGCTCATCCCAAACTGCAGAAAATGTCCAAGCATCACTTTTCCCTTCACCCGCGCAGCGCCAGCGTCCGCCGGGGAGGCTGCAGAGGCACTTTGTCCCTATCCTCAGCCCCGCATGTCGTGAGGCTCCAGCTCTTCGAGTGGGAAATGCTTCAACATCTCCGTTTCCCACGAGCGGAGCTTCTAATTTCAAGACAAAAGCCACCTGCCCGCCCGCTAACCTCCCCCAAATCCAGCAGAACCCCAGCGATCCCAGTGAATCGGCGTTATTTTATCCACGGCTCCGGCCCAGTGACGACTCTTTCAACGCCGGTGTGTGCAGGTGCCCATTCTGATCTGGGCTTAGGGTAAGTGTGATCTGCAGCCCTTGTCCATGAGGTACCTCCCACCGGCGGCAGGCAGGAGGGAAACAAATGGGCTACTTTACTCACATTTAATGCATTGCCCTGGGAAACCCGCTCTCTGAAGCGGCCGTAATTGAAAGCAGGATGCTCACAAGAGCGATGCTGAGCAGAGCAGGGTAAATAAGGGATAATTTGGTTTAGCGACTGAACCCAGGAGTCAAAATCCCCACAAGTTATTCTGGGAAGAGGGAAATTCATTAAGCCAGAGTATGTGGAGCATAACCTGGTTTGGATTTTCCTGTGCCTCCTAGAGGGGTATGCCGGCTGTCTAAAATGGAGAAAAAGGAGAAAGAAGGAGTTTTATTGCGTCATCCAAGGAGCAGGAGGTGCGGTTGGGGAACCAGCCACAGCCCTTCAAACCCCAGCAGCATGTGGGGACAAGGCAGGGAGGTAAATGCTAAATCTCTTCCCCCTCCAGCAGCAGGTCCAGATGGAGATGTTGCTCCAGGAGCCCAGCAGAGCATCTCCCCCCGTGGTCTTGGAGGACCCGGAGGTGCATTGAGGCTCCCTGGGTACCACCAAAGGTACCACCAAGGGTACCCAGGGGCACCATGACTCTCTGGTTCATGCGAGGCGACACCGGCAGCAGCATCCGTCCAGCAGCAAGCGAGAACAGCTTGTTCGAGAGACCTCCCACCCGGGAAAACATCTGTCCTGCCAACGGAGAGACACGCAAGGGCCTTGGAGGACGATCTGAGAATCACTTTGAGCTTCCCATTGAGGGTGTGGGTTTTAACACGTTTCCTCCTGTCTGCAGAGAGCAGCATCTTCCGTGCAGACAGCCTGGCGAGTCCAGAAGAGGCGGGTACCCGGTATCAACCTGTCTGCTACGTCGCATCTGAAGGGGATTAGATATGCACAGCATGCAGCCATCTCTTCCTTTTTTTTTTTTTCCCCTCTTTTTTTTTTAATTTTCCCTTTGTCCTTTCCCTTTTTAATCATTTTGCACGCTTTAGGGATTAAACGCCGTGTTAGAAAATCCATGCTAGGCGTATCTCGTGTCCCTGGAAGAGATGACACGATGCTAACAGTCTATGTGCGCTGTGAATAATGTCTATATTTTCCCAACAAAGGAACGGCACATGGTAAGATTTGAGAAATACCGCTGGCTTATCTGCCCGGTGGGAAGGAAAATGCATGTTTCTGCTGCAAGGTTAACGAACAGCTCCCAGCCCCGCGCTGCTCGGTATTCCCCTCGACGCACCCAGAGCCAACCTTAAATCCTTCCTGAGAGCTTTTTGCCTCCGACACGATGATGGATGGGAGAATAACGGCGGGGCTGAGACGCTGGTGCGGAGCGGTGGCGGATCACTTTGGGGACGATTAAGCAGTCTGTGGTTTAAGGCAGAAATAGCAACAAGTTTTTTTTTAACCTTTTCACCCCTTTGCATCATCCCCCTCCGCCCCAGGGTGCCGGTGTGATGGGTGTACGGTCAGGGGATGGATGGGGACATGGGCACCACCTCTCTACCCAACAGGGTCCCTAACTGCAAGGGGCAACGATGACCCAGAGTCAGGAGTTGCCAGAACATCCCCAGTCTTTGGGGATGTTCATCCCCAGCTGCAAAGTCCTTCCCGCAGCGTGCTCAGGCTCCTTCCCCCATCGAAATAAAGATGAGGGAGAAAACTTGTCACAGCGTGTAATGACCTCTCCTGGGGGGATGCGACTGGGAGCGGAGGCTCTTTAATCAAGCAGGCACAGGCGGGTGGAAAGAGCTGGCAATTAAAGTTGGAGATGTTCAAAGATGAAGGTAGGAATAAGATCAGAGCTTCCTGGGACGACCTTTCCAACAGGATGGATGTTCAGTCCCATCCCCTTAGGAAACCTCCCTGGAGGCTTTCAAGGATGAACCATGGAAGGGCTCTGTGGGGGCAGCTCAGGAGGTGCCTCTCCTTACCCTCCATCAGGACACGGACCACCCTGGATGTCTGCATGTGGAACATGGTGGAGAAAGGTGTTAGGACCCGGTGCCCAGCCTGGTGCAGTGCTCCTGGCACCCACAGCCCCCTCCGTGCTCAGCTCCCAACCTCTTATCACAGAATGGTTAGAAAAGACCTTCCAGATCATCGAGTCCAACTGTTAACCCAGCACTGCCAAGGCCACCACTACCCCATGGCCCTCAGCACCACGTCTGCCCGGCTTTTCAATCCCTCCAGGGATGGCGACTCCACCACTGCCCTGGGCAGCCTCTTCCAATGCTTCACAACCCTTTCCAGGAGGAAATTGTCCCCAATATCCATCCTAAACCTCCCCTGGCGCAACTTGAGGCCGTTTCCTCTTGTGCCATGGCCTGTTCCTTGGAAGGGGAGACTGACCCCCACCTCACTACAACCTTCTTATCTTCTCCCCACCGCCTGGGCTCAGACATCTGCTGGCCCCTGGCCTGGGCACCACATTTAAATCCCTTTAACTGTGGCCTGCGCTCCTTTAGGGCTGAGCAAGGTGCAAACCCTTTGGTTATCATTATATGAGCATCAAACGTGACATCCAGGTCTGAAGGCTACACAGCAGTTCCAGAGAGGAGGACGTCGTCCTGCTTGATGTGCATGACATTGGTCCTAAAGAGCTTCCCCAGCTGTTCTCCTAAGGACATTTTTTGGACTTCCATGCAAAACTGAAAAACTTTTGAGGAAAAATCCCCTTCCTGACTGCAGCTACTCGGGAAGATGCTGGGGTTGGGTTTCTGCGTCCAGCAGGTGTTCCCTGAGCCCAGGGCTAAGCTCTGGAGGAGGCAGAGCTGCTGTGTCCTGGCCATGGTGAGGAGATCCTGCTTTTACATCTGTGAGGAGCTGGGAATTGGCTCTGAACTCATGTGAAAGGTTGTCCTCTGCCAAAGCAACCCTACGGGGAGACCTCACCTAACCTCACCTCCATGCAGCTTCCCCAAACATCTGGAGAACCCAGAAAGATTTTGCTGGGATTTTTCTCTCTTCTTTTGGCTCAAAATACAAACAAATCATGCTGAAGACTCAGCTCTTTTCACATCTTCCCTGTTGCTCTCCATATTTTATTTTATTTTTGTCTTTTTTCCTTGCTTCGTAGTTTTTCCAGCTCTGGGAAAGCCGTGGAGCAATGAAAGGGGCTGTCAAAGCTGTTTCCTAAAGACAAAAAACTAAGACCATCTACTTGTTTAAGAGCTGCTCCTGGATTTCGCTTTCTTTATCCCCCGCCGGCTCCAATCGCCCTGGTTGAATCTTGACCTTGCATTTTCAGCCGTGGCTTGCCTTTCGCGCTCCCCACCCCAGGGCAACTCTGTTCTTTCCAGCAGAGCTTCCTCCAGGCCCTCCCAGACAACTCCCGCGATGGGCAAACAGCTGCGCTGGAGCTTGTTTGCCAAAAAAAAAAAAAAAAAGAAATACATGATATGGGGTCTCCCCGAATTGCTCGCTGCTGGGTGGTCTCGGGTAGGGTTTGCACCTTGCATCATCCGCAGCCAAAGAGCGGGTCCCTACAAGCAACGATGCACGAGGGGCTGCCCAAAATAAGACGGGGGGGGAAAGGAGGGGAAGTGGCTGGGAGAGAGGAAAGAAGTCAAAGGATGGTGATAAGAGGCATAAAACGATGGAAATAAGATGCCCCTAAAGTTTCCTTATCTGCCCCCAAAGTTTCCTTATCTGCCCCCATGCCCGGGGGGCCCTGCGAGCCGTGCACGTAACATTGTGCCACTCTCCGCTGTATAATATATATTATATATATATAATATATAATATAACAAGTCCACGTTAGGGAAGAGGCTCCTCCTTTCCCAGGGTGCTGTAGCATCAAGGACATATTAATGAACAGTCCCATTTAATTACTTCCCCTCCGCAGGACAGATGGCACGGGCAGAGGGGGCGGGTGGGAGACAGATGTTCACGGCGAGCCCACAGCAAGACGTTGGGGGTTCCCAAGCCAAGCCCCAGCCCCAGCAAGCAACTGGGAGATACTGGAGAAGAGGATGGTTCTGCCCAGACCCCGGCAGCGCCCTGGGACAGCCGGGCACGAGCCCGTCCTGGAACCCAAGGAGTCCCAACAAGGGTCTAGCAATTGCCATCACCAATTCCTAGTGCCCTCGCTGCGTAATTACAGGATTACGCTGATTAGAGAAAAGAGGGCAGATGCAAGGGGGAAGAAATGTGTTTCACTTAATACCGCTATTTCCCTTAATACCACAAATTTGCTTTCAGAGGCAAGAGAGGAGCAGCTGGGGACAGCTTGCTTCGGGGGGTGGAGAGCCTCTTGGGGACCTTTCTCCATCCCTCATCCCACCCCAGCCATGGACCAAGGCAAACCACCCTGAGACATCTCCCTTGCGCTCATCTCAGGCGCATCCGAGTACTTTGTAGCGTTCCTGCAGGGCATTTCGGTGCTGATGGCTCATTTCTGGGATATTTATGATCTTCGAAAAAGAAAATATATCGTTTCTCTCAGATGGTAAAAACGAGCCACCTTGCCTTTTCTACAATTAGAGAGAGTCTCTTGTTGGGACCCATCCAGGTTTCCTCCTGACGTCATGAGCATCCATCACCTGTCTGGAGCATAAAATATGTGAAACCATACAAATGCAAATACCCAGGCTGGGAACACGCTCCTCTGTCCCAAGGAACAGCTGAAAAAGTAAAAAGGAAAAAGATTGAGTTGTGCTTAAGGAATCAAAACGATTGCTCTGGAGGACTTAATTAAAATCCAGGAACGAAATATATTTAGATACGCTGTCAGTCTGAATTACCCCGAGTGTGTTTGACTTTCACATGTTTAATTAAAGTTCTTTGCACGACGGGCTGCGCAAATCTCCCAGCTCAACTTTACAAGCTCCCGGAACAGATGCTTTAAGAGTGAAGAGCTCTCGGAGGCATTAAAAGTTAAAAGAAAACTCCCCCCAAAATGGGAGGAGCACTGCATAGGAGGGGCGGGACGGAAGGGTGTGTTTTGGGGAGGTTTTTTATTTTCTGGGTATCGATTGATACCGTGGGGCCCCGCTCCAGGTAGGGCTGCTGTGATGGGAGTTCACAGCAGATTCCCCCCCGCTCCCCATCCCGCCGAGGTTTGGGGGAGATGCCCCATTCCCGCGTCCCCATCGGATGCTGCACTTGTGTTTCGGCTGGGAGAGAGTTAATTTTCTTCCTACTGCTTGCTGCGCTTTCAGATCTGGTACGGAAGGAATGTCGATAGCGCGTATTGTTTTAGTTGTTGCCAGGCGATGTTTATGTTTTTCATGGACTTTTTTTTCAGCTGCCCATAGGAGCTGAGAAGGAGCGTAGACAGAAGGAGGGAACGGCCAGTGGAATATTCCGTACCATAGGCGTCATGCTCGGAATATAAACGGGGTTCGCTGCGGGGAGGAGGGTACTTGCGATCACTGCTGGGGACAGTGCCAATTCACCTGCTTACCTGGTCTTGTATACTCTTTTACCATTATTATTATTGTTATTGCTATTTTCCTTCTCTGACGTTGTCCTATTAGACTGTTGTTAACTCAACGCACAAGTGGTTTTTTTTTTATTTCACAGAGTCACAGAATGGTTTGGGTGGGAAGGGACCTTAAAGGCCACCCAGTGCCACCCCCTGCCCTGGGCAGGGACACCTCCCACCAGCCCAGGCTGCTCCAAGCCGCGGCCAACCTGGCCTTGAACCCCTCCAGGGATGGCGGGTGCCTCCCTTTCCCCTCCTTTTCTCCCTCTTCTCCCTGAAGAGCAGGTGAGTGAGTGGCTGTGTGGTCCTACTTGCCGGCTGGGGTTAAACCACAAGAATTTGGTACCCCCTGTCCGCGGTGCCCGCATCCCTTCGCCCCGACAGCCTGGCGGTGAGGCGGCAGCGGGGACAGGCAGCATCACCGTCGTGCCCTCCCGACACCCGCCCGGCCTGGGAGAGGGCACAGGTGATGTTGTTTATTCGGGGCCGAGATGCTCGTGCCAGGCAGAGCCACACGCCCGGACGGTGGCCCCAGGTTCTGAGGGGAAAAACCAAACTCAGCGACGCCGAAACCTCCCGGGCCGGGCGCCAAGGCGGGTTCCCCCCGCGCCAGCCGTCCCCACGCACCGTGTCACCACCGTCACCCCCGCGCTGCCTGAGAGCCCGTGCTAATTATCCCCGTGTTTTAATCTCCCTCTCCGCTGTTTTCGCCTTCGCCACTTGACATTTGGAGCTGTGTAAACACGCCGAGCCGTGGCAGACTTTGTGCTTTTTTCCCCCACTCAACGGCACTGCTGTGATCACCCCCGTGCTGGTGGCGGCCGGCGGCACGTCAGCCACAGGAGCATCGCCGGCGTGGCACCGCCGTGACTCCCCCCGAAACGCCCTGTGTCCCCCCGAAATGCCCTGCCTCCCCTCTGCTCCCCCCAGCATCCCCCTCGGGTGGGTGCGAGCATCACCACCCCCAGCCCTGCTTCCCGGGGGGATTCTTGCCCCGAAGAGCAGATTTCCTCTGGAAAAGGCTCACTTGGAGCATCCTGAGGCTGCACATTTTCTGGCTGGGGGGAGAGAGGAAAACATTCACTCCCGACCCGCTCACCCCGAGCAATGCTTCTTGGCTCACTGATGTTTTTGCAGCCCCTTCCCAGTGGCCAGGAGTCGTGCTGGCTCTTAGCAATGAGCTTTTCCTGATCCCATAATTATTTTTTTTCTAGCAGAAGGCAGCTCTGCCGTGCCATGCACGGCCACAGGCACTGATGCTTCCCACGCAGTCACCCCCCGGCCGGATTGGACATCTCCCTGCCTTGCTGCATCCTCAGCAGGGCTCTGAAATCATCAAATCACAGAACGGTTTGGGTGGGAAGGGACCTTTAAAGCCCCCCCAGTGCCACCCCCTGCCCTGGGCAGGGACACCTCCCACCAGCCCAGGTTGCTCCAAGCCCCGGCCAACCTGGCCTTGAACCCCTCCAGGGATGGGGCAGCCACAGCTTCTCTGGGCAACCTGGGCCAGGGGCTCACCCCCCTCACACCAAAGAATTTCTTCCCAATATCTCATCCAAATCTCCCCTCTTCCAGTGTAAAACCCTTCCCCCTCGTCCCACGGCTCCCCTCCCTGCTCCAGAGTCCCTCCCCAGCTTTCCTGGAGCCCCTTGAGGGACTGGCAGGGGCTGGAAGGTCTCCGCGGAGCCTTCTCTTCTCCAGGCTGAACCCCCCCAGCTCTCTCAGCCTGTCCTCCCAGCAGAGGGGCTCCAGCCCTCCCAGCATCTCCGGGGCCTCCTCTGTACCCCCTGAATCATCTGTGGAAGTGTGAGTGAACCCAGATGATTCTTCTGCACTTCCCATCCCCACCTGTCAGTGCAGACACCCCACCACCCTGGTCTCCACACCATGCAACGTGTGTCCCGCGGGTATCCTGGGGGGTGAAGCGAGCCCACTGCATCCCAGCCTGGGTCCCAGAGCTCAGCTCTGGGTTTTCCCAAAACTCTGCTCATGGCAGGGGAACACCACCCAGGGAAACCATCCCCAAGCACAGCCTGTCCTCTCTGGATGCTGGGCTGCATCACCAAGGACGTCACCAGCAGAGATCAAGAAGTCATTATCCCACTCTACTCAGTGCTTGTCAGGCCATGTCTGCAACACTGCGTTCAGTTTTGGTCCCCACTTTGCAAAAGAGATGTGGACAGGCTTGGAGAGGGTCCAGAGAAGGGCCACCAAGATGATCCAAGGACGCGGGAGCCTGCTGTAAGGCTGAGAGAACTGGGTTTGTTCACCCTTGAGAAAAGAAGGCTTAGGGGAGACCTTATCACCACGCTCCGGTGTTTAAAGGGGGGCTACAAAGAGGATGGAGGCTCCCTTTGGACAAGGAATCACATGGGAAAGATGAGAGGTGGTGGGTACAAGTTACTCCTGGGGAGATTCTGACTGATACAAGAGGAAAATTTGTCACGATGAGAACAATCAGCCGTTGCAATAATCTTCCCAGGAAAGTGGTGGATTCCCCACCGTTGGACACTTAAGATTCCGCCGGGCAGGGTGCTGGGCCATCTTGTCTAGACCGTGCTTGTGCCAAGAAAGGTGGCACCAGGTGATCCTTGAGGTCCCTTCCACCCTGGGGTTCTACGATGCTGTGATTCTAGGTTTCTGTGATTCTATGACTTTGGGGTGCTGGCCCCCATGCCTCGCAGCATGGGGTTTCCCCCTTGGGAAACCAAACCAGCCCCCCCAGGCGAGAGGACGGGCGCTGAGCATCCCCCCTTCTTATTTATTCCCGCGGCATCCCCGGCGCAGAGCGAGCGGGAGACAGTCGGTGTCTGTGCCACGGATCATTTCAGATGAACACTTTGCATTTTCGGGAGGGCTATAAAACGCTCGAGCGAGCCTGTGCCCGGGCCGCCCCTGCAGCCGTTACCCGCCGAGCAGACAATAAAGAAGACACAACCGCGCGTGTTCCCCTAACGGCAGGACGGAGGACGGAGGCGGCTCAGGCTCCCTGCCTTGATTGCTGGTGCAGGTAACCCAGCACCGAGCGCACCAGCACCGCCGGGGAAGGGCTCTGGTTTGCCTCCGTGCAGCTGGATTTTGCACAGAGCTGGGGATGGGAGGAGAGAGGGTGCTTTTTTTCGCGTTGGGAGTGGGAAAACAAACACTTTTTTCTTACGCATCGTCTGTTTTATGCAAGGATCCAACAGCCCTGCCCAGCGCCAGGCGCGCTCCGTGCCGCTGGCTGGCTGAAAAACGCAATAAAACACATCTCCGGCCCAAACGAGCTCCGGTCTAAACACGGAAAGGTGGGGAAAAGCCAACGTCACCGGCTCGGGGAGCCGGAGCACGGGAAGATTAAACAAGTTGTCAAAAGAGGGTAAAGAGCATCAGATCGATCCCGTAAACATCCACCTGCCCGCTTCCGCAGCTGGAAAAACACGGCAGGGGCTGTAAGGGTGGGTGCGGACATGGGTTAACCCTTACCAGGTTAATCGGTGCCGGCGGCTGTGCCGGCCAATGCCCCGGCCGGTGGCGAGGGGGGACCCCACCTTGAGGAGGGGTCTGAGATGGGATCTGGGAGTAGGCAGGGTGGGGAAGGGGCAGGGGGGGTCCGAGGGAGGTTTCCCAGGGGCAGAAAAAGAGGAGGAGGAGGAGGAGGAGGAGGAGGAAGGCTTGGTCAGAGCTAATCTGGGTCTGGACAAAATCAACCCGCGTTTGCAAAACACCGAGCCTGACTTAATTAATGGGACACGCTGGAGGGTGGGAAGAGTGCTGTAAACAACCCCGTCATTTATCCCTGACATCTCTGCTGCGGTGGATCACAGAACCGCGGTGTGGTTTGGGTGGGAAGAGACTTTAAAGGCCATCGAGTCCAACCCCCTGCCATGAGCAGGGAAATCTTCAACTAGACCAGGTTGCTCAGAGCCTCGTCCAACCTGGGAATGTTTCCAGGGATGGGGCAGCCACCACCTCTCTGGGCAACCTGTGACTGAAGGGATGAAGGGAATAAGACAGGCAGGGAAGGGTTTGCCTTCACGTTCTCCCTGCCTGTGTGAAAGGCAGGAGTCTCTGCTAGTACACAGGGTATACTCAGATTTTCCAGACAGGTTTGACCAAGACCCAAAGGAAAGGCTGTGAGAGCCACGTGGATGGGCTGGGCCGTCCTCCTGTGGCTTCGGAGCTGCTTGGAGGCCAGCAGATAAAGCAAGCAGGGGTAGGCATGGGTCCTCTTCCCAGCGGAGAAGAGGTGACGGTGGGGCTCTCCACAGCTCTGTGCTCAACTGCACTCACAGGCGACATGGAAAAGTGGCACCAAGTGGGCTGGGACACTCAAACCCAGCCTGCAGCCAGGCAAGGTGAAGAAGGAACTCCCACTGCAGGCTGCCTTGGCAGGAGATGGGTCATGAAATTCGACATCGATGAGCGCAAAGTAATGCACAAGGGAAGGAGAGAGCCACAACGGGCTTTAAACACGCTCTGGGTGATTGGAGAGGTGCCCGGGCTTGAGGGCAAACCTCATTTAGGGCTTCCCAGGAAAGCAAGAGTGAGAGAAAGAGGACATCACTTCCAACAGGGCATTTGGGGGTGTCGAAGGAAGACATCGCTTCCAACAGGGCATTTGGGGGTGTCGAAGGAGGACATCACTTCCAACAATGAGTCTGGGGGATGTTCTAGGAAGACATTACTTCCAACAGGGCATTTGGGGGTGTCGAAGGAGGACATTGCTTCCAACTGTGTGTTTGAGAGTGTCATGCAGCTCTGGAAAGCACGTCCCAGGGAAAGCGTTGTGAGATGGCATGGGGTGGAGTGGAGTGACTTGGCTGCCCTAGGAGGAGAGGAAGGACAGAGCAGGGCTCTTCCACCCAAAAAAGGGGCAGCTCAGGAGGGTGTGAGTCTGCAGGCTCGGGCCACATGAAGAGGAGAAATAGGAAATGTTCCTTGCTATGGGCTAGACCCATCCTAGAGCCTGGGCCTGACCCAGCAGGGAAATCATGGAAGTATAGAATCACAGAACAGAGCTCAGCGCCATGGCCCTGCACCAGCAGCCTGAGATGGGTGAGCTGAGACGAGCAGCTCCTCACCCCATCCTGCTCAAGAGCAGCCACCCCTCCAACGTGGCCAATGCTGCCCACTGGAGCAGCACCCCAGGACAGTGGCTTGCACACTGTGGTCCCCAAACCACAGCTGCAAGTATGAATCATAGAATAGAATCGTAGAATCATAGAATTGTCTCGGTTGGAAGGGACCTTTCAGATCATCGAGTCCAACCATCAACCCAACCCTGCCAAGGCCACCACTACCCCATGGCCCTCAGCACCACGTCTGCCCGGCTTTTCAATCCCTCCAGGGATGGCAACTCCACCACTGCCCTGGGCAGCCTCTTCCAATGCTTCACAACCCTTTCCAGGAGGAAATTGTTCCCAATAGCCATCCTAAACCTCCCCTGGCACAACTTGAGGCCGTTTCCTCTTGTGCCATGGCCTGTTCCTTGGGAGAAGAGCCCGACCCCCCCTGGCTACCCCCTCCTTTCAGGGAGCTGTAGAGAGCCAGAAGGTCTCCCCTCAGCCTCCTCTTCTCCAGGCTGAACACCCCCAGCTCCCTCAGCCGCTCCTCACCAGACTTGTGCTCCAGACCCCTCACCAGCTTTGTGATGAACCCAGTCCCCTGCAGACCTCTTTGGCACGCAGCTTTGCTCAGGGTAGAGGAGCACCTTGACCTGCAGCTTGGAGGAGCTGGTGTCCCCTTCCCTAGAGCCGTAGGAGAGTGCTCGGCACGATCCCTTAGGTTTAATGAGGATTTCACTCTTTCACTCAGTGACACACCGGTGACACTCGCACTGTCCTCATTGGTGGGCACCTCTTCCCAATCAGCCCTGTGACCATGCCCATGTTCCTCCTCCTGAATACAGTGGTGGATCCCAGCAGCCAGCAGTGCAGATCCTGGACCTGGAATCACAGGGTGCTCCCAGCGACACCAGCATAGCCTTTGAGGTGGTGGCCCTCAAATTTCTGCCGTGGCAGCGCACCTCAGGGCTCCCGAGCATGTTTAATGACTGACGACATCGTACCGTCTACGCACCGCCTTATATAGTCCTCCCTGACACTTGGGATTTTATCCCTTCATCATCATTTTGATGGTTGGAGCTTTTCCAGCCAAGTAAAATTCTTGTGCAAAACGCCGGTCCCTGGAGCGCCACAAGTTTTGGTTTGTTTTTTTCAGTCTCTCAGGTTCGGTGACCTCTCGCTGGTGCCCGGGATGGGTCCCTGGGGCTCTGCTTGGCCTCTCTACAGAGCATCACGGGAAGGGGGACCTGCTCCCAGCACCTCCACCTCCAAGATATCTATCTTGGAACCAGCATGGCATGCAGGGCAGGGTGCTGGGTCCCTGCTCAGGGTGCCCCAGACCATCTCCTCCACCCAGGTGTTGTAGAAAAGCTTAGTCAAAACTTTGCAGCGGCGGCTTAAACATTAATAGCTGGAGTAGACAAAGCCTATAGATGATGGTATATGAAGTGTAACGACCCTATTACAACATGACGAATAGCTAATTACAGAACCAGCTGAAACCGAGCTCAGGGGATGTGAAATGGGATGTAGAGCCACTGCGTGTTGTGTAAGGAGGTGACCACGCAGCAACCCCTCGGTAACAAAACAGCAAACTAATCAAACCACCAAAAAGCAAGAAGACCCCAGCCCTTAATATTCCTATTGGTCCGATCTGTCGCCTGAGGGTGGAGAACTTTGGTTGTAAGGGTATAATTGCCCGGGGATTTCTTTGTTCAGGGTCCTTCTTTGGAGGCACCCAGCTCCAGCTGTAGCGCTATTAATAAAAAGTGCTTTCATGAAGGAATCTGTCTTTGGGCTTGTGCGGAAACCTGGAGTCGAGCTCCGCGATGGTGGCTGGCACGCGGGATTTCCGTAACAACAGGACATCCCCCCCAGCAGGTCTCTCATGTCTCTCGGGGGGGTCTGCAGGTGGCCCCCCAACACCACCACCTCCTCGGGGACCTCCTGAGGTCACCTTGGGGTGAGCCCGGTGGGCTTCCCCTCCTGAAGAGTTGATGAAAGGGGTTTCTTGGACACACGTTCCCCAGGAACTCCAGCCATCTCAGGCGATTTCAAGGCCACCTTCACACCCTGCCCTTGGCTGTTGCTGCAGAGGGGATGCTCCAACCCTTTATTTCTAACCTGGCTGCTGCTCCTCCCCTTCCCGTCACCCCATCACATTTGGGGTTACCTCTTCCAGCCTCTTCCAGCATCTTCCAGCATCTTCCAGGCCCTTCCAGTCCCTTCCAGCCCCACAGGAGCAGCAGGACGTGGCAGCCAGGATCTGTCTGCACCGCAAAGGAGAACTCCTTCCCACCGTGCTGGGGACACGCAACAGCCTTGCTTGGATGGTGGGGTTTAACCCCAGACACGGCTGAGTCCGCAGTCCCCATGGCCCAGACGGTGACAGCCCCATGGGTGTCCCTGTCCCCCGGGGGAGTTTGTAGCTCTCCCTTCTCCCCAGGCGCCTGGGGCAGGGTCCTGCAGACACGGAATCCCATCTCGGAGGGCTGGGAGACAAGGCAGCTGGGAAATGCAGGTGGGTTTCGCAAATTTTGGCACCCTCCCCTGCCCGGAGGGAGGCCGTCCCTGCCCTAGCTCTGCCAGCCGGGTAGGAGGGACCCCGTTATTTCTACCTTCTCCTTCCCCTGCCCCGTGCCAGGAGCAGGAGGGATGCCCAAGGGCAGGGACGGTCCCCATGGGATCTGGGTGCCTCAGGCCCCCCTGACGCCTGGGCAGGGGGTGGCACTGGGTGGGCTTTAAGGTCCCTTCCCACCCAAACCAGTCTGTGATTCTATGGTTCTGTGACCTCGCGGCACCAGGGTGGGACAAAACGCGAGTGGAGATGCAGAGAGGCAAATTCGGTATCCAGCTCGGACACCAGCCCAAAGGACTGGGGGTCCCATAGCCCACCTCCCGCCTGAGGTGACCACGGAGCACGGTTTGCGGGCTGCTGGTGCCCTCTAAAGGGAGAAGAGCAGGGGAGACGTCCCAGCAGGCTCGTCCCCAGGACAGACCCCCTGCTGCCAGACAGATCTCCTCTGCTTCGGAAACACAGCAGGGATTTTGGGGGGGGGGCCTCCTTCCACCCCAGCACCCCGGTGTCGCCCCTGCTGCCACCCTGCCTGCGAGGTGCCAGGGCTGCGGAGCGAAGCGACCTGGCCATCGAAGCCCTGATGAGCACAAGAAAGCCGCAGGACCCCTGAGAGAGGCTTTATGGGTATAAACTCGATGCAGTTTTAATTTGCTGCTTCTTCTAGGGAGAGTTTTGCAGCTCCAAACGGCCAAAAAAAACCCCATGCGCTTCAACAGGATCGTGTTAGTCCTCAGCGTGCCAAGATTGCCACCCTGCAGCCCATCTGCGGCAGCAACCCCAAACCCCTGTGCCGTGGGGGAACCACCAGGAAACGGGGCTGTTTGCTGGATCTGTGCCGCTTGCGCAGGGGAAGGGGAGACGCATCCACCCTCCTGGGCTGATGGAGAGCAGACGCCACGGGTGCGAGAGCTCCAGGGAGGGGGCACGGGCTAAAAACGCCAATAATTCACCCTAATGCTCTGGCTGCACCGGGGAAGGCTGGGCAAGGTGATGCAGCAGGGCCTTCGCCTTCCCCTACCTTGGATATTTCCTATTAAAGGCATCCAGAGATGTTTAAAGGACGGTACGCCTCTTCCGGAGGGTTTAGGTGCTCGCGGGCTGCAAACATCCTCATTTCTCCTTGCGCTAAAGGGCTGCTGAATCGGGAACAGCAGAACTGGCTGTTCAAAACCTCTCCTGGAAGGGCCGAGGTGTTCTTGGTGCCTTCATGAGACTTGCTGGGGAGGTGGAGGGGGAGGGAGCCAGGAAAGCCGCTGAAGCCGCTCTTGCCTCCGTTAGACTGGACCCAATAATTGCCAGCACGGTTAAAAGCTTGGAAAAGCCACCCTGATGTTCTCAGGAAGGTTTCTTCGCCACGGGATTCTTAGTAAATCTGTTTTCATTCACTTCTCTGTACCTAAGCCCTGCAGGGTGTATGCAGGCACCCCTCTTCTCACTCCTGCCAGGCACCGAACCTGCACCGTGCCCTGCGCACACCACGGTCCCGCACTGAGGACGTGCCGGGCAGGGACAAAGCACGTCCCGGGATAAAAATAGACCCCGCGGCGGGTATTGGCGGTAAGATCATCCCTCCTGCCAGCTCCCTGCCGGGCAGCCCTGCCCAGGGACGCAGTGACCGAGGAGTCATCTCCTGGGGACGTGGTTTGGTAACCCCTGGGCTCCCTGGCTGCTGCCACCGCCTTTCATGGATGGGGGAGAAGAGGGAGAGGTTTTCCCAGGATGGTGTATGGGATCACCTGGATAAACAGGGTTGGGAGCACAAAGGCGAAACTCAGCTTCATCTGGCTTTGAGATATCCCTATCAACAGGAGCCGACACCATGCGCTGGCAGCCCAGAACCCCCCCGCAGCCTGGGCTGCATCCCCAGCAGCGTGGGCAGCAGGGCGAGGGGGGGATTCTGCCCCTCTGCTGCGCTCGGGGGAGACCCCCCTGCAGTGCTGCCTCCAGCGCTGGGGCCTCGGCACAGGAGAGACACGGAGCTGTTGGAGCGGGGCCAGAGGAGGCCCCGGAGATGCTGGGAGGGCTGGAGCCCCTCTGCTGGGAGGACAGGCTGAGAGAGCTGGGGGGGTTCAGCCTGGAGAAGAGAAGGCTCCACGGAGACCTTCCAGCCCCTGCCAGTCCCTCAAGGGGCTCCAGGAATCATAGAATCGTTAGGGTTGGAAGGGATCTTAAAGATCATCTCGTTCCAAGCCCCCTGCCATGGGCAGGGACACCTCCCACTAGAGCAGGTTGCTCAGAGCCCCCTCCAGCCTGGCCTTAAAAACTTCCAGGGATGGGGCTTCCACCACCTCCTGGGCCACCTGTTCCAGTGTCTCCCCACCCTCATGGTGAAGAACTTCTTCCTAACGCATGGTAGGATCAGTGCATCCCTAAGAGAAAGAAATCAGCCAAGGGACGCAGGAGACCTGCATGGTTGAGCAGGGAGCTTCTGAAAAAGCTCAAGTGGAGGAAGGAAGTCTACAATAAGTGGAAGAAGGGACTGACCCCTTGGGAGGATTACAAGAACGCTGCCAGAGCGTGCAGGGATGAAACAAGGAAAGCCAAGGCCGCCTTGGAATTAAACCTGGCCAGGGATGTCAAGCTCAACAGGAAGGGCTTCTACAAGTATATTGGAAGCAAAAGGAAGACCAGAGAAGTTGTGGGCCCACTGTTGAATGAGACAGGAGCCATGGTGACAGAGGATAGAGAAGGCGGAGTTACTGAATGCCGCCTTTGCTTTGGTCTTTACTGCTCGGCCCAACCCTCAGGAGTCCCAGGCTTTGGGGAAGTAATGGGGAAAGAGGAAGAGTTCCCTTGGGTTGAGGAGGATCGAGTGAGGGACCAATTAGATCATCTAGATATTCACAAGTCCATGGGCCCCGATGGGATGCACCCGAGGGTGCTGAGGGAGCTGGCGGAAGTTATTGCTGGGCCGCTCTCCATCATCTTTGAAAGGTCCTGGAGAACAGGCGAGGTGCCTGAGGACTGGAGGAAAGCCAGTGTCACTCCAGTCTTCAAAAAGGTCAAGAAGGAGGAGCCGGGGAACTACAGGCCAGTCAGCCTCACCTCCATCCCTGGAAAGATGATGGAACAGCTTGTTCTGGGCGTCATCTCAAGGCACGTCGAGGAAAAGAAAGCTATCAGAATTACTCAACATGGATTCACCAAGGGGAAATCATGTCTGACTAATCTGATAGCCTTCTATGATGGCGTGACTGGATGGATAGATGAGGGGAGGGCAGTAGATGTGGTCTACCTTGACTTAAGCAAGGCGTTTGATACAGTCTCCCACAGCATCCACATAGGGAAGCTTAGGAAGAGTGGGTTTGATGAATGGACAGTAAGGTGGATAGACTGGTTGAAAGACAGAGCTCAGAGGGCGGGGATTAGGGGCACAGAGTCTAGTTGGAGGTCAGTGACGAGTGGTGTTCCCCAGGGGTCAGTACTGGGCCCAGTCCTCTTCAATATATTCATCAATGACCTGGATGAGGGGACAGAGTGCACCCCCAGTGAGTTCACCGATGACACAAAGCTGGGGGGGGTGGCTGACACAGCAGAAGGCCGTGCCACCATACACAGAGACCTGGACAGGCTGGAGAGTTGGGCAGAGAGGAACCTTATGAAATTCAGCAAGAGCACGTGTAGGGTGCTGCACCTGGGGAGGAATAACCCCCTGCACCAGGACAGGTTGGGGGTGACCTGCTGGAGAGCAGCTCAGTGGAAAGAGACCTGGGAGTCCTGGGGGACAACAGGATGGCCATGAGCCAGCAATGTGCCCTCGTGGCCAAGAAGGCCAATGGCATCCTGGGAGGCATCAAGAAGAGCGTGGCCAGCAGGTGGAGGGAGGTCATCCTCCCCCTCTGCTCTGCCCTGGGGAGGCCACAGCTGGAGCACTGGGGCCAGTTCTGGGCTCCCTGGGTCCAGAAGGACAGGGAACTGCTGGGGAGGGGACAGCAAAGGGCTGCCAAGATGCTGAGGGGACTGGAACATCTCTCTGATGAGGAAAGGCTGAGGGATTTGGGTCTCTTCAGTCTGGAAGAAAGACGACTGAGGGGGGACCTTATCAACATTTGTAAATACTGAAAGGGTGGGTGTCAGGAGGATGGGGCCAGGCTCTTCTCAGTGGTGCCCAGGGACAGGACAAGGGGTAATGGGCACAAACTTGACCATGGGAAGTTCCATCTCAACATGAGGAGGAATTTCTTTGCTGTGAGGGTGGCAGAGCCCTGGCACAGGCTGCCCAGAGAGGTGGGTGAGTCTCCGTCTCTGGAGACATTCCAACCCCGCCTGGACGCGTTCCTGTGCCACCTGCTCTGGCAGAGGTTTGGACGGGATGATCTCCAGAGGGCCCTTCCAACCCTATGATTCTATGATTCTAATGTCCAGTCTGAATCAACCCATCTCTAGTTTTAATCCATTCCCTCTAGTCCCACCATTACCCAACATCCTAAAAAGTCCCTCCCCAGCTTCCTTGTAGGCCCCCTTAAGATACTGATAGGTCACTAGAAGGTCTTCTCAAAGCCAACCCTAACAATTCTGTGATTCTATGATTCTACAATCATAATTAGTGCACTCCTTTAAGTTATTAATATTCAGTACATTTGTGGTTTGTGTTAGTCCATCCTGTGAATCCCTTGTAGGTTGTACTAGTCTATCCCATGAATTGCTTCCTAAACTGCAATAGTGCATTCCTCCGTCGGATCCATAAAACCTGCAATGGTGGCGTGCTGGACCTGGGAGTGAAGCTCAAATAAATCCTTAGTTTGAGCCTTACAGCGAGGTCTCTGTCTCTCTCCACCACAGATGGGGAACCACCTCGTGGGGTTTGGTGCTGGGACCGCGCCGTGCATGGATTATTCCTCATTGTTTGAGGAAGAGGAGGCTGAGGGGAGACCTCATCACTCTCTACAACTACTTGAAAGGCCATTGTAGAGAGGCTGGTGCCGGTCTCTTCTCCCAGGTAATTAGCGATAGAACAAGAGGGAATGGGTTCAAGCTGCAGCAGGGGAGGTTTAGGCTGGACATTAGGAACAAATTCTTCCCAGAAAGAGTGGTCAGACACCGGAATAGGCTGCCCAGGGAGGTGGTGGAGTCACCATCCCTGGATGTGTTTAAGGGTCGTTTAGATGTGGTGTTGGGGGATCTGGTGTAGGGGAGAACTCTGTAGAGTGGGGTTGATGGTTGGGCTCAATGATCCCAAGGGTCTTTTCCAACCTACATGATTCTATGATTCTATTATTAAAGACCAGGGGTTTCTCTACGTGCCGGGGCAGCTGAAAGGATGACTTTGTCTTGGAAGTCTTGGCTAGAGCAAAGAAAAAAAACCAAGAGATTTATTTGCAGCACTGGCTTTGATGTGCGGAGGAGCGCCGGGGAGCTTCAAGGACAGGGTTATGGAGCTCTTCCAGCATCTGGGGGAGGGGGCTGGTGGTGCTGAGGGGCTTAAGTTGGTGGTGAGGAGCTGCAGAGGGGGCTCACAAGAGTGTGAAAAGGCAATAAAAAGGTAAAAAAAAAGTCCTTACTCGGCATCTAAAAATGTTAGGTTCTGAGCTGGCCGCAGTCCAGAGCCAACGGCGAAGGAGGATTTGGGCTCGGCCACCCTGGGGTGGGAGCTGTGAGCTGGGGGGAGAAGGCGGGGGCACTCCATGAACCCCAGCGGCCCCCACCAACCCACCGGAGAGCTGCTCGGAGCGGGGTGAGGGCCAAGATACCCACAGCCCCCCTCTGCTGCCCGGGTGGGTGGGCAGATGCTGCGTTCCCATCCCTCCGGGTGCCTAAAAGCAATTTCAGGAGGAGATCCTGGACCTGCAAGGGGTGACCCCCGCGAGCTGCTGATCCCCCACCCAGCCTGGCCCTTCGCACGAAAGATCTCGAACCTCTTGTTTAACTCCGGGGTCCATCGTACGACACAGCACCCAGACGAGGGCCTTCCCGCGACAGCAGCCACGTCAGGGTCAACACGTCCAGGGAAGCAAATGAAATTTGTTGGAAAGGATGCCGTGAAGGAATTTCGCCTTCTAGCCCAAACAAATGGATGTTTCTTGGTGTTTGGCCTTTGCACCACCGGCACAAAGTGAGTTTCTTCCTCGTGGCTGCTGTACACATCCTTCCCCCCTGCAGAGATGCTGCGCGGTTGATCTTGGCCAAGGAACAAGCCCTAAAAGCATCCACAGCTCCGTCTGACTGCGAATGGTGACCTGACTGGAGTTTAAAATTATTTTAAAACGTGCTAAAAAACACAAGGACTTTCCTTGGTGTGTTAAACCCCAGCTTTTGGAGTGCCGCGGCAGTTAGCCCCCATCAACTGGATGAGGAGTGATGAGGAGATAGGTTTAAAAGGGTTATTTCGCTTCAGATGTCAGCCAGTGGGGGAAAAAAAAATCAATAAAAAGCCACTAAAAAACCATCTCTGGCTTTCCAAAATAGCTGCTGCAAAGAGCCCCTCGTTAACAGGGCACTTTTGTGTTCTGAATCAGGAATGGGAACCTGATGGGAGGACGGTTATGAACCTGCCCAGTAGGAAAGATGGTCGTGGACCTGCCCTGGGGATGCGGCTGGGGCGGCAGCAGGGTGAGGACGCGAGGCTGCTCCTGACCCCCTGCCTCCTGCCTCTGCCTCCCTCCCCCCAGCGCGGGAGATGGAGCTCTGGTGCAGAAGAGGGGTCAGGGCCCTTTCTCCATCCCCGCGGGCAAAGGGCACGGGCTGACACCCAGGGGAAATCCAAAAAGCAATCCAAAACCCAAATCCAAAAGCGTTAGAAGAGGCTGCCCAGCGAAGCGGTGGAGTGACCGTCCCTGGAGGTGTTTAAAAGATGGGTAAACGTGGTGCTTAGAGATGTGGTTTAGTGATGGGTTTTGTCAGAGTTACGTTGATGGTTGGACTCGATGATCTGAAAGGTCCCTTCCAACCTGGGCAATTCCATGATTCTGTGATTCTATGAAATGCTCTTCAGAGGTAACCAGATGTCTCACCCTTGCAAAGGTGCTCGCTGGTGGCCCAAAGGTGCCAGACCCCTCATGGATGGGTGGCACACAGGGGCAGAGCCCCGGTTGTCACCACCAGTGACAGACCTTGACTGTGCCCTACCATGTCACCCACTTCCAAAACCACAAAAAAAAAAAGGTCTTCTCGAATGAATTAAGCGGGGCTAAGCTGTGCGCTGCCCCTCGCCCACACTGGGACACTGTCCTACCAGCCCTGCCACGGTTGAACCCATCCTGACGTGCTCTCCAGGGAGCACGAGCCCTCCCGGAGGATGGAGGAATTCAGCTCCTCTTCCTCCTGGCAAAGCACACGTGCCCCAGGCTCACTGTCCCTGTGGTCCCTCATCCTTGGAGTAGTTTTCTTCCAGCAATTTCTCTGGCAGCTTCTTGAAGCCAAGTCAAGTTTTGCTGCGTGCAGCAGCCTGGGAAGGGGAACCCCATGGCTGAGAAGAATTACCCTGTTTGGTTTGCGTTGAACCTGACATGTGGTAACCTCCCGCGGTCCTGTCCTGCTCTCGTGTGGGATGAGGCAGTGGGCAACCAACCCTCTGCTTTGGCCACCCTGTCCTCTCCCAGGATGATGGGCTTTGTCTTGCAAGGCTGTTTCTTGCAGGGACGCCATGTGGACCTCTAAATGCTCTGATGACCTTCTCTGAACCCTCTCCTGTCTCCAGCATCTCCCCGTCTCCTGCTCCAGCATCTCCTGGAGGCAGGACGGCCACGCCGTGCACGGGCAGCAAGGAGGGCAAACCCCCCACTGACTCCCAGTTTTGCCTGCTCTCCTCTCCACTCTTTTCCTAATTATTCCCACAGGCTGATTTGCTTTTTTGACCACTGCCAGCCACCCACCCTCTGCAAACCCGTGGTCTGGCTGCTGGGTGGTACTGCTGGGCTGGGAACCCGTGGGTGATTCAGCAGCACCTTCCTCAGAGACCCTCCTGCAGCCTTGTCTTGGTTACCCTGGGTAATTTCATGCCATCCACAGGCTCATCGAATCCCAGAATGGTTTGGGTGGGAAAGGACCTTCAAAGCCCACCCAGTGCCACCCCCTGCCCTGGGCAGGGACACCTCCCACCAGCCCAGGTTGCTCCAAGCCCCGGCCAACCTGGCCTTGAACCCCTCCAGGGATGGGGCAGCCACAGCTTCTCTGGGCAACCTGGGCCAGGGGCTCACCACCCTCACACCAAAGAATTTCTTCACAATAGCTCATCTCAATCTCCCCTCCTCCAGTGTAAAACCGTTGCCCTTCGTCCTATCACTCCACTCCCTGCTCCAGAGTCCCTCATCACCCCATCTGAGGTCACTGGTGACTACACTGAAGTCCGTGTGCTCTTCCCCGCCATCGCAACGCTTCAGTAGCCCCCCCAGCCCAGGTGAGAGGGTCCTGGGTGACCCTGCCCCATGGCAGGAGAAGCTGCCTGGTGGGCAGCTGCCCCCTCTCCTTGGACGCCATGGACAAAGAGCATCCCTGCCACACGCAGGCAGGTCCCCATGGCACACAGAGCCTGAGGCTGCAGGCAGCTCCTTTGCCTTTATTTTCCCGTTGTTCCTCTCCCGGATGGAAAAAACAGGTTTCCACCGAGGCCAGGGTGGATGCCGTCGCTTAGGCTCGGCACTCAAAAAAGCTGTCTCGGATGGCTCTCTCCCGGGATGTGACCCTCTTCCCCGAGGGGAAGGTCTGGTAGGTCCGCAGGTTCATCGGTGACACTCGCAGCAAACGCCAGCGGGTCTTCGCGCTGAGCGGTGGGCTGGGGAGGAGCAGAGCACCACGGAGGGTTACAGAGGTGCAGGCAGCAGGTACGGAGCTGTAGGCAGGAGTTCCAGGGGTGCAGGCAGGGCGTCGAGGGCTGCAGGCAGGGCTCAGCCATAGGGGTGTCCTCCAAGGGCACCCTGTCACCCTTCACACCAGCAGAGCATCAGAAGCTGCAGAGCTTGCAGTGTTGTCCACCCAAAAGGACATGTTCAATCTGACCTGGCACTGGGCTGATGCAACCCCAGGGCTCCCAATTCCCAGCTCCATGGGCCGAGGCCAATGGTGTGAGGTTCAACAAGGCCAAGTGCCGGGTCCTGCCCTTGGGTCACACCAACCCCAGGGACGCTCCAGGCTGGGGCAGAGTGGCTGGAGAGATGCCCGGCGGAAAAGGACCTGGGGGTGTTGGTCGACAGCGGCTGAATATGAGCCAGCAGTGTGCCCAGGTGGCCAAGGAGGCCACCAGCATCCTGGCCTGTGTCAGCACTAGTGGGGCCAGCAGGAGTGGGGCAGTGACCGTCCCCCTGGACTGGGCACTGGGGAGGCCCCACCTCGAGGGCTGTGTCCAGGTTTGGGCCCCTCACGCCAAGAAAGACCTTGAGGGGCTGGAGCGTGTCCAGAGAAGGGCAACGGAGCTGGTGAGGGGTCTGGAGCACAAGTCTGGTGAGGAGCGGCTGAGGGAGCTGGGGGTGTTCAGCCTGGAGAAGAGGGGGCTGAGGGGAGACCTTCTGGCTCTCTACAGCTCCCTGAAAGGAGGGGGTAGCCAGGGGGGGTTGGGCTCTTCTCCCAAGGAACAGGCCATGGCACAAGAGGAAACGGCCTCAAGCTGTGCCAGGGGAGGTTTAGGATGGATATTGGGAACAATTTCCTCCTGGAAAGGGTTGTGAAGCATTGGAAGAGGCTGCCCAGGGCAGGGGTGGAGTCGCCATCCCTGGAGGGATTGAAAAGCCGGGCAGACGTGGTGCTGAGGGCCATGGGGTAGTGGTGGCCTTGGCAGTGTTGGGATGATGGTTGGACTCGATGATCTGAAAGGTCCCTTCCAACCCGGGCAATTCTATGGTTCTGTGATTCCCGCTGGCTCTGCCTGCTCCTGAGCCCCACACGGGCACCCACAGCCTTGCCCGCAGGGATTGCGCAGGCACAGGCGTAACTCTCTGCCAAGTGCAAGGAAAGACAGACGGAATTGGGAGATTTTTGTCCATGTCACGTCCAGAGCTGATGTTGCAAGGCCAAGAGGCACTCTCCTGTTTGCGAGCACTCGTGATGCCCAGGCCACAAACGATGCAGAAGCAGCTCTGCGTATCGGCATTTCCCGGGTGGGTTCAGCCACACACCTGAGCGAGGAAGGACCCTGGGGATGGGAAAGTGCTTGAAGGGACAGAGGGATGGTAGAGATTGCTTTCAAGGCCACCACTCCTTGTGCCCCTTTGGGGACACATTGCCTGACCCTCCGGGAGCTGGACGAAGCCAAATCACTTCTGTGGGGACGGGTCAGGGAGCAGCGAGGTCCTCAGCAACAAGGAGCAGGGGCGCATAGCAGCAAGCCAGGGTGAGGATCAGGTCTGGAGACGGCGGCCAGGGTCAGGCACAGCCCAAGGGCCACCCAACAGCGAGGCAGGTCTGAGGTCAAGCCCAAATCCAGGTCCAGGTTGAAGTGGAGGATGCCCAAGTGCTCTGCCTGGGTGCAGAGCCAGCTGTGGCGCAGCTGGAAAGGCGGGGGCTGGTGGTAAATCTGCAGCTTGAAAACAAATCCCAAAGGAAGGGAGGTGCCAGCCATCACCGCCAGCTTCGCTCACAACAGCTCTTATCAGCCAGGGCTGACCTTGGCCTCTGCCAGCTAAACTCCTGGAAGGGGGATGTGCTCATGGCCCCGACAGCATCTGGTTTGCTCCATCCACTTCCATCTATCCTCCTCGTCCCACGCATTTCTCCCCCTTGCCATGAGACCTGGCCTGGGTGAAGGACAGCCTCCCCCACTCCTCGTTTCTCATGGGCAGCCAAGGGCTGATAAGAAAGCGCGAGACAGCCATAGCACACAGCCACGATGAAATGCTCCTTGCCCATCAATTAACCTCTAATTTAAGCAGCTTCTCTGAGCTCCACACACAAAACTTTGCATATTCATGGATTTCCAGGGCTGGCCATAGCTCACAGCATCCCCGTGACTTCCCATCTCACAGCAAGGAGGGTCCAGCCACCTCCAGGGCTGTGAGAGCATCCATGGGGCAGAGGCAGCATCCAGATTCTCTGGTTGGTGCCTCCAGTGCTGTGGCTGGTCCGAGGCTCCCCCACGCGAGGAAGACATGGACGTACCGCAGCAAGGGCCACTGAGATGGGCTGGAGCCCATGATATAGACCCCCCTGCAGTGCTGCCTCCAGCGCTGGGGCCTCGGCACAGGAGAGACACGGAGCTGTTGGAGCGGGGCCAGAGGAGGCCCCGGAGATGCTGGGAGGGCTGGAGCCCCTCTGCTGGGAGGACAGGCTGAGAGAGCTGGGGGGGCTCAGCCTGGAGAAGAGAAGGCTCCGCGGAGACCTTCCAGCCCCTGCCAGTCCCTCAAGGGGCTCCAGGAAAGCTGGGGAGGGACTCTGGAGCAGGGAGGGGAGCCGTGGGACGAGGGGGAAGGGTTTTACACTGGAAGAGGGGAGATTGAGATGAGATATTGGGAAGAAATTCTTTGGTGTGAGGGGGGTGAGCCCCTGGCCCAGGTTGCCCAGAGAAGCTGTGGCTGCCCCATCCCTGGAGGGGTTCAAGGCCAGGTTGGCCGGGGCTTGGGGCAACCTGGGCTGGTGGGAGGTGTCCCTGCCCAGGGCAGGGGGTGGCACTGGGTGGCCTTTAAAGGTCCCTTCGACCCAAACCATTCTGTGATTTGATGATTCTACGTGGAAGGAGAGGCAGAGCTGGGCTGTTCAGCCTTGAGAGAGGAGAAGGCAAAGGTGGATCTTATTATTGTCTGTCTAAGGGCAGGTAGCAGAGAAGAGAGGATCTAGGGGACGTAGAGATGTAGGAGGCTGGAGGTTGCACCTTGAATTTCGATGTGCACAGCAATAGAAGCAGCAATGGGCACAAGGATATAAGGAAAATATCTGAGGATACTTTATCTGAAGGCCTCTGAAGACGACTGGGGGCTCTTTTTTTCCTGGATTTTACGCTCCTGTTGAGTCGCAGGAATACAGCACTAGGGGGCACCCACGTATTTCTCCTGGCGGCGGCTCCAGCTGCCTCCCACCGCAGCTCCCAGCCCCGAGCTGGCAGCGCCGTAGGCGCATTTTCAGCCCATTTCAGGTCCAGCGGCATCACCCCAGGAGGCCGGTGTTGTGCTCAGAGCTCAAGGCAAGAGGGAATTTTGGATGCCAGCTTTTACCAGAGTTAGTTGACAGCAATACACCCCTGTGATGGCTCCTCTGGTCCTTGGAGGGCTGAGCAGGGTGCTGGGGGCTGCCAGTGCCATGGGTTTCCATCCAGAGGGGCCGTGGGACACCGTGCCAGGCTGTGCCACAGAGCACACCAGCCGGTAATGCACAACCCATGGCTGTGAAGGTAGATGGTCTCAATTGGTTTTAGAATCATAGAATGATTTGGGTGGGAAGGGACCTTAAAGATCTCATTGCACCCCCTGCCCTGGGCAGGGACACCTCCCACCAGCCCAGGTTGCTCCAAGCCCCGGCCAACCTGGCCTTGAACCCCTCCAGGGATGGGGCAGCCACAGCTTCTCTGGGCAGCCTGGGCCAGGGGCTCACCCCCCTCACACCAAAGAGTTTCTTCACAATATCTCATCTCAATCTCCCCTCTTTCAGTTTAAAATCCCCTCGTCCCATGGCTCCCCTCCCGGATTGGATGTGGGGCTGGCTTTCCCCCACAGCTCTCTGGTTTCATCCCACCAGCCCCAAGCCCTTGGGAATTGGGTGCCACCATGTCCTAGGGACATCGCTACTCACAGGTTGACCACAACGTCCTAGGGACATTGATACTCACTCACAGGTTGACCACCACATCCTAGGGACATCGGTAGTCACAGGTCAACAACCATGTCCTAGGGACATCGGTAGTCACTGGTTGACCACCACATCCTAGGGACATCAGTGCTCACAGGTCAACTACCATGTCCTAGGGACATTGATACTCACAGGTTGATCACCACGTCCTAGGGGCTTCGGTACTCACAGGTCGAGCGGATGAGGATGTCTCTCCTTTTCCTTCGCAGGCAGCACAAAGTAAGGAACGATCTGCATCGTCCCGCTCTTGTCCCGGTAAAACTCACGGTGTTGCTGGGTCAGCTGCAGATAAAGACAAGCATGCCGGTGTTTCAGCCTGAGTTCAGCGCTCCAAGTCTTGTTGGCAGCAGGATTTTGCAGGGGTTGCCATTGCAAGCACACGGCCATCCCCTCCCCGCTATGAAGTGCAGAAATGACGGACACAGCCGTGCGCGGCCTCACACACTCGGGATGCTGCACTAACAGGCAAATTAATAATCATAGAATCATAGGATTGCCCAGGTTGGAAGGGGCCTTTAAGATCGTCTAGTCCAACTGTTGACCCAGCACTGCCAAGGCCACCACTACCCCATGGCCCTCAGCACCACGTCTGCCCGGCTTTTCAATCCCTCCAGGGGTGGCGACTCCACCACTGCCCTGGGCAGCCTCTTCCAATGCTTCACAACCCTTTCCAGGAGGAAATTGTTCCCAATAGCCATCCTAAACCTCCCCTGGCACAACTTGAGGCCGTTTCCTCTTGTGCCATGGCCTGTTCCTTGGGAGAAGAGCCCGACCCCCCCTGGCTACCCCCTCCTTTCAGGGAGCTGTAGAGAGCGAGAAGGTCTCCCCTCAGCCTCCTCTTCTCCAGGCTGAACACCCCCAGCTCCCTCAGCCGCTCCTCTAGACCTGTTCTCTAGACACACAAGCTGCCTCAAGTCAGATCTGACAGCTGAGGTGCCATCCCTGCCCGCATGGTTTTGGGCAGAGAGCAGAGGAGGGGACATCTGTCTCCAGCCCCCCGTAGCCAGCAGGACCTGTGACCACCCTGGCTCCCCTCCACGGTACCCGTCGTGTCCTCACCTGGTAGAACCTGCTCAGCTGCTGGGATCGGCTGCCGTCCAGGTTGAAGGGGGTGCGCAGTGGGACGTGTGGGTACAGCTCCTTGTCCTCTGCTTGGTGCGCTGCCACGGTCTGGGGACCCTGGGAGTATCTCATGGTGGCGTTCCCACAGGTGTTTCTGAAAGCAAATGGTGGTTTTCATAGAAACACAGACTGGTTTGGGTGGGAAGGGACCTTAAAGGCCACCCAGTGCCACCCCCTGCCCTTGCCAGGGACACCTCCCACCAGCCCAGGTTGCTCCAAGCCCCGGCCAACCTGGCCTTGAACCCCTCCAGGGATGGGGCAGCCACAGCTTCTCTGGGCAACCTGGGCCAGGGGCTCACCCCCCTCACACCAAAGAATTTCTTCCTCAGATCTCAGCTAAATCTCCCCTCTTCCAGTGTAAAACCAAGGTGTTCAAGGCCAGGTTGGCCGGGGCTTGGAGCAACCTGGGCTGGTGGGAGGTGTCCCTGCCCAGGGCAGGGGGTGGCACTGGGTGGCCTTTAAGGTCCCTTCCCACCCAAACCAGTCTGTGATTGTACGTGCAGCTGGTGACATTGCCCTGCAATGCTGTTCACCTCTACCAGTATCAACTGGCCACAAATCCAAAGCAAAGTGGTCAATAGGGACATCCGCTATGTAAGTAGCCTGTTGCTCGCCATGCTCCACAGTGCTGGAGGAATATTTGTGTGAACTTGTCCAGGTGCCAAAAACAGGGGACGTGATTTAAGCCCGCGAGCCCCCACAGAGCCAAAGCCAGCCTGCAGCCCCGGGCAGGGGGAGAGGAGCCCATCACCCGGACGTCGGGCCTCCCGGCTCCTGGCGTTGGGGCCGTTGTCTCTGCAGCCTGGCTGCCGTTTTGCCGAGTTGCCAGAGCAGCTGAAGAAGAGGAGAAACGAGAGACTGGGCAGCAAACCCACTTTGGGGTTAAAGTGGTGAGATCTGAACTGGGAGTGGGGTGTCAACCAGTGCTGAAAATGATGCTCTCAAAAGACCGGAGGAAAAATTATATATATATACACACATACATATATACACACATACATATATATATATATATTTAAAAATTCAATAATTAAAAATATATATGTATATATAATTTTTCCTCTGGTCTTTTGAGAGCTCCTACAAATACAGCTCTGCCTGGAAGGGAGACCTGGACTCCAGCAGCTCGGAGAGCAGCAGGGAGAGGGATGGACGCCAGCCACGCACGTAACCCCACCAGCGAGGAGCCTCCTGGCCCCCGGGCTGGCTTTATATCAGGGGAAATCTGCCAGGAACGGGCATTCCCACCCAGGGCAAGGGCTGCCCGGGGCAAGGGCATCCCCTGGCAGTTTGGACCAGCACTGGCCGCAGCAGGAGTCTTTGCTTACACAAAACAAAAGGAGACATGAAAGAAAACAAGAGGGGGAGAACATAGGTGACGATGGGAAGGGGCTGGGGCAGGGGGGAGATGGGGCAAAAATTGATGCAGCTCATTTGGGCAAGAGACACATTTGGGGTCTATCAGGGAGAGGAAAAGCCCCCGAAATCCTCCCAGGACCAGGGGGCGCATTAGCAGGGTGCACGGGAGACCTCTGCCTCTCTCAAAGGCTGCGTGCGTTATTCACTGCCCTCCTGCGATATGCACGAGGCGGGGAGGAAATCCACCCTCTACAACCACCGATAAAAAGGACAACCCCTGACCCGTGTAAAACAGCCCGAGGAAACACGAAGACGTGGGGCTGGAAGGGCAGAGCAGTCGGGAGATGGAGTCTCTGCAGCACCCGGCTCCTACAGCGCGTGTTAAATGCAGATGAGAGGATGGGTGCGGGGTCCATACAGCAGGGTCCAGGATCCACGAAGGGTGCAGGGTGTTTGGGGCAAGGTTCAGGATCCACGAAGGGTGCAGGGTGCAGGGGGCAGGGTGCAGGATCCATTAAGGGTGCAGGATCCATGAAGGGTGCAGGATCCATGGGACAGGGTGCAAGACCCATGGGGCAGGGTGCAGGATCCATGAGGGGTGCAGGATCCATGAGGGGTGCAGGATCCATTAAGGGCACAGGGTCCATGGGGCAGGGTGCAGGATCCATGAAGGGTGCAGGGTGTTTGGGGCAAGGTTCAGGATCCATGAAGAGTGCAGGGTCCATGGGACAGGGTGCAAGACCCATGGGGCAAGGTGCAGGATCCATGAGGGGTGCAGGATCCATTAAGGGTTCAGGGTCCATGGGACAGGGTGCAGGATCCATGAAGGGTGCAGGGTTTTTGGGATGAGGTGCAAGGTCCATGGGGCAGGGTGCAGGACTCATGATGGGTGCAGGGTCCATAGGGCAGGGTGCAGGATCCATGAAGGGTGCAGGATGCATGAAGGGTGCAGGGTGTTTGGGGCAAGGTTCAGGATCCATGAAGAGTGCAGGGTCCATGGGACAGGGTGCGGGATCCATGAAGGCTGCAAGGTTTTTGGGATAAGGTGTAGGATCCATGAGGGGTGCAGGACCCATGATGGGTGCAGGGTTTTTGGGATGGGGTGCAGGATTCATGAAGGGTGCAGGGTGCTTGGGACAAGGTTCAGGATCCACGAAGAGTGCAGGGTCCATGGGGCAGGGTGCAGGATCCATGAAGGTTGCAGGGCCCACAGAGCAGGGTGCGGGATCCATGAAGGGGGCAGGGTTTTTGGGATGGGGTGCAGGATCCATGAAGGGTGCAGGACCCATGATGGGCGCAGGGCCCATGGGGCAGGGTGAGGGTCCCCAGGGCGCCGGTCTGGTTGTCCTCAGCCCATACCTGCTGCCAGTTGTGTCCAGGCTGTGGAGGGTCCCTGCACTGCGGTTCCCCTGGATCCATCCTGTTTGGTTCTGCTGGGCCCAGCTGGCTCACAAACACCATCACCGGGCAACCACGGGAGCCCGGGAACACCTCACGGAACCCCCAGCACCCTGAGATCCCCAGCACCTTCTCTTGAACATCCCCTGCACCCAGCGCATCCACCCATCCACCCCTCACCACTGCGCCCGCCCTGGCTCCACGGCCTGCGCCCCTCCCCAACACCCCCCGCCCTCCACAAACATCCCCAGATTCACATTTTTTAGGCTTTGGGGGATTTTTTTTCCCAGGTCTATGAATAGGGGGAATAGTAGGTGCCGTTCCTGCCCGAGGAGGGCAACCAGGGACCTGTCCTGGAAAGCCTTTGGGAAGGGTCTTCCCGAGAACCAATGTTAAAAAAAAATATTATTGCACACAGAGATCCGCACATTGTATTAAAATAATCCGTGTAAAATGATCTTCGCTTGTAGGGGCCACTGGGAGGCGTGGGAATTGGAGAGGGTCTTCTTGGTTTGCACCTCGGCTCTGAGATATTTCAAATTTAAAAAAAAAAAAAAAAGGGGGAAAAAGAAGAAAAGAAAACGAAAGAAAATAGAAACGCAGAGGCTTTAAGCACCTTCCTCACGCTCGGACATTGCAGTGCCAGCTCTGGAGAAGGTCTCCCAGCCGCCTTCTCTCCCAGTTGGGTCGCGCGGCAGAGGCGTGTGTTGGTCTCACCGGGTTGCTCAGCCTCCAGTCTCAGCATTTCCAAAATCATCACTTTCCTGGAGGACGGATCTGCTGGGGAGTCCACGGGCCGTTCCCGGGTCGAGCCATGCATCCCCATCCCCGTGCCCCAGTGGCCAAGCTCCTGCCACCGTCCTCTCTCGTTCCCAGCGAGATGTGGAGTCAGCCACCACGGGACTGGGGAGACACTGGGAGGGCTGGGATCCATCACCGGGAGTTTGCTATGGGCACGGCAGACCCATAGCAGAAACCCACCGCCTGTCCTCATGGCTGGCTCCTCTCTGCGGGGCGGAGAGATGAGGAAAGCTGCTTTCTTTGAAAACTGCTGATTTTTTGGCTGGGGAAGGGGACTGGCCCTCCTCCGGCTGGGGACAGGGCAGCCAGGGCAGGGGACAGGGGCTGCTGGTGCAGCCGGAGGAGAAGGGAGCCGGTGGGAGACTTGAAGGGGGTGAAGAAGCTGCTGAGAGAGAGGAGAAGGGCTGTGGTGGAGGGAGAGACAGCTCAAGGAGGAAAGTTCTTGGAGAGCCAAAGGTGGGACCGGCTGCGTTCAAGGCTTTCTCCAGGGAGAGCAGACAAAGGTGCTGAGGATGTGCTGGGAGGGTCCCAGACCTTTCGAGGAGATGCCACCCAGTTCCAAGCCCCAGGGTGTTTGTGCCCTGCAGCATGGCCTGGGGAGATGATGTGGAGCCCCAGGTGCCACCCTGCTCATCCCGGCCTGAGGAGCCGCATTGGTGAGGCCCCATCTCAAGGGCTGTGTCCAGTTTGGGGCCCCTCACGCCAAGAAAGACCTTGAGGGGCTGGAGCGTGTCCAGAGAAGGGCAACGGAGCTGGTGAGGGGTCTGGAGCACAAGTCTGGTGAGGAGCGGCTGAGGGAGCTGGGGGTGTTCAGCCTGGAGAAGAGGGGGCTGAGGGGACACCTTCTGGCTCTCTACAGCTCCCTGAAAGGAGGGGGTAGCCAGGGGGGGTCGGGCTCTTCTCCCAAGGAACAGGCCATGGCACAAGAGGAAACGGCCTCAAGTTGCGCCAGGGGAGGTTTAGGATGGATATTGGGAACAATTTCCTCCTGGAAAGGGTTGTGAAGCATTGGAAGAGGCTGCCCAGGGCAGTGGTGGAGTCGCCATCCCTGGAGGGATTGAAAAGCCGGGCAGACGTGGTGCTGAGGGCCATGGGGTAGTGGTGGCCTTGGCAGTGTTGGGTTGATGGTTGGACTCGATGATCTGAAAGGTCTTTTCCAACCTAAATGACTCTGTGATTCTGTGACACACGGACCCGCTGTTACCAAGGATGCCGAGCTCTCGCCTCTCCCCTGCATGGCTGCAACCGGGGAGGACACTCAGCTCAGAACATCTCACGCGGACACCGTCCAAGCACTGATTTACACAGGAATGTTCACTGGTTCGCCTCGGATTTGCCATTCCCCCTTTCTTAGCAAGCCCTTTCACTTGCTCACCCTTGTGCTTATCTACAAAACCTGCCTCCGCAGCATTTTCCCCCTTTTTGCCAGAGACCGACACACGCGTGCGGAGCCGCCCGCTGCAGCTCTCGAAATGGCAGATGATGCCACGAGGCCCCACTCCTGAGAGCTGCTTCCCCGAAGTTCTTTAAAATGAAGGAGACTGGCCAAAATTCTTTAAAATTAAAGCGACGGGGCTGCAGGGAGGACGACGGCAGACGGAGGGAGACTTGCAGTGGCGGAGTCAAGGTCGGGAAGAGCTGGGGTCTGAAAGACGGACTCTGTGAGCAGAGCGATGAGAGACGGCAGGGGACAAGGGTTGGTCGCAGCCCTTTTTCCACTCGTTCCTTCTCCCCAGTTTGAGTAGTCATGAGTAAATCTCTTGGATGCTCCCCACGCACCGCCAGGAGCCAGCCCTGCTCCATCAATGGGCAGTTCATCAACGGGGGCTTCAGTTCCCTCTGCGCGGGGCTAAATTGGCGTGACCGCTCTCCAGGGAGCTGCGGCGCGAGTGACATCGGTACAGCGCTTGGCATCTCCCCAGGGAAAGGGCAGGAGAAGCTCCAGAAAGGTGCTTTGGTTTGGGTGTTTGCCCTCCATGGCGGGGGGGGCTCCTCGTTACTCCCCCTCCGAGGCCGTGGCTCAGTCCTGGCTGTTGGGGCAAAGGGGCAGCGGCTGCACAAGGAAGAGCAGGGCCAAAAAAGGGGATTATGACGGAAAATGAAGAAATGCACATCGCCGTCCCGCAGGGCAAGGAGGCTCTGGAACCTGCCGTACCCAAAGCACGCTGTCCCCAAAGCACGTTGTTCCCAAAGCACGCTGTCCCCAAACTTCTTAGTAACAAAGTACACTGTCCCCAAAGCCTGTTGTGCCCAAAGCTCATTGTCCCCAAAGCACGCTCTCCCCAGTGCTCACTGTCCCCAAAGCTCATTGTCCCCAAAGCACGCTCTCCCCAGTGCTCACTGTCCCCAAAGCTCATTGTCCCCAAAGCCTGCTATCCCCAAAGCTTATTGTCCCCAAAGCATGCTGCCCCAAAGCACATTGTCCCCAAGGCACGTTGTCCCCAAAACCTGCTATCCCCAAAGCACGCTGTCCCCAAAGAATGCTGTCCCCAAAGCTCGTTGTCCCCAAATCCTGCTGTTGCCAAAGCATACTGTCCCCAAATCCTGCTGTCCCCAGAGCTCACCGTCCCCAAAGCCCACGTTTCTTGCGGGTGCGTCACTTGGCAGGAGAAGGAGAAGTGCCCTCTCCATGCCCTGGGGATGTCACACCGCCCGGGTGGCACGAGAAGAGCGACCGAGCAGGGGCAAACACACCACTGGGTGTACGGCCACGGCGGGGTCACATCCCATCGGCACTCCAACATCCCTGGAGCCTGTCCCAGAGATTCCTGCTGATGGGAGGGGACAAAATCGGTCCCTGAGGGCGATGCCTTTGCCCAGCTCTCAGGCGACACCAAAAAAAAAAAAAAATGGGAAAAGAAAAACACGGCAGCTTTCTGCAATTAATATAAAGGATTTGACAAATGGGGAGGCTGATATGATTTTTCCAAGCGTGGGAAGAAAAGAGCTGCGGAAAAAAAAAAATAAAATAGAGAAAAGGAGTTAACAAGAGACAATTTCATTAATTTTGGACGTAACGTTCTGCAGCATCGCCATGAGACTGTCGCTTCAGCTTCTGCAACGGCGTTTATTTTAATGGGATACTGGTGCCGTGGGAGGCGTTCGCGGAGGGACTGGTTGAGGCCTGATCCTGCCCGCGGCAAACAGCCCTTTCCCCCTCGCCTCTGGTGTAAAACCATAGTAAATCCGAGCAGTCGGCAGTGATTCAGAGGTGGGTGGGGGATTTTATTCACAGGCAGCGACGTGAAAATTGCAGAGATGTTGCAAAAAAACCGAAATTGATGTTTATAGCGGGCATTTTCTCCTCTTGCGCTGTTGATCGCAGGCAGGCCTCCTCAGCACTCGAACCGGAGAGAACATTTTTGTCGCCCCATACTTTGACAGCCCTTGTGTTGCCTTGACTTCATAGAATCATAGAATCGTTAGGGTTGGAAGGGACCTTAAAGATCATCTCGTTCCAACCCCCCTGCCATGGGCAGGGACACCTCCCACTAGATCAGGTTGCTCAGAGCCCCGTCCAGCCTGGCCTTAAAAACTTCCAGGGATGGGGCTTCCACCACCTCCTGGGCCACCTGTTCCAGTGTCTCCCCACCCTCATGGTGAAGAACTTCTTCCTGACGTCCAGGCTGAATCGACCCATCTCTAGTTTTAATCCATTCCCTCTGGTCCCACCATTACCCAACATCCTAAAAAGTCCCTCCCCAGCTTTCTTGGAGGCCCCCTTAAGATACTGGTAGGCCACTCGAAGGTCTCCTCGGAGCCGCCTTTTCTCCAGACTGAACAACCCCAACTCTCTCAGTCTGTCCTCAAAGGAGAGGTGCTCCAGCCCTCTGATCGTCCTCGTGGCCCTTCTCTGGACACGTTCCAGCACGTCCGTATCTCTCTTGTAGTAGGGGCTCCAGAACTGGACACAGTGCTCCAGGTGGGGTCTCACGAGAGTGGAGTAGAGGGGGAGAATCACCTCCCTCGACCTGCTGGCCACGCTTCTCCTGATGCAGCCCTGATGCAGGTACGATTGGCTTTCTGGGCTGCCAGCGCACACTGGCGGCTCATGTTGAGCTCATGACTTCGCTGCAGCTGGGTTCCTGTGCTGCTCCTGCTCATCTCCTTTATCCCATTTACGGGTGCAACTGGGTGGATAAACCAGCTGGGGTGCAAGCGTGGAGCTCCCACCATCCAGCAGAGCATTGAGCTCTGGAGATCTCCAGCCAAGAGCAGCCAAACTCTGCTGGGCTGTGGCCTCCTGGGAGGATGCTTATGTCCGGCAGCCCAGATTTAATGCACCTCATTAAAGACCCACATCTACCTCATCTTCTCTCTCAAGTTCTTCTTTCTTGCTTTGCTGTGGCTCTTTGTTTAAGCCTGGGAGTTAAAACTAGGGGTTACCACTCCCCAAGAGCCCTCCACCCGTGCTTTTACAGTAGGAACGGTTAAATCATGTCTGGGGTTTCATGTAAAATAAGAGTGGGGAAAAAAGAAGTCCACAATCCTCATCAGGTCCTTCAGGCGGGTGTTCTCACGGTGGCCACCCAGCATCACTCACCTACCACACGTTGCTGCTCCAAGTGAGCTGTCCCACTGCCTCTTGTAAGGAATATCTTCAGTCAACACGCCTTACGCTGGACTTCTTTTACTTCATTATCTACTCTCTGGTATTGAATAAGAGGTTTTAAATTGACTACGTGATGTAGAAGGTGTTTTCTGTAGCACTTGTGCTTTTAGGGCAACGTGGGTTGTGCTGAAGGTGCCTCCTGGAAATGAAGGTGCCTCCTGGAAATGAGACCTCCTGGAAATGAGACCTCCTGGAAATGAGACCTCCTGGAAATGAGACCTCCTGGTGTCGTTTTCTTGCTCTCAAATCAGGTGAATTGGAGAAGCAGAGCTGGGGGAGATGAAGGTGAGGACATCTTCTGCTGGATGCCCAGAAAAGATGGGCAGTATTGGACCGAGGGGCTTCACCTGGCTGTTGCGCCCCACCAGAGCTGCCCAACGATAAGGGTCAGAGCTGCACTCGGGTTGACATTCATGGACCTGCACGTTGACTACACAGCAGGGAGAGTCAAGCACCTCAGAGGCCAAGCGAAGTTAAACCATGTCACAAACCTACGAAAGGTCCTCTAAGCAGCCAGGATAAACCCCAGAGGAACCTTCATTGCCTCTAAACTCCATGTTTTTCAGCAGGAGTGAAGGCAGAAGGTTGAGAGGGGTTGCAGAAGCAGCAGCAGCAGCCTGGCTGGCTCGGCCGAGGAAGAGCAGCCAGAGAGCGAAACCTGCAGGTTTGGCAGTATCAGAGAGCCAGGACCCATCTCTGGCTCCTGTGTGGTCTCACCTCCTCAGCTCTTGCACGGCCCCAAGCTCCCGTTGGCGCTAAGTGGGCCAGGTTGGCCAAGGCTGCATCTTCTCCTCCTGATGTTATCAGAACCCCACCTTCTCCCTGAGTCCCTGACAATGGGGTGCTCTGCTGGACACTGCTGAGGACACTGCTGCCTGCCCCATCACCTCCTCCCTCCCTGCTGCAACACCCCCCCCTCTGGGCTGTGCCACCAGGAGGTAATTATGAACCTAACGAGAAACGGCACACAGGTTTCTTCACTCTCATGCACTTATGAATGAGCATAATGGTCTTTCCTGCTGGCAGGAGGGCAGCAATCCAGCCTCCCTAACACAACCTGAGGTGGCAGATGGAAACAGATGCCTTATTTCCACTGTTTTATTATCCATTTATGAAGGTTTCACCCTCACTTCTCTTCGATGATGCTAAAGCTCTCCTGGGTTCGCTCTTCACCACAGATGGTTTTTCCTGAAAGTGCCCAAGCAGGAAAGGAAGACGTGTGAGCCTGAAAGGCCCTTGTGTCTGTGCTCTTCCTCTTCCCAAATGCCTGCGTTGTCCTCCTTGAAAAAAAGGACAAGTTTGGGGGATGGAGAGCAGCCCTGAGAGAAGGGCTTGGGGGTGCCGGGGGGGAGAAACCGGGCATGAGCCAGCACCGTGCGCTGGCAGCCCAGAACCCCCCCGCAGCCTGGGCTGCATCCCCAGCAGCGTGGGCAGCAGGGCGAGGGGGGGATTCTGCCCCTCTGCTGCGCTCGGGGGAGACCCCCCTGCAGTGCTGCCTCCAGCGCTGGGGCCTCGGCACAGGAGAGACACGGAGCTGTTGGAGCGGGGCCAGAGGAGGCCCCGGAGATGCTGGGAGGGCTGGAGCCCCTCTGCTGGGAGGACAGGCTGAGAGAGCTGGGGGGGTTCAGCCTGGAGAAGAGAAGGCTCCGCGGAGACCTTCCAGCCCCTGCCAGTCCCTCAAGGGGCTCCAGGAAAGCTGGGGAGGGACTCTGGAGCAGGGAGGGGAGCCGTGGGACGAGGGGGAAGGGTTTTACACTGGAAGAGGGGAGATTGGGATGAGATATTGGGAAGAAATTCTTTGGTGTGAGGGGGGTGAGCCCCTGGCCCAGGTTGCCCAGAGAAGCTGTGGCTGCCCCATCCCTGGAGGGGTTCAAGGCCAGGTTGGCCGGGGCTGGTGGCAGACTGTGTGGTGGTGTGCTCTCCCCTTTTCCCCCTTCCCCCAGCTCCTGCTCAAGCCATAACCATCAGCAGGAGGTGTGACGAGTTGCACCTGGACTTTGGGGGATGGCTGGCAACACAGTCAAAACACTGTCTGGAGCAGAGCGCGACATGTTTTGTTCCCGTGCGAATATGACTGTAGGTCAGTTCTCTTACTCCATAAGTAGCCGACAGCCCGGGAGCCCTTTGAGCTCTCCTGCACCGCTGTGGCTGCACGCTGGGATCTCCCCTTGAGTGGGGACGCTCGCTAAAGGTTCTGCTCCTGGACGCTGAGAGATTCCTTGCCGCAACAGGTCCTCGGTAAGTGACTAAGAGCATGCTAAACTTTAAATCTCAGCTAAGTGCTTAGCTAAAGGATTGATTGCGCATATATAATCCTTTAGACATAAACCGTTGACCAAGTCTGGGGCTGGGATTGGATCCAGCCGCACCCAGACTCCTCTCGGAGAAGGAGTTCAGAAAGCCCAGGGGGTCCTTTCTGAGCCTCAGGACACACCGGGGGGGGTCCCCCTGAGAGCTTGTCTGCCCCCGGCCTCTCTGCAGTAAATAACCAAGGGTACCTGGCCATCCAACCTTGTAAAACACAGTCACATTGACTACTAACTTTGTTAAATGACTCTTTTATGTTCATAAATATTTCACTACTTCTCTCTTACAAGTGAAGTTAATCACTCTGCCCGAGACAACCTGGGCTGGTGGGAGGTGTCCCTGCCCAGGGCAGGGGGTGGCACTGGGTGGGCTTTGAAGGTCCTGCTAACCCTATGGATAATAGCCCACTCATATCTTGCACTTGACCCCAGGAGACGCAGAGAACAGGGCAGGATCCCCGCACTGGCCGGCCCTTGGTGGTCCCAGGTGGTGGGGGGTGAGCTCAGGTCTTCCCGGGCACCCCTCGTTTCCTCTCCCCCGTGATATGCCTTGGGGGGGTGGGGAGATGGGGCACACGCTTTTGCCCCAGAGGCTCCAGCTTGCAGATGCTGAGAGCACCCAGCCATGCTGGGGGGGGGGCGGGGGGAGCCCTGCCTCAGTTTCCCCACTCACTCACAGCCCCGTGCAATGGGAGGGGGAATTCCTCTTCAGCCCCCCCTCGACTATCTGCATTCCCCGGGGAAGGAGAAGGGAGAGGAGAAATGGGAGGAATGGGAGGGGAGGGGAGGGGAGGGGAGGGCCGGCCACGCCGCTGCTGAATAATTCACCACTTGGCGGGGTGGGGGGGGCGCAGCGCTCCGCGCACCGCACCGCGCTTCGGAGCGCAGCTGGGAGCGCGGCACCGCGCCCGGCACCGCACCGCCCCGCACCGCGCATCGCCCCGCACCGCTCCGCGCACCGCATCCCCCCGCCTCCGGCCGGCACCGCGCACCCCCCCCTCCCCGCGCATCCCCCCGCCTCCGGCCGGCACCGCGCACCCCCCCGCGCCCCGCTCCGCGCCCCGCCGCGCACCATGGCCCTGCTGCTGCAGCTCCGCACCGCCTCCGGCCTCCGCGGCAGAGCCGACCGCATCGCCAAAGCGGCTTTCCGAGGTAGCGGGGACGGGGGCGGCGCGGGGGAGGGGGGGACGGGACGGAACGGAGGGGGGGATCCCGCCACCGGCTCTGCCCCGCCGCCCCCCTGCCTCAGTTTCCCCGCCGAGCTTGGGTTGGGAAGGGGGGAGGCGAGCCTGCCCTCCCCGTCTGGGGCATGAGCCCCCCCCGCTAGAGCTGCTCTGCTGGGGACCCCCCTGCCTACCTGGGACCCGGCAGCCCCCCAATACCCTCCCACGGGCAGCCCTTCGGGAGGGGGGGGCTCATCCAGGTGAGGTCCCAGGGTGACAACCTCCCCCCCGCCCCGGCAGAGGGACTCCCCAGCTTTGGGGAGCTGGGCTCCCGCTGTAGCGTCTAGGGCTTGGTCGCGACGCTGTGCCGCCAAGGAAGTGTCACTGGAAGGGCCAGGAGGGGAACTTGCCTTGTGCCGGGACCCGGCGGCTGCCCGCATTTCTCCTAAGGATGCTGCAGGGTTGGGTTTTCTGCTCGGATCCGCCCCAGCTCCAAAGCTTTCCAAGGGAAGCTGCAAAAAGGAGCAGAAAACTCTCCAGGGGTGCACAACCATGGCTGCTCCCAACCCTTTTCCGAGCCCCCCTCCCCAAGGGCTTGGGGAGGGCTCGGCGTGGGGTCCCTGCGTGGGGCTGGACCCGCCGTCCCGCGGGTGGGAGCCCAGCGGTGGCAGAGGCGGGTGTGGGATGGTTTGACAGGGATAGAAATCCTTTCTCTGTGCGAATGCGCCGCGGGAAGAGCAAGGGAGAAGGTATTTCCATCACCTCCCAGCCAGCGCTGCCCAAAGTGGCCTTCCCTGCACGGCCTTAATGACCACAGTGTCGTTAAAAAAGCCTAATTACCCCCTTATTTCCCTGTCCTCGCCTCCCAGCGTCAATGCAGGCTAAATAATGTCTCCGGGAACAGGTCGTACCCCCGGCCGGCTTGAAGCCTGCGGCGGTCCCGACCCTAAACCACCCCCAGGGACACCCCACCACCTCCCCTGGCAGTGGGGAGGGGGCATCTGCAGGAGGACCAAAGGCCACCACGGGTTTTCCTGGTGAGCCCCAGCAGGACCCCCGTTTCCCATCCTCAGCGTGCCTGGCCCCGAGCCCGGCGCACAGCCCCTGTGGCACAGGCAGGATCCGTCCCTGCCTCAAGATCGTGGTGTAAGAGCCACCGTGAGACCCCGCGGTCTGAGCCCCGGGGCGGTGGGAATGGCACGCGCCGTGAGGTGCTGCTGCCTGGTCCCTGTCGCGCCGCCGAGGCTGGCGGCTGCGCTCAGAAGCACCTTGAGATGCAGCGCAGCACCCGCCGCGCTCCCACCCTCTCCCACTCCTGCCACGGCCCTCGTCCCTTTGTGGGACACCAGGACGTTTCTCCAAGGCTCCCCATATTCCCACTGCCATCATCTTCCCAGGCATGAGCTGGCTCCTACGCCGTGTGGGATTGCCATCACTGTCACGCCGTCCAGGGAGGGCAACACTAACCTTCACAGCCATTTCATAGAATCACGGAATGGTTTGGGTGGGAAGGGACCTTAAAGGCCACCCAGTGCCACCCCCTGCCCTGGGCAGGGACACCTCCCACCAGCCCAGGTTGCTCATTTCCTTCCCCGGTGCTGAGCCATGAGGAGCTGGGCTCCTCATGGACATTTCTTTCCCAAGGGAAAAGTTTGGTGTCGTCTTCGAGGACAGCTGGGTCAGGATTCCGAAATTTTTTTTCCTGGTAGTTTGCTGCAGTGGATTTCTGCGCAAAGAGGGGGTTTAGTTTCACACTGGGAATACAGCAGGTATCGCCCATAGCTGCCTCTTCCCCTGCTTGTCCTGCGCAGCCGTGGAGCTTTTACACTGAGAGAGGGGACATTTAGGTGAGATATTGGGAAGAAATTCTTTGGTGTGAGGGGGGTGAGCCCCTGGCCCAGGTTGCCCAGAGAAGCTGTGGCTGCCCCATCCCTGGAGGGGTTCAAGGCCAGGTTGGCCGGGGCTTGGAGCAACCTGGGCTGGTGGGAGGTGTCCCTGCCCAGGGCAGGGGGTGCCACTGGGTGGCCTTTAAGGTCCCTTCCCACCCAAAGGGTTCTATGAACATCCCGGCATGGATGGTTGGGTTTTGGTGCCATAGTCTCCAGAGGGAAGAGTCTCCTGCCTTTCTCCAGTGCTTCTAAATGGAACTTTAGACCCCTGCGGCATGGAGCGTGCTGACTTTCACCAGCCAGGAACCCCTCAGTGCTCCTCACAGCTACTGGCAGGTTGAGGGTTGTGCTGATACTCCTCGGTGCCCTGGTTGTCCTGGAGTTACTGAGAGTTGCAGAGGCGGATGCTCTTTGCCAGACAACCTGCCATCCATCCTCCTCCTCCCTCTCCTCACCCGCCGGCAGCACAGCCTGGGGGTTCGGGCAGAGCTCCCCAAGTGGGTGTCTGCTCATTCAGCCAAAATCATCTATTATTGCGCAAAAAGGAGTTAAAGAAAGAGTTTGACTCCGGTGCGACAGGCCGCCACGTGCATTCCCGCAGGTGAGCAGTGCTCTGAAACGCTGCTCGACTTCAGCTTGGGTGGGAGATGAATAAATCACAACCGTGATAAAAGCGTTCCTGAGACTGACAGCAGTGTGGGATGGCTATGGAAGAATGCTGCTCCTCTCCTCCCAGGGATCCCCACACTCCCGACAGCCCCCGTGAGCCGTAGCTGCGCTATTTGGATTTTGCAGATAGGAGAAACTGAGGCACGGACTGGAGTTCCCGGTTCCGGACCCATGGGGGCAGCCAGGGAGAGGTGCCAGGTTATCCGTCTCCTGGTCTGGAAGCGGTGGGCTCTGCAGGGTGGCCAACGTCCACTCCCACCCCTGAGCATCAGGGACTCCGATGGTTTCCCGTCATGGTCTCCCACCATGGCGCTGGATTTGACTCACCAAACTCCCAGGGGATGCTCGTGCCCGGGGAGGTTGTCGGAGGGTTTAACCAACACCATCCCTTGTCTTTATGAGCCTCCCAGTTGTTCACAGGGGATTTGGGGCTGGTTTTGAAGTTCAGTGCCCCGTAAGGCACCCGTCATTCCCCGGCAGCCGCCCCACGCATGCTCCAGGCTGGCCAAAAAGGGCTCCAAAGCCCCAGATCTGTTGCCGTTGCGGTTCTCCGCTTCTCCACCTCTTTGCTCTGCAGTGAAACTCAACTAGGGGTGAATTTAGGATTTTCTGCAAATAGAATCATAGATTTGCCTAGGTTGGAAGGGACCTTTCAGATCACCAAGTCCAACCATTGACCCAGCACTGCCAAAAGCCATCGCTGACCCATATCACTAAGCTAAATGCTTGCTCTTCAGGCCGGCTGCAGGGGAAGAGCAGAAAAATGGTGAATTTTCTTCAGGCTGCCCGTTTTGGGGGTGCCTCGTGGCTTGCCTGTAGCAGAGTTTTCACTCTTAGACCAGCCTAATTGCGTTTGTGAAGGAGAGGACTTGCGCCCCGGTGCAATTAGAGAGCTTGTCGGCTAATTGATCACAGATGGAGTTATAAAGAGCTTCTTGGCGAGGCTTCCTCTCTGGATTAGCGTGTGTAAACGAGGGAGATCATTCACGGATCCCCCCTGGAGCACCACCGGCCACTGGTGGATGATGATACCGCTGTAATGAAACATGGCTGTGGTTCTTGCTGGGTTGGGAGAGGACGGAGCAGTGAGGGTCCCACCGCGTTGGTTTGTCTTAAGCTGTGCTCTTAGGAGAAATATTTCAGGCGGCAGATTGTCCCCCTTGGAATGTCTTCTCCCAGATGCTGCTTCCAACCTGTGTTGGCTTACAGCTGATTCACCCCCGGCCCGTGCACGTCTCCTTGTTGGTTTGGTCCCGTATCTACGTGAGGGTGCTCTGCAGCCTCCCCTCGAGCCCATACCAAAGCTGAGCTGCTGATGTGTCTCTGGCACCCGGTGCCTGTCCCATCGCCTAGGAGGCTGTGGGGTCCTAGAATCATCAAATCACACAATGGTTTGGGTGGGAAAGGACCTTAAAGCCCACCCAGTGGCACCCCCTGCCCTGGGCAGGGACACTTCCCACCAGCCCAGGTTGCTCCAAGCCCCGGCCAACCTGGCCTTGAACCCCTCCAGGGATGGGGCAGCCACAGCTTCTCTGGGCAACCTGGGCCAGGGGCTCACCCCCCTCACACCAAAGAATTTCTTCCCAATAGCTCATCCCAATCTCCCCTCTTCCAGTGTAAAACCCTTCCCCCTCGTCCCATGGCTCCCCTCCCTGCTCCAGAGTCCCTCCCCAGCTTTCCTGGAGCCCCTTGAGGGACTGGCAGGGGCTGGAAGGTCTCCGCGGAGCCTTCTCTTCTCCAGGCTGAACCCCCCCAGCTCTCTCAGCCTGTCCTCCCAGCAGAGGGGCTCCAGCCCTTGGAGCATCTTCATGGCCCTACTCTTGATGGCTCCATCCCAGCAGAGGAGTGGACCCATTCCCGTTCCATGTCCCCTGTGTTGGGTGAGGAGGGGCTGGGCTGCATCCCACTCCAGCTCCCATCCCACCCCACGGAGAGCAAGGACGGAACCGGGGGCAGCCGGTGAGGTTCATGCTTCTCCTCCACCCTCACCCCAAGTTGTCTGGCGTGAGATAGATACAGCGCTGTGCCTACATCCCCGAGAAACTCGTGCGTCCGTGGATGAAGTGTTTCATGGCAGGGAACTGGGAGGGCGGGTTGGGACACAGGATGCACCTCCTGCATTTGCGTTACCCACGCCGGATGCAGAAAGCCTGGCAAAATGGTTTTTTTGGCTCTCCTTGTGTGATAGTTAAAGCAGAAAGGAATGAGTTCTGGGGATGGGGATCAGGATATCTCAGCCTTTGGGAAAATAAAGTCAGTGTTGACCCCGCAGCAGTAAGGGGTCCCCCGCCACCCCTGTTCCCCGACGACAGGTTGTCTGCGCAATGCTGGGCCCAAACCAGACTCACGCACTGAGGAGTTTTTAATTACCCAGGAGACAGTTTTCCTTTCTGGGAGGGAAAGCCTCGGTGTGATTCAGTGATTAAACATTAGCATTTTTATAAGTTTTCCTCCTGCAGTGTTATGAAGTGGGTATTAACTAGAAATACTGATTCGGGGGGGTGGTGGGGGGGGTGAGGTTATCCTACCGAGAGCAGCTGAAAGCGCGGGGCAACCTTGGAGCCGGCGCTCCTTGGGAAAACCTGATTATTTCAATAACTAATGCACGTGCTGGGTGCTCTCCCTGGGATTCCCCTCCCCGGCAGCTCCTCCTCTCGTCCCGCCGACCGGGGGTTTTGAGGCTTCCTTGCCTGCTCAGGCATCGCATCCCGAGCTCCTCGTCCTCCCCGAGTGCCTGCCCCGGGGCAGTGCCGACGGAGGGATGCTGCCATCGGGGTGGGAACGGAGGGCTGCATCCCTACAGTTGGGCTCAAACATCCAGATCGTCTGCTCTGTGCAGGAGCTGGGGTGGTTTTTTGGGGAGAAGCTGGTACAAGACCTCATCCCTGGGCTTAGAGCACGCTTGTGGGGGGTGTAGAGCTGTAGCCCAATGCCCCAAAGCTTGAGGAGCCCCTCTACAACCAATGTAAAAGCCACTGCAGATGCCGCCGCCATCCCCATCCCCATGCTCTGTTTCATCTGCTCTGCAATACGGGACAAGGCGTGAACACGCCAATTAAGCGCACTCAAGAAGAACCTTCTTAATTAGCTCTTAAAGCTGGTTAATGTGGTGTTTAGTGCCGTTGTGGGGGAGCTGAAGCTGGATTCACCCGCTTGCCTGGGCTGTGTCCCCTCTGCACCCCCTTCGCAGACACACACGTGCCCGTGATGCTCTCACACCTTCGCAGACGCCTGTTCCCCATCCCAGGCAATGCCCACAGACTGGGGTTGGACTAGATGATCCGAAAGATCCCTTCCAACCCAGGCAATTCTATGATTCTATGACTATGCTCCATCCAGGTCACCCCTCCAGACCTCAGCCCTGGGGTCTCACTGCTGCCAGTGCTGGGCAGCCCCTACCTGTGTATCCTACCCCAGCTGCCCCCCGCATCATGGAATCACAGAATGGTTTGGGTGGGAAGGGACCTTAAAGGCCACCCAGTGGCACCCCCTGCCCTGGGCAGGGACACCTCCCACCAGCCCAGGTTGCTCCAAGCCCCGGCCAACCTGGCCTTGAACCCCTCCAGGGATGGGGCAGCCACAGCTTCTCTGGGCAACCTGGGCCAGGGGCTCACCCCCCTCACACCAAAGAATTTCTTCCCAATATCTCATCCCAATCTCCCCTCTTCCAGTGTAAAACCCTTCCCCCTCGTCCCACGGCTCCCCTCCCTGCTCCAGAGTCCCTCCCCAGCTTTCCTGGAGCCCCTTGAGGGACTGGCAGGGGCTGGACGGTCTCCGCGGAGCCTTCTCTTCTCCAGGCTGAACCCCCCCAGCTCTCTCAGCCTGTCCTCCCAGCAGAGGGGCTCCAGCCCTCCCAGCATCTCCGGGGCCTCCTCTGGCCCCGCTCCAACAGCTCCGTGTCTCTCCTGTGCCGAGGCCCCAGCGCTGGAGGCAGCACTGCAGGGGGGTCTCCCCCGAGCGCAGCAGAGGGGCAGAATCCCCCCCTCGCCCTGCTGCCCACGCTGCTGGGGATGCAGCCCAGGCTGCGGGGGGGTTCTGGGCTGCCAGCGCACGGTGCCGGCTCATGGCCAGCTTTCCCCCCCCAGCACCCGCAAGCCCATACGTAGGACCCTGCACTTGACCTTGTTGGACTTCGCGACGTCTCACTGCAACCAACCTGTTTTTCCTCTCCCCTCTCCAGGGCTCTCCTTCTACACCCGAGTGCTTGAGAACTGCGAGGACGAGGCCAGGTTTGACGAGGTAAGAGAAGACGTGTTTTCCTCCTGGTTTGCTTTGCTGTGGCTCCCTCTCCAGATGCGCGCACCCGTTCCCCGATTGAAGGGTGTCGGCGTCTTCCGTGTCTGCTCCAGGGTTTCTCCTGGCAGGTACCAAATGGGTCTCTCCTCCGTGGTCTGGCCGGGCCTGAGGACATGGGGGTCCTGTCATGTGGGAACAGCCCTACAGCATTTCCCCTTGGGGTGATTAATTAAAAAAAAAAAAATAATAAAAAAATCTATGTGGTTTGCACTGAAGCTTCAGGAAAAATTGCTTTTCTCTGCTCGGCAAATCCCGCTGGGCTCTTGGCTCTCTTTTTCCTTGCTTCAGGGGGAAAAGCTCCTTGTTTCAAGTCCTCAGAGGCTCGGTTTTGGTGCTGAGCCTCCAGCCTCCCCCAGCCCATCCGCAGCCCTCGGCCCAGAGGCCGATCGATCTGCTCTGGGTGCCCATGGGGTGATGTCCATGGGGTGATGTGTGGGGCCTCCAGCACTCGGCTTTGGCCTTGGAAAGGCAGGGAGAAGGCACTGAAACCCAAGTTCTGTGTGGTGTTAAAATTTTTCTTGGATTTTCTTTTCTGAAGCAGTTAGCAGGAAAAATGTTCTGAGCTGATTGAAATAAGGGCACCCACACAAGCAGGGAATAGAGGTGCTGCTGAGGAGTCACATTCAGAATGGAAATGTGATTTCAAAAAGAGAATGGATGTCTCCTCTGATTGCTTTGTGTTTCTTGTAGGAGATAACCCGTTCCCAGGGGCTGGAGAATACAAGAGGCTATGAGGAATATTAAGATCTTTAAATTGTTTATCGCTTTCTAAAGCTTTTTCCACCTTTAGAAAAATAAGGTTTCATCCTGGTTCCAGGCATGGGATGGTTTTGTAGGGGGATAAATCCCGTGGTGTTCCCAGCTTGCGCACCCAGAAGCGTCCCCAGCTCCCCCTGCCCCTCTGTGTCCCTGGCACGGGTTAGTCCTTGCTCCGGGTTTTAGGGGAAAAGCTTAATCTCAGGTTCCCCTAAACTTCCAGAGAGGATGAAGGGGCAGGAGAAGCCCAGGGCTTGGGCAGGGTGGGATGTGCCACCGCTGTCCCCAGGGCTGCACGGGGCCGCTGAGGCACAGCGAGAAGGTGGCTGGAGATGTGGCTCCAACCGCGTTCCTACCAAGCCGGGGGAAGCTGCTGATGTTAATGGGATGCAGATTTCCGTAGATCTGCACACCGCAATTTGTTAGTATAATAACTGATCTGAATAACAACCACGGAGGTGCGCACCGGCGCAGCTGCCTGTATCTCCAAACCCTTTGTGATTTGAACGAGGAGATCCTTCCCTGCCGAGGCCGCAGGCTCTGCTTGCTCTCTTAGGCTTGGTGGGATGCCAGACGCCGGCTGCTCTGAGTGCTTGGTGCTGCACAGCGTTCTTGGAGCATCCCAGCCAAGCCTTGAGCATCCCAGCCAAGCCTTGAGCATCCCAGCCAGGCTCTGAGCATCCCAGACAAGTCTTGAGCATCCCAGCCAGGCTCTGAGCATCCCAGACAAGTCTTGAGCATCCCAGCCAGGCTCTGAGCATCCCAGACAAGCCTTGAGTATCCCAGCCAGGCTCTGAGCATCCCACCCATGCTGCGAGCATCCCAGCCAAGCCTTGAGCATCCCGGCCACGCTCTGAGCATCTCAGTCATGCTCTGAGCATCGCAGCCTTGCTCTGAACCCCCTGCAGTCCCAGGCAATGTACAGAAGAGGACAGGCATTGATCCATACCAGGAGGATGAGGATTATAGAGTTTAAAAGACAGCAGGTCTGAGAGAGCCTTGAGCCACAGGTGTATATTAGTGTGTATCATAATTTCTTCTTACTGCATCTGTGGGAATGAGCCTCAGGCTGTCCCCATCTCTCTACTCACATCATGCTTATTACAATTCCTGCTGTGAGAGCCTCATATAAACCTGGTTAAAGTCAGCCTGGCAGTATCTACACGGTGAATTGCAGCAGAGTGAGGCAAGTTGCTTTGGATCAAACTTGCCCGCCTGGACCAAGCTGTGGTCTCTTCCCATCTCCTTGCACTGGGTGATAGGCTGTACCCAGCTCCCTGCTCCCCTGCGCTGCAAATACCATGATTTTTCTCATCAACCACTTGGCTCCAGCTGGAGGAAACTCCAGCCTCAATCAGAGGTCACTTTATACTGGGGACGAAGGTCAGGATGGAGTCCTGGCAGAGATGACATGAAGGTGTGCAACTGCTGGCTGCTCCTGGGCTTGGGACTTGCCAAACATGAGTAGAATCATAGAATCACAGAATCACATAATGGTTAGAATTGGAAGGGACCTTAAAGGCCACCCAGTGGCACCCCCTGCCCTGGGCAGGGACACCTCCCACCAGCCCAGGTTGCTCCAAGCCCCGGCCAACCTGGCCTTGAACCCCTCCAGGGATGGGGCAGCCACAGCTTCTCTGGGCAACCTGGGCCAGGGGCTCACCCCCCTCACACCAAAGAATTTCTTCCCAATAGCTCATCCAAATCTCCCCTCTTCCAGTGTAAAACCCTTCCCCCTCGTCCCGTGGCTCCCCTCCCTGCTCCAGAGTCCCTCCCCAGCTTTCCTGGAGCCCCTTGAGGGACTGGCAGGGGCTGGAAGGTCTCCGCGGAGCCTTCTCTTCTCCAGGCTGAACCCCCCCAGCTCTCTCAGCCTGTCCTCCCAGCAGAGGGGCTCCAGCCCTCCCAGCATCTCCGGGGCCTCCTCTGGCCCCGCTCCAACAGCTCCGTGTCTCTCCTGTGCCGAGGCCCCAGCGCTGGAGGCAGCACTGCAGGGGGGTCTCCCCCGAGCGCAGCAGAGGGGCAGAATCCCCCCCTCGCCCTGAGCGATTGCACCATCAGTCAGGGTTTTATCCTTGGGATCACACAAGGTCTCTGCAGCATCTTAACAGACAAGCTGAGATGTGTGTAGCTGCTCCATGAGGCTTTCAGTTACCTAAACGTGTGCTAAAGCCAGGTCAGCCACAGCTCCTGCTGTAGCATCGTGACCTGGTACTATCCCAACTGGCCCAAAACATAATAGTTTGATGAGTTCTGATGGCACATAGCGAAGGATGCAGAAAACACGCAGGCACGCGTGAATTGCTGGGTTCACCTTTCCAGCTCTGCTGGGGGCTTGCTGGGAATTCAGCCCCATCTGGAAGACGAGCCTCCTGGACGGGTGGAAATGGGGAGGCTGCCGCTTGCCCTTCCCTGGGAACTGCCGGGGGCCCGGTAAGAGCGGTGGAACTGGTGGTGTGGCCCTGCCACACGCTGGGACGCTGAGTGCTGGTCCCTGCTCGTGCACGGCTGGAGAGAGCTGCCCTGGGGAGGAATGGGCTGGGCTCTCACGTAGATGCATCTTCCTCGTGGTGTGGGGCAGAGCATGAGCTGCAGCAAAAGATCATCGAATCATAGAATGTGTGGGGCTGGAAGGGACCTCCAAAGGCCATCTCGTCCAACCCCCTGCAGTGAGCAGGGACACCTTCAACTAGCTCAGGTTGCTCAGAGCCTCATCCAGCCTGGCCTTGGATGTCTCCAGGGATGGGGCCTCCACCCCCTCTCTGGGCAACCTGGGCCAGTGTCTCACCACCCTCATTGGAAAGAACTTCTTCCTAACGTCTGATCTAACCCTGCCCTGCTCTAGTTTAAACCCTTCCCCCTCGTCCTATCGCTACGTGCCCTTGCAAACAGCCCCTCCCCAGCTTTCCTGGAGCCCCCTTCAGGGACTGGATGGCAGAGGTGCGGTCCTGGTTCCTCTTCCCCTTAAATTCAATCTCTCGTGATCTCATGCTGCTGAAGGACTCCCTGATGCAACGGCCACGGACAAGAAACCTGCCGTGAGCTGGGGAACGTGACTTGGGCTGCCTGGAGTAATTAGCTGATGAGGCTATCCAGGAAAGCACATCTTTCCCTTTGGGTGTACGCACAAGGCAAGTCATCCTGCCATTGATAACAAGCCCGGCCGATGAATCTTATTTAATAAAATTTTATGATTGCATTACGGCAGCACTCAACTATTCCCCAGCTGTTCCCCCGCGCGGGGCTATCCCCCGGGGAGCTTTTGCAGGGAGGTGGTGGTCGTCTGTCACCCTTGTGGAGCACAAAACTCAATCATCGGGCTGCCTTCCAGATGATTCCTGGCGGCTGCAGCGGTACCAGGGGGTGCCAGCTCGCTCACGGAGAGGTGATTGCTCCACTCTACAGATTTTTGCCATTAGCTGCCAGGCGAATGGGACCACCCTTGATGCTGGTGCACTTCTCTTTCTACCAGCACTGAGCAGCTGGGTGGTAATTTGGGCAGCTAATTAGCTGTTATGGCGGTGGGCTGCCCGGCAGGACGAGGTGAACTAGAGAGGTCCATCGCTCGGAGACGGTGCTGTGCACAGCAGACAACAGCTTTGGGGCAGACTGTGGGGCAGGAGGTTCCCAGCAGCAGGCTGGGATGTACGGCGGGTGAAAAAACTGCAGGGAAACCCTGAACGAGAAGCCTCAGGAATGACCCCATTTCATCCCGTTTTCCCTTCAAAATGGGGTGAAATGGTGACCTTGTGTCTGGGGGGTGGTTTGGATGGGGGGCACGTCTCATCCCCGGTGTGGGGAAGGTTTCTGAAGCTGAGCTGGTCTCTCCGCGAGAGGAGATGGAATGGGGTGAGGATGAGGAGGATGCTCCCTCCCTGCAGAAAATTCCCATGAGGTTCCTGTGAAGGCAGAGGGTGTTTTGCCGGCGCTAACGACGGCCCCAGCCCTCCCTCCCACCGCTTAACATTCACGAGGACCCGCTACCAGGCTGAATTTGGGCTGCCCCAGTGGTTTCCATTGGTTTGGTTTCGCTCTCTTTCTTTTTGCAATTATTTTTATTCATTGCTTAATGAATGATGCAAAGCCCGTGGTTCCCCTGAGCCCGGGGGAAGATGAGCTGCTGGCTATTCCAGAGGGAAGCCCCGGCGCTCCGGCTGTATTTTACATTATCAGGAAGGGCTGCACCGTGTCCTGCCTGCACCCCAAAGGGTTTCTTCTTGGAGGGGCTGGGCCTGCAGCTCTCCCAAAGGCACCCAGCGCAGGAGGGAAGGGGAATCCAGTGGTGGTGCTGGGCATGGAGAGCCGTGGATGGGTCCTCTACGTCTTCCTTGCCTGCATCCAGTCTCTCCTAAAGGGGCAAGGACGGGCTTAAGTGCTGCTGTCAAGAAAGCCGAGACTGAGCTGCGGCCTTGACCCGAACATCTGGAAATTCCCCTGCTGAATCAGGCTTGGAGATGACAGGCAGGAGGAGCATCCGGCCACGGGCCCCAGGTGCTGCAGAAAAAGGGGAGACGTGGCTTAAAAAATGGGTGACACGGCTTGAAAAGGGGAGACACAGCTTAAAAAGAGGTGACGTGGCTTGAAAAGGGGTGATAATGGCTAAAAAAGAGGTGATGTGGCTTAAAAAGGGGAGACGCGGCTTAAAAAGAGGTGATGTGGCTTAAAAAGGGGAGACATGGCTTGAAAAGAGGTGGCGTGGCTTAAAAAGGGGAGACATGGCTTAAAAAGGGGAGATGGCTTGAAAAGAGGAGACATGGCTTAAAAAGAGGTGGCGTGGCTTAAAAAGAGGTGACATGGCTTAAAGAGGGGACACATGGCTGGCAAAGATGCCCTTTCCCAGCTCCCTTAAGGCCGTCTCACTGGACGTGGCTGGCGTCCGCATTCTGCCAAGGCGTTTCTCCGCCTCGATCTCTTTTTTTTCCCCTTTCGTTAATAGAAACAGACAGAATCGACCCAGCAGAGATCACCTGCTTAGCTTTGCACGGGGCTTTTGAAAAGGCTTTTAACAATAAAACCAGCGAGGAGAATAAAGAGGCACTCGGAGACGCTGCTCCAGCTGTGCCGGGCTCTCTCCCACTCTCTCTCTCCCACATCTGGCACACAGCTGGATCAGCCCTGGTGGGGAGCGCTGCCATAGCTGTTCCCCAGGGATGGGTTTCTCCTGGCGTGTCCTGGAGCGTGAGGGGGTAGCAGGGGCTCCTCCAGCCAGCCCACTAAAACACAGCCGTGTCTGGTAGCTCAGGATCTTGTTCTTCCCTTTCTGCGCACCCCTTGAGCCCTAAACGCCGACTGGTTGCCAGTTCCCACCTCTCTATTTGGTGCATCGCACTTGGCTTTCTCCCACAGCCACGTCCCCATGACCTTCCCCTACAAAAATGTGAAGCAAGAGCAAAATCGTGGAATGGTTTGGGTGGGAAGGGACCTTAAAGCCCCCCCAGTGGCACCCCCTGCCCTGGGCAGGGACACCTCCCACCAGCCCAGGTTGCTCCAAGCCCCGGCCAACCTGGCCTTGAACCCCTCCAGGGATGGGGCAGCCACAGCTTCTCTGGGCAACCTGGGCCAGGGGCTCACCCCCCTCACACAAAAGAATTTCTTCCCCATGTCGCACCTCAATCTCCCCTCTTTCAGCTCAAAGCCATCACCCCTCATCCCATCACAACAAGCCCTGCTAAAAAGTCTGTCCCCCAATTTCTTGGCAGATGATTGAGAAGGAGTAAAACGGGTTTGTGGATTACACTTTAACAGTGATGTAGTGCTTAGACTGTGCCACGGCTGGAGGGATTCCTGGTGCATATGAGATCACCAGCACCAGGAGATCAGCCATGGAGAGCCAGGAGCGTGGGGGAATCACGTGGGTCAAATGTCCAGGACGGTGCCACTTGAATGACCCCAACTGCCTGACTTGGAAGGAGATGGAAAAGCTCCCAGGCAGCAGATCAGGGATAAGCCACCGTCCCCGGCCAGCAGCGTGCATCTCCTTGAATGTGCCCCTTGGTTAGAGGTGGAGTTAGGGTCTCTCAGGACTTTGCTGTGTTTCTTGGCTGGCACCCACCCCGGCATTGCAGGGATGTTTTGCAAAACGCTTGGATGTTCATCCCTCTGTAAAAATGGGCTGAAAGGTTGAGCGGAGCGTCTGCTGCTGCCAGGGGAGGAGGGACAGATGGATGTGTTCTCAGAGACCTTCCCTGGGCTCCCTTGACACCACGGGCCATGAGCCCACCTAATTGCAGTGGATAAATGCGAAGTCTGTGGCTTTCCCCCTGCTAGCTAACCCCAGCGCTCGTGCTGAAGCAGAGTGGCCATTGTGAGCTTTTCTACTGACACAAGCCACATTTTAGCAGCAGCCCCGATGCCACCTCCTGCCTCAGGAGCCCTCGTCCATGGTCATGGTCATGGATAAATGCAGCAAAGGGCAGCCATTGAGTGCAGTCCCTTGCAAAGGTCATAGAACCATAGAATTGCCTGGGTTGGAAGGGACCTTTCAGATCATCAAGTCCAACCATCAACCCAACACTGCCAAGGCCACCACTACCCCATGGCCCTCAGCACCACGTCTGCCCGGCTTTTCAATCCCTCCAGGGATGGCGACTCCACCACTGCCCTGGGCAGCCTCTTCCAATGCTTCACAACCCTTTCCAGGAGGAAATTGTTCCCAATAGCCATCCTAAACCTCCCCTGGCACAACTTGAGGCCGTTTCCTCTTGTGCCATGGCCTGTTCCTTGGGAGAAGAGCCCGACCCCCCCTGGCTACCCCCTCCTTTCAGGGAGCTGTAGAGAGCCAGAAGGTCTCCCCTCAGCCTCCTCTTCTCCAGGCTGAACACCCCCAGCTCCCTCAGCCGCTCCTCACCAGACTTGTGCTCCAGACCCCTCACCAGCTCCGTTGCCCTTCTCTGGACACGCTCCAGCCCCTCAAGGTCTTTCTTGGCGTGAGGGGCCCAAACCTGGACACAGCCCTCGAGGTGGGGCCTGCCCAGTACAGGGGGAAGGCGAGTACAGGTAGGGCTCTCCCACGACGGGCCGGGTCTGATCCGGGTGGGACGGGGCTCTGAGCAACCTGGTCGAGTTGAAGACGTCCCTGCCCATGGCAGGGGGTTGGACTAGATGGATTTCAAGGTCCCTTCCAACATAAATCATTTCTTGATTCTGTGATTGTATGAGAGGACAGAGAGGGGACCTCCATGCACACCACAACCGGAGAGCGCTTTCGGGTTCCTGGGTTTTACTGGCTTGGTGGAAAGCAGCTGGGGAGGGCAGGGGGGAGGCACTGCAGGCACTGCTGCTGAGTTCCTCCATGGGATGGTTCGTGTTCGCGCCCCGGCCCACATCACCATGCCACAGAGGGTTTCCCTTCAGCCCGGCACTCTGAATTGATGAGAGCAAGTAGTCCCTCAGGGCTCGTTATTCATTAACCCAGGAAACTTCAGCGCTAAAACATTTGTCCTCTTTCATGGCTTACGTGAAGGGCAGCTCCCTGCGAGGGTGTGGAGGGGAGGAAAACCTGTCTGCCGAGAGCGGAGGCCGTGCCAATGCTGCGCAGCTCCAGGGGGACCCGCAGCTGCCTCCGTGCTAGTGAGATCCGCAGGGAATTGCAGTGAGATGCTGCCGGCCTCGGCAGAGCCTGCGTGAGGTGCTTTTAATAGGGCACCTGACTCCAGTCTCCTTTCTGGAGGCACGTAGCCTGGGCTGGTGGCATGGCTTTGCCTCTCCGTGTGGGGAAGGGAGCGCTGACTTCAGCCAAGGGCAAGTACAGAATCATCGAATCACAGAGTGGTTTGGGTGGGAAGGGACCTTAAAGGCCCCCCAGTGCCACCCCCTGCCCTGGGCAGGGACACCTCCCACCAGCCCAGGTTGCTCCAAGCCCCGGCCAACCTGGCCTTGAACCCCTCCAGGGATGGGGCAGCCACAGCTTCTCTGGGCAACCTGGGCCAGGGGCTCACCCCCCTCACACCAAAGGATTTCTTCCCAATAGCTCATCTCAATCTCCCCTCTTCCAGTGTAAAACCCTTCCCCCTCGTCCCATGGCTCCCCTCCCTGCTCCAGAGTCCCTCCCCAGCTTTCCTGGAGCCCCTTGAGGGACTGGCAGGGGCTGGAAGGTCTCCGCGGAGCCTTCTCTTCTCCAGGCTGAACCCCCCCAGCTCTCTCAGCCTGTCCTCCCAGCAGAGGGGCTCCAGCCCTCCCAGCATCTCCGGGGCCTCCTCTGGCCCCGCTCCAACAGCTCCGTGTCTCTCCTGTGCCGAGGCCCCAGCGCTGGAGGCAGCACTGCAGGGGGGTCTCCCCCGAGCGCAGCAGAGGGGCAGAATCCCCCCCTCGCCCTGCTGCCCACGCTGCTGGGGATGCAGCCCAGGCTGCGGGGGGGTTCTGGGCTGCCAGCGCACGGTGCTGGCTCATGGCCAGCTTTTCCCCCCCCGGCACCCCCAAGCCCTTCTCTCAGGGCTGCTCTCCATCCCTCCATCCCCAGCCTGGGCTGGCGCCGGGGGCTGCCCTGGAGCGGGGGCAGTTGCAGGACCCTCAGTGCATGTCCGCAGGCAGCACGGAACAACATCTAAAAAGCCAAATGACAGCCTTTAGGTAGCACCTCAGCTTGGTGGGAGCAGGTAGGGCAAAGCCTGGGGAGCTGAAGCCCGTCAGTTCCCAGCAGAAGTACGGTGCAAATATTTCTCGCTGAAGGCAGTCAGCTGTGGAAACCACTTCTCTGGAAGTGTAATTAAATGTTGTTGCTTGAATTCTGGGATGTCTTTTTTTAACTCTTTCGCTGTTAAAAAACATGTTCCGACTGAGCTACAAGGTATAGATGTGTCGGATTTAGGAGCTTTTGAGTGAAACATGAAAATCTGTGGATTGGGTTGTTTATGAGGTCAGGCAGAGCGAATGTAATAATCTTTCCCGGGTTTAAAAGACGGTGATGATGATGATGATGATGATGATGATGGTGGTGATAATTAATTATCTGTCTTAGGAGGGAAAGCGTATCACCCAGTTCCTTTGAGCCGCTCTTTTCCGCGGCGGCCGAGGTGGCTGTAACTCAGAGCGATGAGCACAGAGATCTGCATTTTCGTTTCGCCACCAGGCGACTTTGCCACTGTCAGACCTCCACCCGCAAAGTGCTCGGCGTGGTCTGGGCGCTGCAGACCCACCACCCGCCTCTCCAAAACGCTCAAAATCAAAGGGCAGGCAGGGGGGGTCGGGCTCTTCTCCCAAGGAACAGGCCATGGCACAAGAGGAAACGGCCTCAAGTTGTGCCAGGGGAGGTTTAGGATGGATATTGGGAACAATTTCCTCCTGGAAAGGGTTGTGAAGCATTGGAAGAGGCTGCCCAGGGCAGTGGTGGAGTCGCCATCCCTGGAGGGATTGAAAAGCCGGGCAGACGTGGTGCTGAGGGACGTGGCAGTGTGGTCAATGGTTGGACTCGATGGTCTGAAAGGTCCCTTCCAACCAGAACAATTCTATGGTTCTGTGATTCTGTGTCCTACATGATTCAGCCAAATCCGGGGGATCTATAGCAGAAGTCAGATCTGATCCCCGTTCCAAAGCCCAGCGCCAAGAAACCAGGGACTACACCACGAAGGGCTAATTCCTGATGGTGGAAAGTGGTACCCTGCGTTGCATTCCCCAGGATTTTTCAGCAAAACCCCAAGTGCTTGAAGCAAATTGCATTAGTGGCTCTGGACAGGAGGGTCCCTCTGGAGCTGGAGGTGTACAAGGAGCGCTCCCGGGGTGGTGGGGCACGTCGCAGAGCACGGCAGATGGACCGTGCTCCTCCACGCCACACACCGCTTTCTTCCCCCCCGGGGTTTGCTGCTGATGGGCTGCGGCGTGAACATCCCTGGATGAGCTTCTCGGTACGGAAAGCTTTCAGCAAAGCTGTTCAGCGGGGATGCGGGGAGGCTTTCTAGGCCACCACGCTTTCCAAATGTGTTATTTTGCTGCCTGGAAAACCTCTAATCACAGAATCACGGAATCTTCAGAGTTGGAAGGGACCTCTAGAGATCATCTAGTCCAACTCCCCTGCTAGAGCAGGATTGCCCAGAGCACATCCCTCAGGGCTGCATCCAGGTGGGTCTTGAAAATCTCCAGAGAAGGGGACTCCACACCCTCCCTGGGCAGCCTGTTCCAGTGCTCTGTCACCCTCACTGTAAAGAAGTTTTTCCGTGTATTTGAACGGAACTTCCTATGTTCCAGCTTGTGCCCATTGCCCCTTGTCCTGTCGCTGGGAACCATTGAAAAGAGCCTGGCTCCGTCCTCCTTAAACCCACCCTTTAGATACTTGTAAACATTAATCAGGTCCCCCCTCAACCTTCTCTTCTCCAGGCTAAAGAGTCCCAGCTCTTTCAGCCTTTCCTCATAAGGGAGGTGCTCCAGTCCCATAATCATCTTGGTTGCCCTTCGCTGGACTCGCTCCAGTAGTTCCCTGTCCCTCTTGAACTGGGGAGCCCAGAACTGGACACAGTACTCCAGTTGTGGCCTCACCAGTGCAGAGTAGAGGGGGAGAATGACCTCCCTCGACCTACTGGCCACAGTCTTCCCTATGCAGCCCAGGATGCCATTGGCCTTCTTGGCGACAAGGGCACACTGCTGGCTCATGGATAATTTGCTGTCTACCAGGACCCCCAGGTCCTTCTCCTCAGAGCTGCTTCCCAGCATGTCCGCCCCTAACATATACTGGTGTTTGGCATTCTTCCTTCCCAGGTGCAGGACCCTACACTTGCTTTTGTTGAACCTCATTTGGTTCTTCTCTTCCCAGCTCTCCAGCCTGTCCAGGTCACGCTGGATGGCAGCACGGCCCTCTGGAGTGTCGGCCACCCCTCCCTGCTTGGTATCATCAGCGAACTTGCTGAGGATACACTCTGTCCCCTCATCTAGGTCATTAATGAATATATTGAACATATAGAATCGAGAAGGGGGTGAGTGCACATCGTTATTTCGGTACCTTATCTTGGTAGCCACACTTGGGATGTGGGGGTCTGCTCGTGGTTGGACTCAATGATCTTAAAAGTCTTTTCCAACCTAAACAATTCTATGATTCTATGATTAGAGAGGGCCGAACTGTAGAGCAAGGACTTGGAATCACAGAAAAGTTAGTGTTGGAAGGGACCTTAAAGGGCACCCAGTGCCACCCCCTGCCCTGGGCAGGGACACCTCCCACCAGCCCAGGTTGCTCCAAGCCCCGGCCAACCTGGCCTTGAACCCCTCCAGGGATGGGGCAGCCACAGCTTCTCTGGGCAACCTGGGCCAGGGGCTCACCCCCCTCACACCAAAGAATTTCTTCCCAATAGCTCATCTCAATCTCCCCTCTTCCAGTGTAAAACCCTTCCCCCTCGTCCCACGGCTCCCCTCCCTGCTCCAGAGTCCCTCCCCAGCTTTCCTGGAGCCCCTTGAGGGACTGGCAGGGGCTGGAAGGTCTCCGCGGAGCCTTCTCTTCTCCAGGCTGAACCCCCCCAGCTCTCTCAGCCTGTCCTCCCAGCAGAGGGGCTCCACGAAGTCCCACCTGTGCTCGGTGCTGTCCGTACCCAGAGAGCAAGAGACAGCCCCTGTCCTCCCCCCTGTAGCCCAAGGATGGGCGTCAGAGTTACCCTAGTGTTTTTGTGACAGATGCAGCAATGACCACTCATTTCAGTTCCTCCCCCAGATTTGGTCCATGGGCAAACAAGTCCCTGCTCATGGTGGGCAGTTGGACTAGATGCCCTTTGAAGGTCCCTTCCCACCCAAACCATTCTGTGATTCTATGATCCAGGCAGAAATCATATCCCCTGCACTTTCTGTCTCCATCTCAGAAGCAACCAAAGGTCCTGAGCATCTTGTCCCATAGTGAAGTACCACTTCTGTTAAAAGTGAAGAGTTTCTCTTGAGAAGGTCTAAGTTCTGGTCTCTTTGGCCAGCTCTGGGCAGACCCTGGGAACATCACCTCCTGCGTCGAGGCAGGATGGAGAGTCCTCTGCCCAGATGAAGCTGCAGATAACAGATGGGACCAGTTTAACATCCTGAACATTGTGGGAGGTTGACGGGCTGCTGCTGTGCTTGTGACATGGTGGGCTCCGTCCCCTTCACCAATGTGTCTGAAGGCTGTGGTGGAGAGGAGAACCTGGGCCAGGAGCACCGGGCTGATGAATCTCTACCTGCACGTGTTGAGGAGCCCTGAACAGTCAGGGTAGGACAACTTCTCAGGCCAGAGAGGCATGGTGACGGCAGGAGGGGACAGGCAGCTGTAATTAGCGTTGGGATTGCTGGTTGTGTTTATCAACCTAGCGCCGGCTGGCGGGGCAGCAAAGCAAGGGGCAGGAGCGAGCAGGGAGCGGTGCTCACGCTGGTGGGGCAGGGCTGAGTTCCATCCCCACGATGGGGAGCCCAGAGTAAATCCAGCTGCGGAATGCTGGACCGTAAGCAAAAATATAGCACTGTCGTGAGGCCATTTCTAGTTTTCTTATGTATTTCATGATTTTATTTTTTTTTTTTCATTTGCTTCCTTGACTCACTCAGCAGAAAACGTAAAAATAGCTTAAAAATGAGTGTTGGCGTATTTCTGAAGAGTCACTAATTCCTTCCCGTGAAGTTGCTTGGCCAGCATTTTCCTTTCAAGACCCTGCGGGCGCTCCTGCCGCTCCTGCGGGCGATGGAGGGCTCAGCCGCGGCGCCGTCCCATCCCGCGACGCCCCCGGAGCAGCTTGGCCACGGGGTGTGCTTGGCCTGGGGAGGCCACAGGAGACCCCTGCCTCGGGACACTGAAGGCGGCGCAGGCGGTTTAGCCTGGCAGATGGGCTTTTTGCCTTGGCAAGCAAAAAAAAACCCACAAACGCAAGTGATTTTTATATATATTTTTGTATATGTATAGATGTATAAATGTAAAACATGTATATGTATATAATGTATGTATAGAAATTTATACAACGAGTATTAATATTCATACTATATATATAAAATATTTGGCACCGAGGCACGTTCTTCATGAGACCCCTGTAAAACAGCCCTGCCTGCCTTTTCGCTGGGAAAAAGTTGGGCTAGTTAGCCCTTTTTTCATGGTCATCTGGCTACTTAGACTAGCTAGCCTTCTTCCACGGTCATCTCAGCTCCATCCATGGCCTCTGAAACAGCTCCCAGAAACAAGCCTGACGTCTCCCTCCATCCTTTCTCCGCAGACCTTCCGCTGGCCGGTGGCAAGCAATATCGATGGGAATGAGATCCTGGAGATCCAGGTGTTCAACTACAGCAAAGTCTTCACCAACAGGTGAGAGCGTGGTCTGTCCTTCCCTCCCACCGCCCCACCAGGTCCTCCCCGGTGGGAAGAGGGAGCTCCTGCTTGAGCTGGAGCCACAGCCCCGTTTGCCGAGGAGGCTGGAGGGTGAGGAAGAACGGCGGCGGTGTCTCCTGGGAAGGGCAAGGAAGCTGAGATGCCACGTGCGAGGTTGCCAGCCACCAGCTGGTGGTCAGGGCTGTGTCTACGCCACGGTTCTTCCAAGGTGCTGCCGTTTGGTTCAACGCACTTTGCATGTGTTTAAGAGAAACTGAAGTCTTTTGGTTAATTACCAAGGTGGAAGTTGATACCTAAGTGCAGTTCCCCGGCTCTTGCAAATTCTGCGAGTGGTTATTTATCTTATTCTTGCAATTTTTTTCTCACATAGAAACTACGCTGGTTGCCAGGACTTAGGTATTACATGCGATGTCAGGAACATTCTTTAAGGTTTCTGACAGTCTGAGCTTTGCCCCCACATTAATAAGGAACACGGGAGAAGGAAAGTTTGTCTGTCCCTTCTGTCAGCCTCAGTGTGTCTCATACCTTTGTCCATGCTGTCGTTGCAAAAATACGGGAGCATTTCACAAAAGCATGAAGTGGTGCATGGGAATTGTCCTACAGAACATTTACACTGACATTAAAGAGAGGAAAGGAAAACAAGAGCCGAGGAAGGGCACTTGCTTGTGGTTGGGTGTTGCAATAATATTTGAAATCCAGTGTCTTCCCCAGCTGGAGCTCAGCAGGGTCTCCTCACCATCTCCCAGGCACGTGTTCATGCAAAACCTTCCTTTAGAGCTGAAAAAATGAGGAGACAGACAGATGGCATGCAGGGCAGGCATGCTGAATAGGCGTGATTTAAATAAAAATTTAAAAAAATACAAAGAAAAAACGCAAACGGAACAAAAAACCCAAACAACAAATGGAGAAAAAAAAAATTTATCTGCCTTTGTTTTGCTTTTAAGTAGGAGCTTGAGTAGCAGAAGGAGACTTGAAAAAACTTGGTTTATTCCTTTGCTGGCCGGGAGGAGAAAGGCAAGGAGCCCCCAGAGGGTCCCAGCCCAGGTGGGTGCGTTGGGTGGGGGATGAGCAGCAGATCCAGGCAGAAGAGTGGCCCAGGGCTGGTGGGGACACCTCAGCTCCGCCACAGGAGCCATACGTAGTACAGGTCACTTGGAGCTGTGTTCGGACCACCCCCTGCAGGCACCCCCATTGAGACAGTGCCGTTGTGGTGGTCGGTAGGTTCCTGAGTGATGGGCAGATGGAACAGGAGACCTGAATCGTTTCTGCAGCCCCCAGCTGTCCCAGGGTCCGTGTGAGAAGGGATTCCTCGGGGGCTGTGGGCAGCAGACGGGCGATGGGAGCCTGAGATGGATGGATGCAGACGTGGAGATCCACCTCCTTCCCCAGCCAGCATCAGCTCCAGCCTCTGGAACCTGCTCTCCATGTTGCACCCATGACAGCCGTGTTTTTTCTTTGGATGCTCCTTCCATCCCTTCCTTCACCTTCTACTCCCCCGGTGCAGCCTGGCCACTGCCACGCATTTGCAGAGGCTTAGTGCAGCCGGCAGCTGGACGACGTGAAGGGGCAGAGCATCCCTCCATCCACGATGGCCGGGAGCTTCGGAGCTCCCCGAAGGGAATGAAAACACGCCAACTGAATCAGACGGTTTTGCCCTAACAAACTGCACGTCAGGATGTACCCAGTTTCCCTCTGGACAGCAATTCTGCGTGCTCTGCACACAAAGCAGCAAGCCCTTCTCTCTCTCTATCTGTCTTAAAACCTGGGGAAAAAAAAATCCACTTCAAAGATGCGATAAAAAGGAGAAAGCGGTGTTTTTCTGTGTCTGGAAATGCAGAACCGTCCCTGTCCCTCCATGGAACTGGGAACTGGAGAGGCCAGGGCTCACCAGCAGGTTGCACCGATTAGAGGCTGAGGAAGTGGCCACTTGGGTAATCCCTTCCACCTTCAAGGTGACCAAAGTCTCTTTCTTAGAAATTTCCAAATACCCAACACAAAATAAATATCCAGTTAGTTCAGCCGAATTGCTTGAAGTGCCTTTTTTTTCCATTGGTGAGCCGCACGTGCGGCTGTATCAGCTAGCCAAGAGCCACTTCTACTTCCAGGATGCCTTTCTCTTTTCCCATTTTCGTCACTTTGGACATTTTCCTCAGTTTGCCTTTGACCCGTGAGGGCCTGGGCTGCCGCAGAGGAGCAGCAGTAGCTGGCGGTGCAGGGGAGCAGGCTGCAGCCTGGGATGAAGCCTTCATCTCTTTATCGTCCACTGTGATCTGAGCTCGTTCAACCGATGTTTGTGTGCTGCAACCTCACCTTCAACAGGGGACTGAGCACAGAATCACTGGATCGCAGACCAGCAGGGGTTGGCAGGGCCCTCTGGAGATCATCCCGTCCAACCCCCGGCCAGAGCAGGGTCACCCAGAGCAGGTGGCACAGGAACGCGTCCAGGCGGGGTTGGGATGTCTCCAGAGACGGAGACTCCCCCACCTCTCTGGGCAGCCTGTGCCAGGGCTCTGCCACCCTCACAGCAAAGAAGTTCCTCCTCATGTTGAGATGGAACTTCCCATGGTCAAGTTTGTACCCCTTGTCCTGTCCCCATCCTCCTGACACCCCCCCTTTCAGTATTTATAAGCGTTGATAAGGTCCCCCCTCAGTCCTCTTTTCCAGACTGAGGAGACTCAAATCCTTCAGCCTTTCTTCCTAAGAGAGGTGTTCCAGTCCCCTCAGCATCTTCGTAGGCCTGCCATTAACTTGATTTCTTACCGTTAAGGGATTGCCAGATCTGCCGTGAGCAGGAATCTGGTTCCAACACCCCATGAGAATCAGCTTCTTCCATCAATTTAGTCTCTCCTCAGTACAAAGAACCCACCCACATGCTGTGGGTCTTGTCCCAGGGACCCAGGAGTCTGAGCTGCGGCAGCTGGGCTCCCCCATCACGGTGTCTACGGCCCATGAAACCAGGAGCATCTCTGCCCATTGCTGGGCAGGTAATTTCTGCCCTCAAAAGCTGTTACACGTAGTGAAAGCAGCTCTCGGTCTTGTTTTTGAGAAGGTCATTCTTGGCCCCTCACATTGCGCAGTGGGTTCTTTACCATCTTTGCAGCTCTTTATCCCGCTGATGTTCAACTTTCGGCATCCTCCCTCTGAAGCACGAGGCAGCGGCTGGATGCATCCACTTCTGCCCCGCGTCTCCCCAGCCCTGCAGGCTGGGATGAAACACTTCTCTCTTCCCCCCATCCATCCTCCGTTCCCGCAGTTGGGCATTGATTGGCCGTTCATTTGCCGGGCTGGGCTGCTGGTGCACCGCACTCTCCAGAGATGTTGTGTTCATGGAAGTCAGGTCCATTTTTTCCCAGCCTGAGGTGCAGTTGCTGCTTCTTGGGAGTGTTTTTGGCACATGAGCGCCCTCCTTGTCTGGCTCAGGCACACCCCATGGTCCCCCCTCCTCATGGTCCCCGTGGCTGCCTCTGCTCTCTCCTGGTTGACTCCAGCTTTGGAGTCCCCAGCATAAAAAGGAGTGGGGCCAGAGGAGGCCCCGGAGATGCTGGGAGGGCTGGAGCCCCTCTGCTGGGAGGACAGGCTGAGAGAGCTGGGGGGGTTCAGCCTGGAGAAGAGAAGGCTCCGCGGAGACCTTCCAGCCCCTGCCAGTCCCTCAAGGGGCTCCAGGAAAGCTGGGGAGGGACTCTGGAGCAGGGAGGGGAGCCGTGGGACGAGGGGGAAGGGTTTTACACTGAAAGAACGTGGATTTAGATGAGATTATTAGGAAGAAATTCTTTGGTGTGAGGGGGGTGAGCCCCTGGCCCAGGTTGCCCAGAGAAGCTGTGGCTGCCCCATCCCTGGAGGGGTTCAAGGCCAGGTTGGCCGGGGCTTGGAGCAACCTGGGCTGGTGGGAGGTGTCCCTGCCCAGGGCAGGGGGTGGCACTGGGTGGCCTTTAAGGTCCCTTCCAACCTAAACCATTCCGTGATTCTGTGACGGCTCTGTCAATCTTTGCATTATTTGAAGATTTGATTGTCACTTATTTTTACATGCCAGTCACTGATGTAGTAGTCACGAGCTTAATAGCAAAATTGCACCGCAGCACTGTCATTCAAAGATGATTCTCAGCTGATGCCCTATTTTTAGAGTTTCTCCATTAATCTGCTCCTGTTACTGCGCAGCACTGATAGCAGGCAGTATTAAACCAAAAATTTTATAAGAATCTGCTCCTTTCGTGCCATTACCAAACAAACCGACTCCAAAGAAGCAAACCAAGCTTGTTTTGACAGGCTCTATCTCCTCGTAAACCTACCTTGGATGTCATTGATAACGCTCCAGTTTTTAATTGCTGTTTCATTGAATCCCGTACAAGCTTTCCTATTCTTTTCCCAGGACGGCTGCCAGGTTATCCCGGCTCTCCCCATTCTCCCCGTATGAACTCTTTGCTGTGCTGGGATTTCTCTATTATTCCAGCTTCATTAAAAATTGATATCGGTGGATCAGAGGCTGCTGGTTCGTTTACGATGGTTATCCACAAACTCCCCCTGGCCTGCAGCAGCCAACAGAAATATTTATCCGGCACATTCACCTGCTTTGCATTGTTATGGGCTGGAACAGCAGCTGCTGCTCCTGTTTGTGGGATACGTTTGCCTTGAAATCATACAACCGCAGAATGGTTTAGTTTGGAAGGGACCTTAAAGATCATTGAGTTCCAAGTCCCCTGCCCTGGGCAGGGACACCTCCCACCAGCCCAGGTTGCTCCAAGCCCCGGCCAACCTGGCCTTGAACCCCTCCAGGGATGGGGCAGCCACAGCTTCTCTGGGCAACCTGGGCCAGGGGCTCACCACCCTCACACCAAAGAATTTCTTCACAATATCTCACCTAAATCTCCCCTCTTTTAGTTTAAAACCATTACCCCTTGTCCTATCGCTACAGACCCTGCTAAAAAGCCTGTCCCCATCTTTCTTGTAAGCCCCCTTTAGGTACTGAAATGCTGAGCTCCTCCTCCCCAGCTCGGGTCTCCTCTCGCCCCACCGTGGGACACAGCTGGACCAGCCCAGGGCAGAGGTGGAGAGTCCAGCCCAGCGGTGGAGTGTCCAGCACCTCCCTGCAGAGCTTTGCCGGAGTTTTAATTACCTGTTCTCTCTTTCTCTACTAAATTAAAAAGCTCTTCAGGCTAGAAACAGTTTGCTCGTGCTGGCATTCCCGAGAGCGGAAGGATGCACCCCGCAGGCTGGCTGTGGCGGTGGTGCCTTCGGTCCCTCAGCAGTTAAGAGACCCAGCACAGCGTGCTCTCCTTGCTGCCCGACTTTGCTTTGGGCCACCGGAGCAGCTCATCCCCGCAGCCCAGCCCAGGAAAGGAGCCGGGATCAGAGAGCCCCTTCAGCAAACACCAAACAAGCCATCTTCTCTGGGAAACTGGAGCCCGAAAGGGGCTTCACCTCCTCTCTCTGCACTGCAGGTGCCCCTGGGGAGTTAGGGCTCAGCTCAGGTGCCCACATGGATCTCCAGCTTCTGGAAGGACCATGTCTCCTGTAGATCCAAAGTTCTATCCCCCAGCCCTGTGTTCACCTCAGACATCCCAGGACATCTATGGGCCCACAGGTGCTCGTCTTTGGAGCTGAATCCCCAATGGCTGGAGAAGGGTCTGGGAGAGCCAGGAGCAGCAAGGCATGTCCTGACCCAGGGCAACGTGCTTTGGGCACAGGGAGCTGAGAACTGGCTGTGGCTGAAGTTCCCTGAAGCAGAAGATAACCAGGAGCCTAAAGGGGGCAATGACAGTTGCACCAGGGGAGGTTTAGGATGGATATTGGGAACAATTTCCTCCTGGAAAGGGTTGTGAAGCATTGGAAGAGGCTGCCCAGGGCAGTGGTGGAGTCGCCATCCCTGGAGGGATTGAAAAGCCGGGCAGACGTGGTGCTGAGGGCCATGGGGTAGTGGTGGCCTTGGCAGTGCTGGGTTGATGGTTGGACTCGATGGTCTGAAAGGTCCCTTCCAGCCATAACGATTCTATGATTCTATGAAAGGAGAGCTTTAGTCCAACCCTGTAAGCTGCGTACTGAGGGACGAAGGAATACATTTCAGATCTGAGCACCCGTGGCAGGAATCAACCTGCAGAACAGACTGATCCAAGTCATAAATATGAAGGGATTAGCCAGGAGTTTGTGTTCAGACTCACAGCACTTCTCCTGCTGGCTAAGAAATATCTACACCAGGATATTAGTGCCGAGGCACAGGCAATGGCCCCAGCCCCATCCCACCCCTGGCAGCTGATCCTCCCTCAAGGGAAAACAGGGAATTTGTAGTACAAAAGAAATATTAAAGCCCAGGGTCAGGAGCCAGTGCTGTAGCTACAGCCCATCCTCCGTGCACAGGAATGAGTCGTAGGAGGAGAACGGACAGCCACAAATCGTGGAGAGGAGGGAGAGGAGTGGGGAGAAGCAGAGCCCTGGCGCTGGGAAAGGTGAGCCGTGGTCTCTGTGAATAATTCACCTGCAGCTGATTAGTGCTATTTATCAAAGCCCCAGATAAAGGCATGACACCTGATGCAGCTCCACCTTGAATAATGGAGGGGGCCGGTGCCCAGACGCGGCTGCCTGGCTCATTGAGTTGCTTTTGTTTCCTGCCTCAATGGCCATCAGCATGCACCTAATTAGCTGGTAAAATAATCCTTTCCTGGCCCGGCCAGGTGTCTCGGCCTCCTTAGAGCAGCTGATTGTGTGCTGGCTCCTCAGAGGGGCTGTGGGCTCCAGTGGGTCTCGCCCCTGGGATGGTGGCTGTCCCTGGGAGCCATTCTCTGGGGCTCTGCGTGTCTGAGTGCCCAAAGAAAGGGGCAGAGGATGGAGATGGGGAGACAGTTCATGAGGACAACTCAAATGGGCGAGACCAGTGGTGCCACCAGCCCAGAAACCTGTCTCCAGCCCCTGACCAGGCAGGGCATCCCCAGGCTGGGACTCTCCCCTCCAGCCAAGACCCATCCAAACCACCCCAGGGATCATAGAATCATAGAATCTTCGTGGTTGGAAAGGACCTTTGAGATCATCGAGTCCAACCATCCGCATACAAAAAAACCAACCCCTACAATCTCTGCCACTGGAGCATGCCCTGAAGTGCCACATCCAGACGTTCCTTAAACACCTCTAGGGATGGTGGCTCAACCCCCTCCCTGGGCAGGCTGGTCCAGTGCCTGACCACTCTTTCAGTAAAGGAATTCCTCCTGATATCTAACCTAAACCTCCCCTGCCGCAGCTTCAGCCCATTTCCTCTGGTCCTGTCATTATTCCCCTGGGAGAAGAGGCCAACCCCCACCTCTCTGCACCCTCCTTTCAGGGAGTTGTAGAGGGCAATGGGGTCTCCCCATCCTGCAGAAGTGAGATGTTTCACGTATCCCATCATCCACCACCGGTGGAAAACGGGTGGTGTAGCCAAGTAACTGCTGCATGGCGAGGTGAGGTGACATGGGTAGAAATACCGAGTTCCAACTGGAACTCAGTTCATCACTGGCCTTTCTCTTCTGGTCCCCTGGGGAGACCTACAAAATACCTTCAAGCTGGGTGAAAATTTGTAGCACATGGTCCCACAGTGAAGGGCCCTGGGAGAAGGCACGAGCAGGAGGCAAGTCCATGATGTGAGGTCCTAGGTGTGGATTTGAGCGTGTTCAAGCTGAAGGAGACACCGCGGGACACCTAGGAGTGATGTGGGGTGGAGGACCCTACGCACAGGAGGGGCAGAGATGCAAGAAGCAAGCGGAGGAGAGACACCAGAGAGGATGGCTGTGTGGTCCAGCATCATCCCTGAGGCAGGAGGTCTGGTCCCTGCTGCTGCTTCCCATTCCCGCCCTGCTGGGACAGCCTGGACAAGCCTCTTCTGGGCCACGTGTTTTCCTTGTGCATAAAACAAGGACAACAGCAGTCAACGACCACGTCCCTTAAGGATGAGGCAGGCTGTGCAGAAACTGAGAGCTGCTGCCTTGAGGTGGTTTGTTTTCCTCTATGTCGCTGTTTTCCTCTCCGGAGCGAGCAGCAGTAACTGGATCTGGCCGAAGACCAAAAGTCACGTTACAAACCCGTCGGGTCCCCGCCGGCCTGACGGGCGACGCCGGGGTGGGGGCACGGATAACTTCCCCCCGCAGAAAGCCGATACCCACGGGGCAGAGGCGGGAGCTGGCTCTCCTTACCTGACGGAGAGACAAAGGGACTAATACCAAAGGCTTTTAATACAGCGCTGTGCTCTCCGGGATGAAAATAGAGCTTTGTTTTGTCCTTTGTGCTCTGGCTTCTCCAGCAATTAAGGTCTTTGCAGCATTCAAGTCTTTCGTATGAAACTGCCACCAACTTGCAGGAAAGAGGGTGCTCACCGTTTCATCCGCGCAAAATAATCCGCTGCAGAATCACTGTAGGAAGAATATAATGGAAAAATTATTAACTCTGGTGCAGTAGGTTCCCCCTCTCATCTGAGTGCCCACCCCAGGCAGAGCAGGGCTTGGAGGGATGACTCTGGGCAGGTAGGACGTTGCAAGAGTTGCCTTTTGCAAACCAGAAAGTGCCACGGTTTCCTTGAGAAGGTGCTTGGACCACAGCTGGGCAAGCCTTTCTGCTGCCCGGCTCGCGTAGGCACTGCCGAGCTCTGAGCCGCAGCCCTCGGAGCATCGTCAGGGATGCGGGAGATTCAGTTCTCCCCAGTTCCTTCCCTCTCGGTGTGGAAGGTCCCAGGGATACGCTGGGGTCGCATCCAGGGTCTGCATCTGACTCACCAGACCACTGGATGCGTGATGCCTCCAGCGCACGCACCACGGTGGTGTTTTTGTCTAGGGAATTGGTAAAAGGCAGAAAACAATTAAGTCTCTTTGAATATAACTAAGTGTGCTTGTAACCCAGCCAAATTCTTTATGTAGGATCACGCCACGCCGGCCTTATGCTTTTGTCTCAATCCAAAACAATTTTTGAGAGTCCCCTCCTAATTTCACCAGTAAGACAACAGAAAAAAAGTATTATATGGGACGATTTTACGGGATCTGGGGACCACCTGCACAACTCGGGGTTTATGTTTGCCATTTTCGTATGTGATTTGGATCCCCAAACTTCATTACAAACAGTCCAGACTGGGCAGGTCTCTTGGAGGGAACCTTACGCCCGTCTGAGAAGTTGGGAGCAATGTGGTGTCCTTTACCATCCAAACAGTATTAAAACAATTTTTTCCGCTAATCCTTTCAGCACTGGGAACAGAGAGAGTTGCTCTCCGATGCTCTTCCAGGCTGTCTTTGCATCGCGCTGTTGGTTGTAAGAGTCCTTTAGTCTTGTGTTATTAACTGTGCAGGAGCCAAACGGATCCAACGGAGCAGCCAAACGCTCTGGCACAGCTTTTATCTGAGGAACTGTAAATTAAGTTAGTCCTCTTCCATTCCAAAGAGGACATAATGAATAGCCACAAGGTGGAAGTGGGGAGGAAGCAGTTTTTCATCATCTGTTTCAGTAGAAAAACTCGAAAGATGTGAACATGAAGACAGTGGGAGGGAGGGTCAGGACGAAGTGGGTCTTCACGTGATGCTGGGTGGGCGTTGGAGAGCCCCACCACGAGATCTGCTGGGAAGTTTACAGGTTTAAAATTGAATTTGATGTCTTTATGGAAGAAAAATCTGTGTGAGTTTATTGAAGAAACAGATATCCTCTCTCACCCCAGGAGTCCTAAGGTGGACATCTTACATAGGCCAGAAGACTCGTAGTTGGGATGACAAGGGTTGATGAACTGTGATCCTTCCTGATGTACCTGGGTTATCATTGCAAGTGGATTTGTCCTCCTGAGAGCCCAGGCTCCCCCGTCCTCCTAATCCATGGGCTGCACTCTTTCTTTTCATGTTTTTTCTTAAATCAACAATTTTTTTCTTCGTTGTCCTTGGCACTTCTTGAGCTGTGGGATTATTCACCTCAGAAGAAGGTCCTAGTCCAGCTTCTTTTCTGGTTGATGCAAAATGGATATGGTGGGGTCTTCTCTCACGTACCCCTCCACAGAGCAGGGTGGGTGGCAAGTGCTCCAGAGCCTGAGGTTCATAAAGCCCAGCTTATCTTCCCAGCCCTAAGGACTGGTGTCTCTGGTACACCTACAGCTGCCTGGTCCTCAAGCAGATGTGGCATGTGATGGTTTTTGTCAGTGTTGGGTTGATGGTTGGACTCGATGATCTGAAAGGTCCCTTCCAGCCTGGACAATTCTATGATTCTATGATCGTCTACCTGAAATCCTTCTCCTGCATGAAGCCCCTTGCAAAGGGATGGCTGCAGCAAGCAAGTCTGATGTCTCATTAAGATGTTCTAGCATCAGCTTCCACAGAAGGTAAAAGATAGATGAAGAGGGTGTGCTTGGTTATGACCTGAGAGGACTGATGTCACCAGGGGCAGGAGCCTGGAAAGGCAGAAGTTTCCATACCATGTCAGAGATGCAAGCTAATCAGCCGAGATGTCTACGGAGGTACCGGCTCAGCCTTTCTGTGAGTGATACCATGTCATACAACTTGTCCAGCTCTGCAGGCAAGGCTGGCACGTGAAAAAAAGAGCTGAAACGCTGATCCCCATGGAGGAGGGAAGCCGCCGAGACAGAGACGAGCGGAGTCCGGGCTTCCCAGGAGGAGCTGCAAATCATCTTGGCTCCCCGAGAGCCAGAGGAAGGCGAGCAGGGGAGAAGGCAGCTGGGACGACTGGCTCAGCTCAAGCTGGACACGGCCAGAAAGCGATGACGGGGCTTGTGTAGTGCAGGCTGGGCAGAGGAAGAGGTTTGAGCTCTTTCTTTAATTTTTTATTACCTCCTGAGGCAGGCTGGGTGCTTGGCTCCTAAGTTAAGTGATACTTTGCTGGCTTTCAAACTGCTTGCTTTTTGTGACGCTGGAAATTCCGATCCTCTGCCTGGAGGTCTGGAGGGGTTTGTGTTTGGGCGCTTTCAAGAGGAGACCTTCCTTCTCGGGGCTGATCCCCACCAAACTCGTTTTGCATCACCAGGAAAACACATTGCACTGAGATCCCCTGCAGCAACAGGACAATTCCCACCACCCAGCTTTGCCTGCCTGCAGCCTGGTCAGGGCGTTCAGTCCAATAGTCGGCAGAGAAAGACCAGAAACTCCCACGAGCGTTTTCTCCCCAACTTGGATACCTCTAAGGCATCTGGGATGGATTGCCCTCCAGCCGGGACAGTCCCTCCATTTGAGCAGAGAGAGCTCAGGGACTCATGGTGAACTTCAGGAGAGCTACAAGGAGGTGGGACGGACCCTTCCCCAGGAGAGGAGAAAATGAGCAATCATCAGCGCACTTCAAACCCTGACGATTTTGAGCTGCATCAGGGCTTTTTGCCTTTTGGGGTTTTGTTTAACACCTTTTTGGTCATTGAGCTGGAGAAAGGGAGTCTTTGAAGATTCTTCAGCTTTATATTTGAGTTTTAAAAGCACACAGACATGGGTGGGCTTCCAACAAACAAGGGCTTCCAACATATGTTGGGCTTCCAACTCACAACGAAGGCCAAATCTGATCTTGCTGGGCAACTTGGGTGTCTGGAAAAGGGGAAAAAAAGGAAGAGAAGAGAGCACTTCTGTTATTCTTTACAGAAAGACAGAAATACACCTGGCCTGACACCATTTTTTTTATATCTAGGGTAGCTTTAAAATGATCTCTGGGCGGGATCTGGAGCCCAGAGTCCTCCTTGGAGGCAGGCTGAGATATTCAGACAGCCACCTGGGCAGCTCTGCCTCCAGGGTGGAGCAAAGCCCTGCCAGGCAGGAGGTGGGCACGGAGAAGGCTTGCGCAGCAGAGCCACGCAAAGGGGACCACGGAGCCTCTGCCCTGGACTAACCATGGTCCAACCCCCATTATAGCCCAACGGTGATGTGCCGGGCACGACGCGGTTTGTCAGGTGGAGGTCGGCTGTGCATCTCCTCCTTGCCCTGGCACGTCCCATCCTTCTCACTTTGCAGAGTTCACGTGTGCTGAGCGTTTTGCCTCAAAGCCCCCCCTGCGTCTTCAGACCTGGGTTGGTAAAATGACCCTTCATGGGTTGCGGTCATTTCCATATAGCTTCTAGATTCCTGCAGCTGAAAACCCCAGCCCTTCTTTGCCAAAAGTGGGTTGAAAAGGTGAAAAAAGTTATTTTTTTTCTGACCATTGTGGCATTTTCAAGAGTTCTAATTTCTCTGTCTCCCAGCATGTGACGATGTATGTGCTGGGATGTGCACCAGGAGCTAAGTTGTGGGCAGCTGGCCTCCAAAAAAGGTTTCTTTGCTGTGGGACCTCCTTACTTCTCACCAGCAACCCACCGCTGCGGCTGTGCTTTGGCTCTGCGGTGCCTTGCAACCAGGCAGGACCAGCTGGGAGACCAGAGATGTGCGAGGGCTCCAAAAATGGGCGATGAGGAACCAGGGAGCTGCTCTGATGGGCAGCTGGGTGGGTCTGGTTGGTTGACGAAGCTCATTGGGGTACCTGGGGGGAGAGACGATGGCTCTCTGGGAGCTCAGGCTGGGAAAGCAGAAAGTAAATGGGCTGAAAGGGAGTTGCTGTTGGATACCGGAGCGGCTGATGGTGCATTTAGAGGCTGCAGCGCTTGCATTTATGCACAAACCCGTGTTTGGGCAACACTGATAAACGCAAGCTCTTTCCTCTCGCGGCTTACGCGATGAGTGTCCTGGAGCTGGGACCAAAACGAAGAGCCTTTTTCCTATCTCGCGGAATTGGAGCATCATCTGTAATCACCTGCTCCTTAAGTTAAAGCTCCCTAAATCACTTCCCTCCTAATTACCCTCTCTGCACCGAGCCTGTGCAGCAGGCAGGTCGGAGCGTACCTGATTACTATTGTGTTGTTAACATTTGGATAACCTGGCCAAATGTAGGACACAGCAGCTGTTCCAGCTCGGCAGCCTCCAGGTATTAAAAGTTCTTCAGTCAATTTACTTTTTTTTTCAGCAAACTCTTGCAAAAAAATCCTCATTAAATATAAATGGCTCTTCTTTTCACCCTGGAAGACAAGTGGAATAGCATAATGAGTGGCAGTCAGCCCTGTCGTATTGAAATATTTCCTGTCAGGTAACGAATTTGGGGTGAGATTACAGATCTGGTTGCTGAAGCAGTAATTTGGGTATACTCAGACTTTTGCACGGTGTTTGACTCGGTGCCACGCAATGTTTTGATCAAGGAATGAAAAACTCAGCGGGAATTTGACACGGCGGGCGCTGACGGTGTTACGCACGGGAGCAGGGATTCCTCACCGGGGATGCTGGCAGCCGGCGGAGCCCCGCGGGGACCAGACCCCGTCGGGCGTCAGTTTGAAATTCCCCACGTGCAGGGAGCAGTTCTGGCTAGCAGCACGGGCAAGGATGGCGAGCATGGGAAAAATGGCCTGGAGCTGCTGCCGTTGCTTGGCGGCCCGGGAATTACAGATTTATGTGCTTCAGTGCGGTCTGGAAAAAAAAAATATGTGTCTAGTTTCAGAGCCCCCCACATCAGAAAGGTGCTGGGAAAGTGGGGTTGGTTAGAGAGGAGCAGCCAGCGCCATTGAAACCTACCCTGAAGCCATCAGCAACTCCGTCTGTTTGGCTTATCCGTAAGGAAGGGAAGAGATGGGCTGGTCATGGACGAAGAAGCAGGAATTTGGTGGCCATCGCTCTCGGAGATGACCAATCCACAGAAGTTCATCCTCTCAGCAGATTTTAGCTGAGGAGAGCTGAGCCGCGTGGTCATCTAAGCCCCATTGATGGTCCAGAAGATGAGCATCTCCCACGATCACTTCTTTGAGCAGGCCGGGTATTGGCGTGTCCCGTGCTGCCTGTTTTGCCTTAGTTTTGCATTACTTCAGGGCAGAGCACGCACCGGGCAGGCATGTGGGAGAACTTCTCTCCCTCCCCACCATGCCTCCAGGTTGGAGACTGGCCCCGAGGACCAGGAGCCCCCAGATCTTCTCTGCCCACGTTGCAGATGCCGGGTTGAGTGGGATACCTGCGAGCAAGGCGGTGCTCGGTCTGTAATCCGGGTGGTAGCCACCGTGCAGGAGTTGGGAGATGCTGCTTTGGGTTGGGGGGTGTAACCAAACCCTTCGGTGTTTGCAGGCTGCGGTGCCAGGGGGCGGGAAGGCGTCTCGGCATGGGGAGGGCAGCGGGAAGATGCAATGGCTGCTCCTGCCTGCCCTAATTCCCCACGCAATGTTCTTGGGTTTCTCTCAGAAGCTCCGGAGCACGATGAGCATCGAAAGTTCGTTTGGGTGGGGGGCAGGTGATGCTGGAGGGATGGGTTTTATAATGGTTGAGCATGTTACCTCTTTTTTTTATTTTTCTAATTTTTTTCCTGTTTTATATCAGATTACAATCTTAATTTCAATTCCGCACTTTATTTGGGTCTGACCCGGTTTCTCCATCTATCCTAGGCAGACATCACCGGGGTCCTTTTCTGTCTCAAGCCCCCAGCTGGGTCCTTTTCTGTCTCAAGCCGGGTTGTCCATGGCCAGGCGGGGAAGCTCTCCTCTCCAAACCTCCCTGGGGCTGCCGAGCTCTGGGCTAACCCCTGCCCCTGCATCCCACTGGTGGGTTGAGGACCGTGCATTGGCCTGGCCAACCCTGGCCGGCAGCGTCCCGGTGTGGATGGGTGAACGACAATGCCCAAGCAGCACTTAATCCCCTAATTTAGATGGAGTCAACAACTCCAAGAGGTTCAGGAGCAGGAGATCAGCTGTCCCTCAGGTCTTTAAGTGCAGGTCGGATCCTCCCTTGGGCAGCTGAGCCTTCATTCCTCTGTGGCATCCCTCTGCTTTCCCCACCCTATCTTGCGAGGGGTGTCTGGGGGTGAGGCCAAAACCAGGACAGAGATGCCGTGATTTGCCTTTTGTCACTTCCCAGGATCTGATGATGGGTGGATGGAGATGCCGCCACCCCACCAGAGGCCCTCCCTGGCCGCAGGAGCAGAAGTTGCCCAGGGAGCAAACACCATCCAAGGGCTGAGCTGGCAGGGAAGGGGGGACAGGACTTCATGGGCTGGAGGATGCTCTTAGCAAGGCCAGATGCACGTCTTGGCCTCAGAGCTCTCGCTGGGACAGAGTGGGCACTGCAGTGCTGGCAATGCCTGGTGGGGTTCACCGTCACCCCCGGCCACTCCAGGCGCACAGATGGCTTCGTTGAAAGATGGCATGTGCCACAGGGGCAAAGAGCAAAGCGTGGCACGTCACGGGGTGTGCGGCAGTCCCAGACTGCCCCGATCCAAGGCTCTGAGCGAGCTCCAAGCACCGAACCAGCCAGGCTGGGTTTGAAACAGGAGCTGTTCCTACAGTCTGATAAAATTACGAGTGACCCAGAAAAACTCCCTCTCTTTCCATCAGCAGAAATGCCAGGGAGGGGAGCAGGGCACTTGATGAATTATGAAACACTTGGAAATGAAAGGCTGTGTAGACAAGTGCTGAATATTTCATTCCCTCTGGCTTGGCTCTTGCCTGCCAGGGGAAGTGGGTTGGGAGGGGTCCAAGGAAGGAGCGCATTATCCCAAACCCAACACCGAGGCATCTTCCCAATAATTCGCTCTCTTGCAGACGAGCTGGCCCGAGGTCCGCGAGCAGAGCTGGGGAGTGCAGAGGCACATAAGTCAGGCTGAAAGGGTTGCAAAACGTGCCAAGGGGATGGTGACAGGACCTACATCTCACCATCTGGAGAGCTGGGCGGAGGGGAACCTCATGAAGTTCAACAAGGGCAAGTGCAGGGCCCTGCAGCTCGCATGGAATAACCCCGTACGCCGGTACAGGTTGGGGCTGTTTGTGTCAGCAGCTTTGTAGAGAGAGACCTGGGAGTCCTGGTGGACACCATGTTGCCCAGGAGCCAGCAATGTGCCCTTGTGGCCAAGAAGGCCAATGGCATCCTGGGAGGCATCAAGGAGAGTGTGGCCAGCAGGTGGAGGGAGGTCATCCTCCCCCTCTGCTCTGCCCTGGGGAGGCCACAGCTGGAGCCACACCACACCTTAGAGCCGCCTGGCCTTTACAAGGGGCTGCATTTTTAGGACGTGCCATCAGCAAACAGGTTAAATACCGACACCTACAAACACACGTAAGAGCGAGGACTGCGCCGTGCGTTACCAGCTGAGCCGAGCAACCTTCACAGACAAACCTAACTCGTAAGCAGCTTCACTAAAATAGCTGGATTTTATTGCTCAGGCCACAAGAGCATCCCTCCAAACTGAAAGCAAACCCAGCCACGAGCAGAGGACAGCCCTCCAGAGCCCTCCATCGGAGTCTGTGCTCAAATCCTGAGAAATAAAGGGCAGACTTCTCTCGAGGAAGCCTTTGCAAAACAAGAGAGCTGCTGCTCTTGCCAAGAGCAAATAACGTTCTTTCACAAACCCTGAAATCCAGGCGGGTAGGGCAGCTTTTTCCCCCCGTCTCAGAGAAGAAGCAGGTCTCCGTGGGAGCCGGCGATGCGTTATTCATTGGGCAGGAAGCACTAGGAAGGTCACAAAGAAGAGGTGCTCATGGTCGATGCCCTACGCGGTGCCTTGGAGATGGAGTTGAAGGCGCTCCGTGCTGGGATCCCCCCGTGCACAGCACATGGGAGCTGCGGAGGGGAGGTGACAGCCCTGCAGGGAAGGGTCCCATCCTGCACCACACACCGGGACAGGTCTGCCATCGCTCTCCTTTGCTCCCAGAGCATCACGCACCACCAGCAGGACCCATCAGAGGTTTGCTGGAAAGCAGGACCTCCCTGCTGCTGCGAGCCAGGCGGAGCTAGATGAGTGGACGAGCAACCGTAAGCTCATTTTCCTGTTTTCCTCAGGTAGTTTATGAATTTCCTCAGGCAGTTTATTGTTATAAATGAGTGGTGCACAGTGGGATAGCTGCACAGCACAGTTTGATTTCTCTGATGAGAGAAACGCCCACAGCAGTACCATCTGGTCCCCACGCGTGCAGGGGTGTGCACAAGGGATCACAGCACCCTGTGCAAAGAATCAAAGGATCGTAGAACAGCAGGGGTTGGCAGGGCCCTCTGGAGACCATCCTGTCCAACCCCCGGCCAGAGCAGGGTCACCCAGAGCAGGTGGCACAGGAACGCGTCCAGGCGGGGTTGGAATGTCTCCAGAGACGGAGACTCCCCCACCTCTCTGGGCAGCCTGTGCCAGGGCTCTGCCACCCTCACAGCAAAGAAGTTCCTCCTCATGTTGAGATGGAACTTCCCATGGTCAAGTTTGTGCCCGTTACCCCTTGTCCTGTCCCCGGGCACCACTGAGAAGAGCCTGGCCCCATCTTCCTGACACCCCCCCTTTCAGTATTTACAAGCGTTGATAAGGTCCCCCCTCAGCCGTCTTTTTTCCAGACTGAAAAGACCCAAATCCCTCAGCCTTTCCTCATCAGAGAGATGTTCCAGTCCCCTCAGCATCCTGGTAGCCCTTTGCTGTCCCCTCTCCAGCAGTTCCCCGTCCTTCTTGACCCAGGAAGCCCAGAACTAGACCCGGTGCTCCAGATGTGGCCTCACCAAGGCAGAGTAGAGGGGGAGGATGACCTCCCTTGACCTGCTGGCCACGCTCTTCTTGATGCAAGAAGGGCCATTTGGGTGGGGAATGGAAAAAAAAAGAGGGTTGTCAGAAGCAGAACCCAGGCAAAGCAAGCCCCAAAGCCAGTGAAGACCCCAGGGAGCTGAGCAGACCCTGCTCTTCCATCCAGTGTTGTGCTGCATTTTCAGAGGGTGCTTCAAAGCATAAGGGGATGGCTTCAGAGCTGGGAAAGACAGAGCCCAGACTGACCTAGGGCAAATCTGCAAACCTGGCTTTCACCTTGGGTCTCCAGGCTGGCGATGCAGGCACAGCATGGGGTGCTTGGGTTCCTCGGGGGCAGAGGCAGGAGAGGAGCCCTCAACATCCCACCGCACAGCGCGGGGAGTTCTTGTCTCCCTCTCTGAAGTCTCGTCTCGATAAATCAGCATGACAGTAAGCAATGCCTTAAGGTTTGCGAGGATGAAGTTCAATCAGCAGCAGCTTTCTTGCTGGCTCCCGCTGACAGAGCACTGCAGACATATTCCTGGTGTGCCGTCTAATATCTCTGCTGTCATCTGGGATCACGGCGCTGGAGATGACATGCAAGGCAGAGGGCGTAAGGCAGCCCCGCGTTCAGCATTTCAGGGTTTTTTCCGTGTCGGGAGTCACTTGTTGTTTCATAGCTGGCTCTTCTCAGGCTGGGAAGGTCCCCCTGGTGCAGAACATGAAGAACATAAAGCCACAGCTCCTTGACAAGCCACGAGCTGGCAAATAAGTAATGACTTTTATTAGAGAGCACCGGGCTTCGCTGCTCTCTGTGGTAGCTATTTGGACCTGTAATTTAACAAAAGTGGCTGCTTTTAGTGCGCATGTTGCTGCACTCCCTAGATGCGAGAGCAAGCTCGGGCAGGAGCCACTAAGAGCAATTAGAAGCCTTCAACCTGCTCATCTTGGGGGAGTTTAGGAGGTGATGAGATGCTCGGGGGAGAAATGGCCATGGTGGCTGGAAGGTGTTATACACCCTCACCTCAGCGTTCATCTCAGCCCGTGGCGGGGTCAGGAGGTGCGGGTTGGGTGGGAGAGATGTGAGCCCTCTCTGGGAGGTGTGAAGACCACACGGGGACTAACTTGGGCATGCAGCCTTCCCTACATACTGCAGATGATGTTATCGTATGATCAAGGATCATAAGATCATATCAAAGGATGGCTGGATAATTCAGACTGGAGGGCATTTCAGGAGATCTCTAGCCCAGCCTCATGCTCAAAGCTGGGTCAGGTTGACCTCACACCGGGTGGCTCTTGGCTTTTTGCAGTTGGATGTAGACAGCCCAACCTCCCTGGGTCTCTGCTGCATTGTTTGAAGATACCGAGCAGGCTGGGAGGGGGCTGGGACAAGGACACAAGCCTTGAGGCATCAGTTATGACTGGGCCTCCCTTAGCAGCAGGGAGTCAGTCTTCTCCTCCGAGCAGCTTTCAGACTCACATGCGGCGCCTTCAGGCCATGTCCATTCAAGTAAACCTTCCAACATGAGCCCTGTTCTCCAGCCCTGGGCCGACACAGCTGGGCTGGGATCACAGAATCATAGAATCATTCAGTTTGGGAAAGACCCTTGGGATCATCGAGCCCAACCATCAACCCCACTCTACAGAGTTCTCCCCTACACCAGATCCCCCAACACCACATCTAAATGACCCTTAAACACATCCAGGGATGGTGACTCCACCACCTCCCTGGGCAGCCTATTCTGGTGTCTGACCACTCTTTCTGGGAAGAATTTTTTCCTAATGTCCAGTCTAATCGTACACACAACCAGACACATCCAAACTCCTCCAGGGATGCTCTGCCCCAGGATAATCCCTCCTGGGGATGTTGACCTGGGACCTCCCCATGCCATGGCCTGTGCTGACAATGTCCTGGTGCAGACAGGTGAGGGGCAGTGCCCTGGTTCTTGCCTTGTTCAGTTTACTTGCGCAGATATAACTGCAGACATTCAGGATGGAAAAGGCCAGATTGGGTTCCCTTAGGTGCATCCCAGTAATACAAGGCTGGTGGTTCCCAAGGTCTCCGTCTCTTCTTATCCCAACCGAGTTACCTTGAAATGGCTTCTCTCCTGGCTTCTCCTTTGCCCACCATCTCCACTGGGCTGGGGTCACTGGCTGCAGCTGCCAGAGTCCTTGGCCACGCTATGTTCCTGCATCTCACGTCTACCTCCTCTTAAGGCAAATGGGAAGCGAAAACAGCCTCGCAAGCTCTGGCGACTTGGCCAGCAAAGCCCTTTCCCACCAAAAAGGAACAGTGGTGGGTGCTCACCACATCTCACCTGACTTTACTCTTCTTTGTTCCACAGGCTCATTGGCACATTCCGGATGGTCCTGCAAAAGGTGGTGGAGGAAGGGCAGGTAGAGGTGACGGACACGCTCATAGACGACAATAATTCAGCCATTCAGGTAGGTCATGAGGAAAAAGCAGCTGCTGCTGCCCATCGGTCGTTGGTCCATCTGTCTGCCTTTCTGATGACTCTGTAGGAACAGAAAAGTCTGTGTTATCACAGAATCACAGCACGGTTTGGGTGGGAAGGGACCTTTAAAGGCCATCGAGTCCCAACCCCTGCCCTGGGCAGGGACACCTCCCACCAGCCCAGGTTGCTCCAAGCCCCGGCCAACCTGGCCTTGAACCCCTCCAGGGATGGGGCAGCCACAGCTTCTCTGGGCAACCTGGGCCAGGGGCTCACCCCCCTCACACCAAAGAATTTCTTCCCAATATCTCATCTCAAGCTCCCCTCTTCCAGTGTAAAACCCTTCCCCCTCGTCCCATGGCTCCCCTCCCTGCTCCAGAGTCCCTCCCCAGCTTTCCTGGAGCCCCTTGAGGGACTGGCAGGGGCTGGAAGGTCTCCCCAGAGCCTTCTCCAGGCTGAACACCTCCAACTCTGTTAATGGACCTGAATCCCCGAATCCTCAGCCTTTCCTTCACCCCTTTATAATTGGTCTGAAGGACGAAGGCAGCCAGGACTGTCCCGAGGGTGGACAGCAAAGGCTGGCTGTTCTGCATGCCGTGACAAGCGTAGGATCGGGGCAGAGGGGGAAGGAACCAGGTTTAACCTGCACACAGGCAGGGTGACATTGCTCGTGCCCAGCTCAGAAATAGCCCGCAAGTGTCCTGCTGCCGGAGAGCCGTGTCACCCCAGAGCACAGCGTGGTCCTCAGAGCCCCGCAGAGAGGCTTCGACCACAGTCCCACGCTGAGCTCCGCTGCCAGGGCTCTCCTCCTGCCCCTGAGCGACCCCACGCCGGCTCTGCCCCGAGCAGGGTACCAGCTTTAATCCGTACCGGGGGTACCGGCTGCTTGAAACGCTCGACATCTGCCGTGTTTGTCTCCGAGCTCAACGCTGCTTTTGTCTGACCCCTGTAGCCCATGAGGAACACCTCGTGCGGCAGCTCACCTGAAGTCCCGCTCTTTGTACCCCTCTGGGGGAAATCAGGATAAGAAATCCCCCCCGGTCTGGGTCTGCGCCCCTCGCCCAGCGCCCCCGATGCCCGGGGAAAGGCTCCCGGTGGGCAGAGCAGCTGCCGTGTCACTCGGTGCCTTTCCATCTGGGTAACGCGTCTCACGGGAGCTGTTTGCCATGGAGACTGAGTTTTATAACACGCTTGGAACTGCAGCCACTTCTGATCTGCTTGGGTATCAAAACCCTGGTGTTTTCATTAAAAAATAAATACTCAGCTTCCCTCCCCCCCGTCCCCTTTTCTTATTCCTTCACAAGCTGCTTCCTACACTCAGCATAAAGGAAAAGAGCAATTGCGCGCAACCCTCTGTGCTGACAACAAGCAATTAGCAATGAAAAGACGAATGGTTTCATTAGGAGGAGACAGGAGGTGACTGCGGTGGGGGCAGAGGGAATTAAACCAATAAAAGTATGAAGAAAACAGTCCCGAGGAGAGAGAAAAAGTGGAAAGGCTGCAGACCCAGGGTGCAACAATAATTTCAGGGTTGGAGAAAACAGTTCCTGCCGTTCTCTTATTTCATCAGACTGAGCATTTGCCTGATTGAAGTCCACGGGACCCTCCAAAGGAAGAAAATGCCGTATTTTTAAGACCCTTCAGTGTCACAGAGGGGAGAGGAGAAAACCAACGGAGGAAAATTCAATACGTGCAACTTCTTAGTGTCCATAATGATGAAATTTTTAGAATGAACTAACCCAGGACTGAGACGGTACCTGCCTGGACTGGCTCCTTGCAGCCTGGCCAGGAGCTTGGGGCAGCTGCACAGTAGGTCAAAGCAAGCGGCCTGCTGCCCTTCCCCTCTATATCAGCCATGCCCTTCTGACTGGAGGCACCTGGAGGAGAAACGACCTTCCCCAGCCCCTGCCTGATGTTCTGGGTGACCTGTGCTCATCACCTCCCCCCTGAGGACCTCATGTCATCTCCACGGCACTGGGGAGGCCCCACCTCGAGGGCTGTCTCCAGGTTTGGGCCCCTCACGCCAAGAAAGACCTTGAGGGGCTGGAGCGTGTCCAGAGAAGGGCAACGGAGCTGGTGAGGGGTCTGGAGCACAAGTCTGGTGAGGAGCGGCTGAGGGAGCTGGGGGGGTTCAGCCTGGAGAAGAGGGGGCTGAGGGGAGACCTTCTGGCTCTCTACAGCTCCCTGAAAGGAGGGGGTAGCCAGGGGGGGTCGGGCTCTTCTCCCAAGGAACAGGCCATGGCACAAGAGGAAACGGCCTCAAGTTGCACCAGGGGAGGTTTAGGATGGATATTGGGAACAATTTCCTCCTGGAAAGGGTTGTGAAGCATTGGAAGAGGCTGCCCAGGGCAGTGGTGGAGTCGCCATCCCTGAAGGGATTGAAAAGCCGGGCAGACGTGGTGCTGAGGGCCATGGGGTAGTGGTGGCCTTGGCAGTGTTGCGTTGATAGTTGGACTTGATGGTCTGAAAGGTCCCTTCCAGCCATAACAATTCTGTGGTTCTGTGTCTATGTGTATGTCTTGTCTGTGCCATGGCAGCTCTGCTGGAGCTGTTTCAGTTGGTATTCACAGAGCGCTCCGGAAAACATAAATACTGGCTGTTGACTGTTGCTACGGAATCACGGCAGCCCGGGCAGGGCAGATTGTAGGGGAGTGCAGCTCTCCCTTGGGTACGACAATAAATGCCCCCCGGTCCTGCACGCCGCAAGCCATATGGACGCCCATGCACAAATCCTGCATTTCTAGAGCTTGCTGTGAGCAGAAATGTCACGTCCCTCGATTTCCCCTGCGTTTCTGGGACACGGTCCTAGCCCCGGGTCACCCCCCTTCAAACCAGAACTGGAAGTGAGGGTATGCGTTTGCATTTTGGGCTTTCAGCAGGGTTTCGGATCCACGGCCAGTGAGGGCTGTTGCAGGAGGAGAAGGGGACTGAAAAATGATATTGAGAAGGCAGAGACGGGCAGGTATGGAAAGTCGCTGCCCATCAGCTGAGATGGGATAACCCTCTGTCTGCAATCCTCATCCTCCGAGATGCAAAGGAAAAGGTTTTTCTTGGAAGCAACACGTTCCTCGCATTGAGCAAACTCCAAAATACGTCAATTGCAAGGGTTGGAAAGATCACCTGCAGAATGAGGAAAGAAAGCAATCTCCCAGCTCTCTCCTCTGGGCAACCGACACCTCTCTCAGCTCCTTAAAACCCATGGTTTTAAAGGCATGTTTCCTCCGCAAAGGCACCTGAGCAGGTTCTGGCATGGCGTTGCCTCCAGAGGGGCTGCTGGCGAGCACGGCGCAGATGCCGGAGGTGGCGTCATGCAGCGCAGCTCCACTTCTGCACGATGCTGGGCTGGCACCAGGGATCCCTCCTGCAGACTATGCTCACCCAGGTTCCACCCTGGCGCAACCATCCCACCTCCAAACCCACCCTGGGGTGGCCCCGCTTTGCAGACACGTCGGTGCGGTTTGTGGTTGAACCCCAGGCAGCAGGTAGGACCAGGCAGCCGCTCGCTCGCTGCCCGAGTTGGGATGGGGGAGACAATTGGAAGAGTAAAAGTGAGAAAAAAACCTCCTGGGTTGAGATAAAGCCAGTTTGATAGGTAGAGCAAAAGCTGCGCACTCAAGCAAAGAAAACCAAGGAATTCATTCACCGCTTCCCATGGCAGGCAGGTGCTCAGCCATCCCCAGGAGAGCAGGGCTCCATCACACGTAACACGGACTTGAGAAGACAAACACCACCTCTCTCAACATCCCCCCTTCCTCTTTCCCCAGCTTTATACACCGGGCATGACGTCCCATGGCATGGAATATCCCTGGGGTCAGTCGGGGTCCTGGCTGTGTCCCCTCCCGACTCCTTGTCCTCCCCCAGCCCATCACTGGTGGGGTGGGCTGAGGAGCAGAAGAGGCCGTGAGAGCTCAGCAGCAACCAAACCCACCGGTGTCCTAACACCATTCCTCATCCCAAATCCCAAACGCGGCACTACACCAGCTGCTAGCAAGAAATTCAACCCCATCCCAGGTGAAACCATGACAGGTGTGAGGCGTGTCCAGCTCCGGACATCGGCCCCAGCTCCGGATGACGGGGAAGGAGCATCTTCACCGCCTTCGTTCCTTGGAGAGCACTTTCCAGGCATACCGTCATCTTTCTGTAATCAAACACAAAGGAAGGGTTGAAAACTGTTTTCTTTTTTGTGGGCTGGCTGCACAGCATCACGGGCAGCTTCCAGCCAGCCCTGATAACCTTACTGACTTGCCTTAGCAAGGAGATTAAAAGAGCCAGGAATTGTAAAGCCAGGAGGGATATTACGAGCGTGTCGCCTGGCCTCCTACAAGAGAGGCTCTGGGGTGTCTCAGAATTTGTTATTATCTCAAGTGGCAGAAAAGAAAACAGCAAAAAAACAAATAAAAATGGTGTTAAAATGTCCAGTGACAGAGCAATCCGCCAGCCCTTCAGTGAATCATTCCACTCATTAATTTTCTTTACTGTTAAATTGAGAGTTTGGTTTCCAGTGTGAATTCCTTTTGGTTTCAGCTTACACCTACTAATTTCCCGTCAAACAAGCGATGACTTTATTCAGCCCAAACCAAAATCTTTCAGCTTATTACACCCATAATTTTTCATTTCTTTTAAAGGATTTTTAAGCCTTTAAACATAGTCTAAAAATGAGATTTCAAAATCAAATGTTTCACGACAGCGACGAGGAGGATTTAAAAAACTGTGACAAAACAACGTTCCCACATGGATCTGTGTCTCTCCTCTGCATTTGCTTTCTTAAACAAGCCGAAGCAGCTCGGTGAGGTCAGCGCGGCGTGGCAAACCATTTTGATTGACTCAGATTTGTATTTTGCCAGACGAAGAATAAAATCAGTCAAAACCTTCGGCAAAGCTCGGTTTCCAGCTGGCTTTGAGTCACCCCTTGCTAAATGCACAGCGTCCTCCCAGGCCGTGTCTTGTCTCCTCCAGCCTTTCACATCGTCCCTTTGACAAGCCGCGGTTGGAGCGAGTCAGGATGCTCTGCCTCCTCTTGAACACAGAGCTGAAAAAAAAGGGAAGATTTTCTCATAAATTTTCCTGCTCCGGTTTGTTAGCATTTTCGTTTTGTCCTTGTGTCTAAAATCAATCGCCTTTGCATGGAATATGACTTGAAATTTCTCCGTGGAAGCCGAATGGAGGTGGAGAATGGGTTTCTGCTTTTGCTTTGATCTTTGTGGCAGCCGTTTGCCTTTCAAAATGAGGTATGTTTTCAGGAGAGATATTTTTCTGGCTGGTTTGTCCAAAGCTGTGGTTTTAGAAGGACTTTGGACATCAGGGCAAAGGTAGTGCCAGCAGCTCTTTGCAGCAAGGTGAACTCTCACATATTGGATTGCGTTTTAAATCCAGAGAAAGATTTTTTGGGGAAAAACATTTGAGAGCTCCAACCCTGAATTTGCTGCAGCAGCCTGGTGCAATCTTGGGAGTGTACGTGGGGGATGACCACGTACAAGAGGGAGAGGACCTTACTCGCTTCATCCAGAAGAAGATTTAGATCAAGCTTGGACTGACCCAGTGCCAGGTCCCTTCCCATAGAATCACAGAATGGGTGGAAGGGACTATTAAAGGCCACCCAGTGGCACCCCCTGCCCTGGGCAGGGACACCTCCCACCAGCCCAGGTTGCTCCAAGCCCCGGCCAACCTGGCCTTGAACCCCTCCAGGGATGGGGCAGCCACAGCTTCTCTGGGCAACCTGGGCCAGGGGCTCACCCCCCTCACACCAAAGGATTTCTTCCCAATAGCTCATCCAAATCTCCCCTCTGTCAGTGTAAAACCCTTCCCCCTCGTCCCATGGCTCCCCTCCCTGCTCCAGAGTCCCTCCCCAGCTTTCCTGGAGCCCCTTGAGGGACTGGCAGGGGCTGGAAGGTCTCCGCGGAGCCTTCTCTTCTCCAGGCTGAACCCCCCCAGCTCTCTCAGCCTGTCCTCCCAGCAGAGGGGCTCCAGCCCTCCCAGCGTCTCCGGGGCCTCCTCTGGCCCCGCTCCAACAGCTCCGTGTCATTCTTATGGTGCGAGCTCCAGAGCTGGAGGCAGCTGTGCTGGTCATGGCCAGGCTGGGAGACCCCCTCCCCAAACCAGGATCTGCCCAAACATCCTGGGGATGCCCATCCCTTGCCAAATCCTGCCCTGCCTGGGGGTGGGATGGGGCCAGGCAGGAGCAAGGCACCACGCATCCGTGGGGCTTGGCAGCCCAGCACTTAACAGCAGGGCACAAATTCTTAAGAAGCTGATGCAAGACAGAGAAAAACCCACCAACATGATGTGGCTTCATCTGCTCGTGGTGCCTTCAGCTGCTCGAAGGGTTTCCCTGCTGTTCAGGGCTTTTGGTGTCTCTCATATCTGATGCAGCTGGTCTGGGATGCACCAGCAGCTCCAAGTGAATCAGGTGCCTGAGCAGGGGGGAGGCTGCAGCACCGTGCCTGAGCGGGATCAGACAACCTCCTGAAGCCAAAGACCTGCTCTCCAACTGCCTCATGAACTAGGAAAGAGGAGACTTTGGGGTCAGTAAGGCTCAGAGGTCAAGCCAGCTGATGCAACAACTCTTCCTGCCTTTCAGATTTCGCAGGACCTTCCTTCCTCCCTGTGCTGCCCTCGGGGGCTGATTGTGTCTTCCTTGTGTGTTGCAGACCAGCATCTCCATAGAGATCAGGTACCAGGCTCTGGACGGGACGGTGGGCACCTGGAATGACAAGGAGTTCCTGGAGATCCCCAGCGTCCACTCAGAGGGGGATGGCAGGTACCCTCTAGAGACAGACAGCCTCCTCTCCGGCCACCGGCGGGGCTCGGACATCTCCCCAGGCAAATCCAACCAGCAGTCTGCAGAGAGGAGCTTCAGAAGGTAATGTGATGCTCAGCACTTGGAGATGTGTGGTGGCAACGGGGATGGGGAGGCTTTGGCTCGTCTTGAAAGGGCAGCATTGCCCCAATGCTCCTCTGGGGTGCCTCACATCTCCTGGCCATCAGAAAACCATTATCACAGCTCAAGGCGTGGAGCGGCTGTAAGTGTTCACCCACCGGTGTCAGCAGGTCCCTGGTGCTCCACCACGCCTGCCCAGCACACAGCTGAGCCTTCCAGCAGGCTTTGAGCTGTGTAGCACACGGCAGATGCTGCAGAGCAAATGTAATTAAATACAGATTCAGAAAGGATTTAAGGGCCTGACTCTTGGTCAGGCCTCGTATTGGATGGGATTAGAGCCACGTGTGGGGTGTAGAGCCACGTGTGGGGTGTAGAGCCACGTGTGGGGTCTTGCATCTCGATGGAGCTCGTGATTCTCCCAGAACTGAGCTGGAGGTGTGCCGAGGGGCGAGTGAATCCGCAGCCAGGGGCAGGGGGAGGAGGGCATGTCGGCCACAAAACCACACCGGTGTGGATGCTTCTGGGGTGGACGGTGCCGGTGCCAGTGCCTCTGACCCGTGTCCGTGTGCTGAGGGACGTCGTGAGTGTGCACATCCCATGGCAAGGCGGTTGGCACAGCAGAGGCTGGGGGAGAAACCAGGGAGGCTGTGGCACAGAGGGGGGGATGAGCCCTTGCCACCTCCCTTGCAGCGTTAACCCTCAAACAAACCCTTAGTGTCTCAAAAGCGTTTTCAAACACCCTTCCACCGCGGTCTGTCGGGACCCCTGCACCTCACCGGGCGCAAATGCCATCCCATACCGAAGGCAGTACCTGGGCAGATGAGCCCTGTTTGGATTATCGGAGGGACCCCTCACCCTGTGACGGCAGGTGGGGACACCTCCAGTTCTCCTGAGGGATGCTGTTACCAGCTTTCTATTCATTTAAGGGTCCTTAGCATCACCCATGTGTCTTTCTAAGTTCGTGGGACCTGACGCTGGACAAAAACAAGCCCAGGGACTGTGTCCTTCCGTTTCTTGGCACAAAGCTGCTGTAACCAGTTGCAAACCCAGCCTGGTGACTGGGACGGGTGGAGAGGGCTCAGGACTGAGGACGCTGCAGTTGGCAGTCCACGGGGATGAAACACAAGCTGGGACCACTTCTGCCATGAGCTCTGGTTTATGGATGCTCAGGGCTCAGTCCTTGCTGGGAGAAACAGCCCCTTCACCACCTTGTATGCAGCCACGAGGCCAAGGCATGGATGGACAACGAGGACCCCGTGATGCTGGGCCAGATTCAGCCCACCCCATCACGGGTGCTCTGAGCCCCATGCTCAAATCCTCACCCGGCTCATCAGACAACAGAGTTTTGCAAGTGTGTATAAATATATTGGGTTCACAGGTTGCTAAACCAGATTTTCGGGCAGCTTTACATAGTTTATGTAGTTGTGTTGTTCACGGTAGTGACTTTGTCTGTCGGTCTCTACTCCAGTATCACAGAATCACAGCATCACAGAGTGGTTTGGGTGGGAAGGGATCTTGAAGACTACCCAATGCCACCCCCTGCCCTGGGCAGGGACACCTCCCACCAGCCCAGGTTGCTCCAAGCCCCGGCCAACCTGGCCTTGAACCCCTCCAGGGATGGGGCAGCCACAGCTTCTCTGGGCAACCTGGGCCAGGGGCTCACCCCCCTCACACCAAAGAGTTTCTTCCCAATAGCTCATCTCAATCTCCCCTCTTCCAGTGTAAAACCCTTCCCCCTCGTCCCATGGCTCCCCTCCCTGCTCCAGAGTCCCTCCCCAGCTTTCCTGGAGCCCCTTGAGGGACTGGCAGGGGCTGGAAGGTCTCCGCGGAGCCTTCTCTTCTCCAGGCTGAACCCCCCCAGCTCTCTCAGCCTGTCCTCGTAGGAGGACAGTAGCTCTTGAACCCATTGCCCTCTTTCAGTTGGATGAGTGGAGACATTGAAGTCCTGAATTTGCTAAAAGTCTCACGGAAAGAGATGAACTGGCAGAGGAGACTCCATGAGCGGGGCAGGCAGAGCTGGCTCCCCGGCTCACCCACCGCTCTCCTGGCACGAGGACAGCCCTTGTCCGAGGGCTGCAGTCCCGCAGGGGGACAGCCCTCGTGTTTCCAAACCCATACAGGAGCCCAGCCTGGGGATGGGAATCCGAACACACCCCTGGCAATCGGCTGCTTTTTTAGTAGCCGCCGTAAATGATCGCAGGCGCTGTGGCAGCCGCACAACCCCCACCCTGGCTTTCTGCAATTCAGTAGCGTTTGCCTTCCTCTGGGTTTAGCACTTTCCTGTGGCCATAGAAGGGCAGAATTTCTTTTTCCCCACCGTGCGAGACTGAGGGAAGATATCCCCAGCCGCTCGCATCGCTCCGAGGCAGTTAATTAACTGTGTGCATTGGGCTGAAACCTGCGAATTTTCAAGCAAATTGGAAGCGCAGATTCGTTTCCCACCTCAGCGGACCGTGCTGCTGCTGAACAGGGAAGATGCCGGGGGATTTCAAAGGCGGATGGCAGGGCACAGCCTGGTTTGCAGGGAGGGTTTCGGTCTGTCTGTCCGGCCCGTATTTTGGGAAATCAGCGTCCTGCCTGCGCCACATGGACTTTGGGGCGTGATGCTGGCGTGACTTTACTCTCACCGGAGATGTAATTAATGCCGTGTGGCTGACGTGGCAGGCGGCTGGATGAGTTGAGGCTCTGGATGAGGTCTCCAGGGACTGTAGAGTAAGTCTGAGACGAGCAGCTCGGCTGAAGGGGGAGGACAACCGCATTTGGCCGGAGAGATCCCAGCCGGGCGCCTGGTGTACTGAGCATCCCGGCCCGGGTGCAGGGAGCTGCGTGGTGGTTGAGCAGAAGGGCTTTTCCGGGTTGGTTTGTATGCAGTTGGTGAAAAATCCTTCCTGTTGGAGAGCTGAAGTAAAATAAACACTTTATAAGCAGGCAGCGGGGCCGTGTGGAGGCTAGATACTGCCGTGGCACCTGCAAACGGTACCGTGGCACCGATCCGTGCTCGGGGTTTCATAGAATCACGGAATGGTTTGGGTGGGAAGGGACCTTAAAGGCCACCCAGTGGCACCCCCTGCCCTGGGCAGGGACACCTCCCACCAGCCCAGGTTGCTCCAAGCCCCGGCCAACCTGGCCTTGAACCCCTCCAGGGATGGGGCAGCCACAGCTTCTCTGGGCAACCTGGGCCAGGGGCTCACGCCCCTCACACCAAAGGATTTCTTCCCAATAGCTCATCTCAATCTCCCCTCTTCCAGTGTAAAACCCTTCCCCCTCGTCCTCTCAGTTCCCCCGTGGGTCACCAGCTCTTAGCGGGTGGGAGAGCGGTTCCTGGTGGTCACAGTTTGGTGGAAGTCCCGTGATACTTAGCTTCAGTTTCTCCTTCAGACCCATAATGCTTTGGAAAAAAAAAATCCCTTTGCACACGGGGCTTACGCTGAGCGAGGCCGGGTGCTGCCCGCCAGCCCCAGCGCTGCCAAGGCAGCCCTTGTAGCCCCTTCCCCTTGCTTGCCAGCCCTGGCGCCCAGGAGCAGGCTGGGCAGCCCTGCGCTGTCGGGAAGGTAACACACAACTGCTTTAACGGAGGAGAGAGTGGAGCATCCCTTGGCAGAGACGCCAAAAAAGCAAGGGATGCTAGTCCTCCTGTCCCAGGCTTAAGTTATTGCTCTAAAACTGGTTTCACCTCCTGCTTTTGTCCCAGGGAGCTTCCCCACGTCCTCTGGTCCGGAGTCAGCAGGTCATTTTGAGCGCAGGCTTGGCCGTCTCTTGGTGCCCTCACCTCTGCCAACCCCAAGGGCCATCCGTGGTCATTACTGTCACCACCACTATGTCACGTCCCACTCTCGGTAAAGAGGGGGGGGTCAGTGACTTCAGATTCGCAAATCCCCAACGGCGCAGACTGAGGTGAGATAAATCTCCAGGTCCGTATAGAAACATTTATTTCCTTCCCAAAATGGTTAGTGTAGGTCTTAACAAGTCCACGGTAATCGGTTAGGTGTATGACAAAGGACGGCACGTGGTGAGGTATGGGTTGTGTTACTAACGGCAGGCACAGGACAACTATGGCAAGCGGTACTTAAGGTCGTACTTAAGGTACGTTATTTTTTATTTAATTACATGTATTTAATTAACGTAAGTTAATTAACAACTCTAACCATTACTTAACAATTCTAAGAGAAAAGAGAAACTGAGGGATAGAGACAGGAAAAGACAGAGAAAAAGACAGAGCTAAAGAGATCACCAGTCCTGGTTCCAGCATCTTTTTCAGGGAATCTTCCCAGGCACAATCTTCTTCTTTCTTGGAAAAATCTTCCCAGGTACGGTCTTCTTTCTTGGGAAGAATCTTCCCAGGTACAGTCTTCTTTCTTGAGAAGCATATTCCCAGGCACCATCTTCTTCTTTTGTTTCTTCTTTGTTCCCCTCCAGGGGCACTTGTTTTCCCCTTTTCCGTTTGCTGAATTAGCACAGTCCACCCCCCTTGCCAAGGACAGCCTTGGCTCGGGTTTCTCCCTTCTCCCAGGTGACATGGAGCATGATTTGGGTGGAGAGAGGAGTGCCGTAGTCATACGTGTTTAGCATGATCTCTGTAATCTTCATTAGCGTATGCAGGGTGTGCGCTTTCCTATGCATTTCACGGATAATGAAGCAAAGGTCACTCATCAGACACGACGGCCTTGAGAACGGAGAACTAGCGCGCTCAGCACACGAGTGGCAGAACTGTCCTGTCTCCACAAGTTCTCCCACGCTTTCAGGCACCAGAAGCGTGAGCCGTGTCGGTTCTTTGGAGGCCAGGCCTGCATTATTTATTTCCTTGCGAGTGTTTGAGGCGTCCCATCGAAGGCTTGGAGGGCCTCCTGCCCCTCCTCAGGGAAGTTACAGTCCGTCCCTCACACGCTGCCGGCACGACTACCAAGGAGGGAAAGGGCTGATGTTTTCCGTGTCACCACCCTCGCAGGCTGGAAGAGGACGAGATGTATTACCACAGCGAAGATGAACTTCTGGGAGAGGGGGACACCCTTAGCCAGGGATCCCTCAGCACGAGGTAGGGAGCCGGTCAGCACCCACTGCTGCTGCTGGCTGCGGGGTTTGCAGTGCTGTGTTGCTCCTGCCGTGTCCCTGGGGATGTCCCTCAAGCATCGCCCCCGGATTCCCATTTCTTGGCTGCGGGAGAGCTGGTGGGGAGAAGCGGTGGAGCATCTGGAAAAGCATCCTTGGAAAGGACGCTCAGGAGAGGTGCTGGGATGGAGAAAGGGCCTCGGGGTGAGGCAGCAGCTGGGGAAATGCCTCGCCTTTGAGGTCCCCTTCCTTCTCCAGGTCCCACCACGCATCAGGCACCAGACCCAGGGACCAGCCATGTCCGGAGCATGGGGAAGAGCTCCTGCTGATGTGCATGAGGATCTGATTTCTGTTTGCAGTGGCTTTTCTTGCAGTGCGGTGCTGTGAGTTGTTCCCCAGCGTGTGCCGGGAAGAGTCTGGGGAGAAGCTGCAAAAAAGAGAAGTTCAGGTAAAACCCAGGGACCAGCCCAATGCCTCTGAGAGCAGCTCAGCCACAGGAAGGACCATTCCAGGGGGGGATCCTCAAATTCTGTGGATCCCGTGATGGCAGAACGCACGTGAGGGTGGTTGTTCCTACACGCAGCTCTTCTGGGGAGCTCGTTTCTCAGAGCAGCTCCCCATGCAGGCTGTCGCCGAGCGCCTCCAGCTTCACTAGGGTGGAGATATTGACCCTCCGTCGTGGGAATTTGTGGCCACATCTGTACTGGTAAACACCTCTGTCAAGTCTCATTAATTAGACCGTGCCAGCCCAAGCACCTGAAGTGCCCATAACATTAATACATTATTAGGACAGTTTTGGGGAAGGTTTGGGCTACCTAGCACCGACCCAAGCCATCCTCAGGCAGGGTCAGGAGGTGCAACGGCCATGGGCCAATTCCAAAGGGCAGATTAGGGATTGCCCACCCAAACCCTGTCTTTGGATGGGAAGCATCAACGTGGGTTTGGTTTCAAAGGCAGGGAACGTGCCCTTGAACTTCTAATTCCGTAGCGTAGAGGTACGTGGAGGTAGCCCGTGCCCAATGAGTGGGACACTCCAGAAGTATGTCTGTTCCTGGAGGTGCCCCAGGCTGTAGACACATCTGGGATGTCTGGGTGCCTGGAGGTGGAGGGACAGTCGAAATGGTTTGACAAGGCTGCTGGATGCCTGGGGGTCCCCCAAAAGCCGCTCAGGCCAAGCCCAGAGGTAGGAGCCACCACTCCATGCGTTGGGCGCGGCGACGCCTTCAGCTTCCCGTGGGCACTGAGATGGGCAGCTCTGCTTGTGCCACAGACCAACCTTTGGGCCTGGCCAAACCCAGGAAAGCCCAGTTCAAAGCCAAGTCCATCTCCCAGCTTGCCTTCAAGGGTCGGGTCGTGTTCAGGATGAGCTGCTCATCATTTTGTCACAGAACAGCCAAAAATCAGGTTTCTGCAAGGCGTCAGGGATAAGGAAAGAGGAACCCCAGGTCTGGCTGGGAGGGAGTTCAGCTCCCGTCCCTGGAGACGCTTGAGTAGAAGCTGGATGCGCGTCTGAGGAAGGGTTTGGGCAGAGCTGATCCCCCTTGGGGAAGAAGTTGGACTCGAAATTTTCTTGGCAGCCCTTTTGCCTGTAATTCTGTGTGTCTTCACAGTCTGTTTCCACCCTCTGCATCCCCCTGGGGGGGGTTTGAATCCAAATGAAGGCAGTGGAAAGGTCTCCCTGGATTTCCACAGGCTTTCTGTCAGCATCGTCTCCATCACAAAGCTGTTTACCTCCTCCCCTGGCTCATTAGGGACATTATTTTGTTATTCAACCGATTCCCTTTCCTGAGGGGATGCAGAAGAGGGGGGAAACAAACAGACCTTGAAATGGGAAAAGCAGCAGCAAGAACAAGGAATGTATAAACAGCGCTGGGCTTGCCAAGCGCCGCTCAGCCCTTCGCTTGCAGCCTAATAGAGGTGCCAGCGATGCTGGCGAGACGCGTGTTGGAAACCTGTGCCGGCAGCGGGGATTATATCAGAGTTATTTGCAGCCAGGCTCAGTCCCTGCGCTTCCAGGAGCAGACGCACGCCTTGCAGGGAAATACCATATTTGCTCTTGTAACTCCCCGGTGCCCCGAGCAACGACTTCAGTTCGCGGGAGATGTTTGCACAAGGTGAATTCTCTTGTTTTCTGGACAAAATCTTGAGCGAGGGAATGAGGCGGGGGAGATAGAAGTTCATATCTTCAGGGGTAAGTAAATGGTCCAAATGTGAGCACGGGTGAGGCCTTCGCTCTGAGACAGTAAAAGGTAGAAAAACTGTAAGTGCAGACAGGATTCGCTGTTTCAGTCAAAAAGGTGCCCAAATCCCTTGGCCCTGCTGGGCAGGGGTTGCGGAATGGCCCCTGAGCATCGCTGTGGCTGGATGCTGCGCAGCAGAGAGCTCAGGCGAGGTCCCTCTGCTGCCAGCATCCCTCATCGCTCCCACCGCCCCTCCTCTGCCAGCACCTCCCGTTGGTGGTGGCCAGGCCAGGGCACGGACCCACCTGGCCAAAAGAAAGTCAAACAGGAAATAAATAACCACTCCCAGCTTTTATTTATTTGTTTTTCAAAACTGGCTCACTTCCAGTTCACACGTTGGTACCACACGCTGACCACCAAGCTGGCTCCAAACCCTGCACCACCTTTGCTGTTGGCCCGTAGCCTGAAACTCGCTGAACTTCTGCCTGGACTCAGGCCTTTTTGCACAGAAGCTCAGACCCGCCGGCAGGCAGACACAGAGCTCTGGCCAGGTGACCGGCCAGGGTCACCTCCCTCTGGTGGTTTAGAGGTGGGGAGGTCCTTATGGCCAGGGGCTGCCCAGGGAGGTAACCAGCGCTCTAGGGAAGGCTGGTGGGGATGTTGGGGATCCTACAGCGCTGAGCTGTTGGGCGGCAGTGAGCAAGGGGTGCCAGATTTGCCTTCTCTTTGCCAGTCTGTGCTTTATAGAATCATAGAATCATAGAATTGCCCGGGTTGGAAGGGACCTTTCAGATCATCAAGTCCAACCATCAACCCAACACTGCCAAGGCCACCACTACCCCATGGCCCTCAGCACCACGTCTGCCCGGCTTTTCAATCCCTCCAGGGATGGCGACTCCACCACTGCCCTGGGCAGCCTCTTCCAATGCTTCACAACCCTTTCCAGGAGGAAATTGTTCCCAATATCCATCCTAAACCTCCCCTGGCGCAACTTGAGGCCGTTTCCTCTTGTGCCATGGCCTGTTCCTTGGGAGAAGAGCCCGACCCCCCCTGGCTACCCCCTCCTTTCAGGGAGCTGTAGAGAGCGAGAAGGTCTCCCCTCAGCCCCCTCTTCTCCAGGCTGAACACCCCCAGCTCCCTCAGCCGCTCCTCACCAGACTTCTCTCCCTTAGCAGAGCGAGACCCGAAAGCCCTGCCCCAGTGCGTGCTGCGTGGGGGCCACCCTGCCCTCAGCAGTAGGAAAAAATCCCCAAGGGATGGGCATTTGTTCCCCATAAAGTCCCAGCCGGATTCCCGGCAAGGAAGCGCAGATGCAAAGCTCTCTTTGCTCTTTTTCCTCTGTGACAAGGAAAAGTACCCAAGGGCCTGGGGCACCTCCCCGGCTCCCCGCTAATGGTTGCGGCAGAGACAAAGAGCGCACCGAGAAATGAGGCTGCAGTCAATAGACCCGCAGGGAACGGTTTGCTGGAGGGTGCTGCCTCACTGGAGTTGTTCTTCTTAAAACGCAGCCGTGGTTCCCCGTGGCTCGACCCTTGCCTGGTGACGGATCCCTTGGGAGCCTGGGCTCACCCTCTGGTTGCACCCACGGTGCTTTCGTGCGGTGACAGCGTCGTTATTGGCGTTCACCTTGCCAAGACTGTGAAGCAGTTGGTATCGGCATAGTCCAACTCCGCACCTGTTTTTTTCCCACCCCCTTGGAACAGCCTTTAATTTTTGCCCTCCAAAGACGTGACGTCTTTTCTAAGCCACCTTCCCAGGCTCCCCCGACGTCACAGGGAGAGCAGCTGGGCACCTTCGCAGGCTGTTCGTCCTCCCCAGCCCCAAGCTGGAGGCGGGTGGAGGATCCCCCGTCCACTCTGCCTGTGCCTCACCAGTGAGCGCGGCGGATCCTAGACGAGAGCTTTGCCCTCCACCCCTAAAGTTTAATTGGCTCCAGGTCAACGAGAAAATTCCCATCTCAGAAGTGCCTGCAAGTTGGCAAATTAAGGCATTTCAAGAGCTGCTTTTATTATTCCAATAACTGGAACTGTAAGCCTGTGCGTTTATTAAAGACAGGCCATTATTCCATTATTTTTATTACACTTAAATGTTGTGTCCGGTACTGAAATTATCAAAGCTCTTAACTAGCTGAGTCCCGCAGGGCGCTAATTGTGATCCCTTTGCAGCACTTCATACGGGCTCCAGAGAGAGCTCCTGCGCTGCTGGCACTCCATGGACCAAAGGAGTCGGGGGGGAAGGGGGGTGGACGGGTCCGGTGGGCCGTCACGGCTGGAGCATCCTCCCCACCACAGCGTGGCCAGCTCCAGTTTTTTCTGATAGCTCCAGTTATTTTGACAGGTCTAGCGATTTTGGTAGCCAGGAGCAAGGACTCTTGGTGCTCTGCGTTTGCCCTCCAGCAAAGGAGGTGGGCTCGTGGGCTCATGGAGGTCTCATGGCTTTCTACAGCTTCCCAAGGAGGGGATGCGGAGAGGGAGGTGCTGAGCTCTTCTCCCTGGGATCCAGGGGCAGGATGTGTGGGAATGGTTCAAGGCTGCACCAGGGGAGGTTTAGACAGGACATGAGGAAGCGTTTCTTTACCGAGAGGGGGGTCAGACCCTGGAACAGGTTTCCTGGAGAGGCGGTCGATGCCCCGTGCCTGTCAGTTCTTGAAAGGCATTTGGACATCGCCCTTAATACCATGCTTTAACTTTTGGTCAGCCCTGAACTGGTCAGGCAGTTGGACTAGATGATTGGTGTAAGTCTCTTCCAACTCAAATAGTCCAGTCTGTTCTATTCTATTCTATTCTATTCTATTCTATTCTATTCTATTCTATTCTATTCTACTCTATTCTATCCTACCCTACCCTACCCTACCCTACCCTACCCTACCCTACCCTATCCTATCCTATCCTATCCTATCCTATCCTATCCTATCCTATCCTATCCTATCCTATCCTATTCTACTCTATTCTATTCTACTCTATTCTATTCTATTCTATTCTATTCTATTCTATTCTATTCTATTCTATTCTATTCTATTCTATTCTAATTCTATTCTGATCCATTCCATTCCTGTTCCATTCCTGTTCCATTCCGTTCCATTGTGTTCTATCCTATCCTATCCTATCCTATCCTATCCTATCCTATCCTATTCCATTCCATTCCTGTTCCATTCCTGTTCCATTCCGTTCCATTGTGTTCTATCCTATCCTACCCTATCCTATCCTATCTTATCCTATCCTGCCTTTGCCCTGGCTGTGGCCAGGGGCCCTCTCTGCATAGCAGGGCAGGAGATGAGAGCTGGACCTTCATCATCTGCTCCAGGTTGCCCAGGCAGGGCCACCCCCTGGTCAGTCTGGGTGGGTCCTGGCTGCGGGGGGGAGAGGTTCCCCCCGTCAGGCTGCGGTCCCTGCTCGTGGCAGTCATGGATTAGCGAGGACGTGAAGAAACAGTTGGAGAGAGGGAGATTGCAGTAGCTGAGCTCTCTAAATGAGGCAGGTCGTCAGGGATAACGGGGCTGGATGGGTCCATGCAAGCTTGCAGCAGGAAGGGGAAGACGCAGGAAATACTGGTACACCCCATCCCGACCCTGTCCCCCACCCCAGTCTGCCCTGAGATCGATCCCCAGACAGATGGCAGCAGCCCTGGAGGTGTTAATGGCATTTCACCCTTGACTGTGTTTTCCCTGAGCCCCTCTGCTGCCGGGGGGATTTTGCCCAGGAGGACTCGATGCTCCGAGAAATGTCTGAGGAATTGTGCAAAGCTGAGCCTGGCTCGGGCTGTAGCAAACCTGCGCTGGAGTTTACCCTGAATCAAACAAGGGGGAAAAAAGAAAGACAAAATGTTTCACATTCAGGCTTATGAAAGGAATAAAAGAGCACTTTGATATGAACCATCCTTTTGAATCAAAGAACAGGAGTCATTTTCTTCCCATTTTTCATATGAACAGAAATGTCCTGACTCCTTTGGAAGGTCCTTCCTTTTCCATCAGTTACAGGTCCCAGTAACTCCAGTTACAGTTACAGAGCTCAGTCCCAGGCCCAAGACAAAATTGCACCAAAAGAATAAAAAGAGGAGGAAGTTTTGGTGTTGGCAGATCTGCATTTGAAAAAAGTTTCAGTGTGGCTCCCACTAGACCCTCTCCTGGCCGTCCTCATCCTCGTCCCCCCCGTCCCCTTTCCTGCGGCTGTGCCGAGAGCATCGCAGACCCACGTGTGCCCTTTCTGCAGCCCGAGGAACCCCCTGGACCATCCGTCCCACACAGAAGATGGAGAGTTTGCATCAGGAGAGCTGGACCAGGGCGCAGGCAGCTGGAGCTGGGCTCAGGAGCAGGCAGAGAGGAGCAGGGAGGGAACGGCCGGGGGAAGGGGAATTACTGAGGCATGGCCCTTTCTGTCCCCTCAGTGTCACAGGAGCAGCCTGAGGGATCACGGGCCAAGCAGTCTACAGCCCTGGAGACAGAGAATCGCTGAATGGTTTGGGTGGGAAGGGACTTTAAAGGCCACCCAGTGGCACCCCCTGCCCTGGGCAGGGACACCTCCCACCAGCCCAGGTTGCTCCAAGCCCCGGCCAACCTGGCCTTGAACCCCTCCAGGGATGGGGCAGCCACAGCTTCTCTGGGCAACCTGGGCCAGGGGCTCACCGCCCTCAGCGTAAACAATTTCTTCCTTCTACCTAGTCTGAATGTCCCCTCTTTCAGTTCAAAGTCGTTACCCCTCGTCCTATCACGACAGGCCCTGCTAAAAACTCTGTCCCCAGACATGGGGACCTGGTTTAGCTCCCAGCTTCGCAAATGACCTTTCAGGCATCTCCCTTCCTCGCTCTGCTTCTCTGTCGCCCCGCTCCCACCTTTGAGACCCAGGGCTCTCCTTTTCCTCCTGGTCAGTTGGCTGGGACTCAGACATAGACATCCCCAGATGGTTCATCCTGGAGATCGTGCGGCTTTGGCAGGTCTACTAGCAGAGGTGAAGCCCTCTCCAGCCCCAGCGTGGCCCGGGGCAGCTCTGCCACCTTCCCACGGAGCAGAGCAGTGCCCCAGCCTCCAAATCTTCATCGAGGCTTTGGGGGTTGTGCTCCAGGGCCTCCCCTCATGCTGCCAGTGTGGGGGGAACCACATCCATCTGCATCAGCAAAGGGCCCACACTCGGCCTTTGATCCATCTCCTGCAGAGCCACCTGGATGTCTCTGCACCAGCTTCCCACCGTGCAGGTGGTTTTGGAGCTACCAGCAGATCAAAGCCCTACCAAAGCTGAAACCCAGCAGTAAACCTCTGCTGACCGTGTCTGAGTGCCCGTCTTTTCCCACGTGAGCTGTGTCTTGCACATGGGTTTTGGGCGTCCAGGCAAGCTGGCAGCGGGTTGGAGATGAGACAAGGAGAAGGCAGCCGGTAGGAGTGGTGAGGAGGAAAGGCATTAGCACCCCAGCTGAAAAAGCCCCCGGCGAGATGGTCTCACACATCGAAGTGTGCTAAAGCGACACGGTTTGGGGAGAAACAGCCCTCAGTGCAGACACACCACGCTGGGCTCTGGCTCCTACCCCTCAGGAGCAATCTGGTCCCTGCAAACACAGCTCAGCACGCAGGAGCTGCCGGGAAAGCAGGGAAAACAAGCACCTGGGACAAAAAGACTTATTTTTCCTTTTATTTTTAATTTCTTATAGCTATTAGGGCATCCTCCTTGGCCAGTGCTGGATCCCAGACCATCCCTTGCTCTGACACAAGGCCTCCTCGTCTTCTCTCCCTCCTTTGCAGGGTGTCTCTGTGTGTGTTTTACCCCCACGTCTCTGCAGTCCCTCGGCAGGCGCCGACATCTCTGCTTGATGCTGAGCGTGGGACTTGGGTCATTAACGCAAACAGGCCCCCCGTGCTTCGCTTGAGGCAGCTGCCTGAGAGCCATCCCGCAGCTTTCCAAGCCCAGCCCGCGATGTGCAGGAGCTCTGCCCCGTTCCCCAGCACCTGCAGGGTCTGCTCTCGGGGGGGGGGAAGCAGCTCCAGTGGAGCCGGGAGCAGAAACGCCTTGGACCAGTGCTGCTACAACCATCAGAGCTTCATTCTCAGGCCCCTTAGAGTGGTGCTTAGTCCCCTCCAGGGCGCCGCACAGGTTGTTTGCAGGATGGGGCCTGAGTTTGCAAAGCTGTGATAATTGTTTTTATTATATTGGCCTCACGATTCTGCTGGGGAGGGAGCTGGTGGGCTTTGGGATGGCTGAAGCCGGGCTTGATGCCCGCGGCTCACACACAGCACTGCAGTCAGCCAGGACGGGGCGAGGGCAGGACTTCCCAAGGGAGAAGCAGCCGGTAATTCATCCTACCTCCTTCCAGCGGATACAGCGCCGACCCAGCATCGCTTTTCCCAGCCCAGGCAGCTTTTCTCTCTGAGCAAAGTCACCCCGAGCAGAAGGGAGGAGGGGAGGAAGGAGGTCGGGGTGGCGGGGACCGGTTCCCTTCCACCCTCGACTGGAGTTCAGCCAGCCAAATAGCCACAGAAAAGCAGCCTGGGTCAGGCGTGGGGCCGGCGGGGAGAGCCGGCTGGATCAGCCCAGGGGAGGGCGGTTGTGGGTTCTCGTGCACGGAGTGGTGTGCTGTGTTGGGATGTTCTGAAGTTCTTCCCGTACCGAAGTAAGTCGTCCCCTTTTTCAAAACGCTAACACAATGGAAGAGCTCTCTGTCTTCGTATCACAGTGGGGTTTTTTTCCTCTCTCTGTAAACTGCTTAGCCTCGGAGACGACGCAGAAGAAGAGCAGCACACTAGGTAAATACCCACACCAGCCCTGCTCAGAGGGTGGCCCTGCAATCCTGCCTCTGCAGTGCTGAGACACGCTCAGATCCTGCTCTCCAGTGAGCGCTTCCTTAAATCCAGGCTTAGAAGTCAAAGCTTGGAGGCCCAGGTCTGTTAAGTCAAGATTTACGTGTTTCACCGGGGCTCATGGGCCAGGAGCCCGCTCACCCTGCACAGCATCCATATGACGAAGCGAGCCAGGGCACAGGGGACGGCACCTTCCCATCTGTCAGGCCGTTAGCACGGTCCCTGGCACGGCTTTGGCTCAGTACCCATCTGGGATGGTTTATGATAGCACGGGGACTATGATGTGGTAGACCAGGGACCACCCCCATCAGGCAGCCTGGACACAGTCTGTGGAGAGAAGGGACTTCACCTGGACAGACACAAGCTGTGTCACGGTCAGAGAATGAGCCTTGGTCCGTTTATTTGCCACTATCGACGTACCCTCAGATTCCCTCCGTGGCCAGTAAAGAGAGATGGGCACTTCCAGAAGTGGTTCAGGGAGAGCGGGGTCCCCGCTGGCCTGCTGAAATTTGGGTGGGGTAGGGCTGTGCGCGGCACGGCTGCCGACCACCCTGAAACTGAGACCCCAGGAAGCACCACCTGATAGCTGGTGGCCTTGAAATATTCATGGGCAGGACAGAGCTCTGCAGCCGAGAGCAATCTGGTCATGGTGAATTATTGATGGTGTCTTCTCTTGTGCGTGCCCGATGCACCCAAGGCATGTCTGGCGGGGTTCAGCTCTCCGCCTGCCACTAATTAGCCCCATGGATCGCTTGCTCCAAAGCTGGGGTCATTGCCAAGCACTGGAGTTGAACTTGGTGATGAAAATACCTCCATGACAGGAGGCTGGGAGAGGCAGGACTCCCTTCTGGGGCTTTGTTGGTCAACCTGGGCTGGTCAATGGTGTGAACAAGTTTGCTTGGCGCTATTGCTGCTGAGGGTGGCTTTCCAGAGCTGCTGTGTCTCTAGAGAGGTAGAAATTAGGTAGTGCAGGGAGGTGCATCCCAGCACCATCCTGCCTAGCCCTAGGAAGCTCAGCAAGGCTCTTGCTATGATCCCAGTCTTCCTAGGTTGCTGCTATAGTCAAAGGAAAGAGGGATCTCCCAAGGGATGTTTGCCCACGTAGGATCTGACTCAGCCTTTGGATGTCTCCATCCTTGGCTCTTGTGGAAGACCAGCGTGTGGACAGTTCATAACCTCCGTGTCCAAGTAGACAAGGAGAGTCCGAAATTGCTAACTGAAGTGTGGCATTCTGGCACACGTCTTAGGGATGTCACACACCAGACCATTGCTTCCATCAGCGTAACCAGGCAAGTCCTTGTCGTCCCGAGCTAAGAAAAGTTAAATGATCTCCCAAAGACTATCAGCCCCTGGCAAGTTTCCCCCATCCTTGTCGCAACCCTTCCAATGTACCATTAAATTGCTAGGAGGAAAATGCGCCCTGAGAACCCTGAAAAGCAGGAAAAGGGCTAGGAAAAGGCGTTCTAAGCAACGGACTGGGTGCTGCTGTGAGTCCCGAGGCAGAGCCTTCATCAACTTGAGATATTTCCTGGAAGCTGTTAGCACCTAGATTGACCCCAGGCTGTTGCAGTGTAGGAGGTCTTCCCGATGGAGCAGGAGCGATGGGTGACGCTGGCTGTCCCAGGGTGGTGACGGCTCTTGTGCCAGGTGCCAGAAGTGCAGATCCTGTCACCAGATGGGGACAGTGTGAGCGGAGCACCCTAGGCTGGGTGCTCACAGCTGAAGTTACCCCCCCATCAGCCGCCTTGGAGCACCCTGTGGTGGGGAACTGTGGCTTGGCCACACCACCACCCCTCCTGGGAAGGGGTGTCCCTGCACTCGCCAGGTTCCCTTGCTGCTGGTGGCTGCTTCGAGAGGCCTGACGCTGTTGTTTTTTTCTCTCTTTCCCTTTGGTGCCTCACTCAGGATTAAGTTTAACGATGGATACAAGTCAGTAGCAAGGTACCAAAATGTCATGACTGGTGGGATCTTGGCTTTTTTTTGGGGCGGGGGGTGGTTGCTCTCATCCCAACCCATCCCAGTCACCCCACATTCCATGAATATATCCAGGCATAAATATGCCCAGGATTTAGGATAGACCTAAGCTGTTTAAGCTCCAAATCTTCCTTAATTCAAATTAATTCCCGAATCTTAAGCCAGGAGAGCAGGGCATGTGACCAGACCTGGGTGAAGCCAATGGTTCATGCCCCAGCATCACAGCTCTGCATCTCTGCAAGTGTACAGCACGTGAGCGCTCTGAAGCTGGGGCTGAAGCCTGCAAGGGAGGAAGAGCCGTAGGGTAGCACGTGAGCCCTGTGCTCCGGGAGCTTTCGGTGGGACCCAGAGGCACCTGCAAACCTCCTCCACGCCACATTGCAATGGAGAGGAGGGTTCCGAGGTCCCTCTAACAGCCAAATCCCACGTAACATGGTGATGATCACCCTGCTCGTAGGGCTAGTGGACTCCCAAAGGCACCATGATAAGGACACATCTGGATAAATAAATTTATCCGTTATGGGTGACTCAAGGACAATGGTCCCAGCCCCAACCCATCCCTCTAAGTCTGTTCTTCATTGCTGCTGCTCAGTGGTTTGGGGGAGGTGGAAAGGATGAAGAAGAAACCTGCCGAAGGGTGCTGGCCTGACAGTGGCAAGCAGGACCCGGGTGGTGGCAAAGAGCTGCGGGACAGTGTCTCCTCGGTACCTCACCACGCAGTGCCGGCCGAGGACAGGATGGGACCTTGCCCTCTGGTGTACATTGATTGAACCTTCCCAGCATCAGCCCAGGAGGAACCTCCCGGGGGTGGTGGCAGCCGTTAGCCCCTTCCCCTGTCCTGGCCGGCTCCCATGGGCCATGGGGGGCAGTGGGGGGTGTGTGTGTCTGTTTGGGTACGTTTGTTTCTTCCTCACTTTCATCCTCCTGGCTGTGTCTCTTCCAAACAGCGAAGACCCTGAAGATCCCAGGTACCGGGCATGGAACCCCTGCTGCGCTCAGGCCCTTTGGGCATGCTGTGTGCATGCATGTGACACGCGTGTTGGCCTACCAGTCCCTGCATGGCGTTTGGACACGGGGAAAGGTCCTAACTGCTTCCTGCCCTCTTCTCAATGGGAGCAGAGCTTTCTTGTGTTCGCCCCATCCCCTCCTCCCCAAAGGGCTTCTTTGTATTCGGTCAGTTCTCCCCTATGCCCAGCAAGGACACATTTCTTTCTATTCAGGGGCTTCGAGGAAAATATTTGTCTGTCTGCCCGCCCATCCATCCATCCATCCATCCATCCATCCATCCATCCATCCATCGCAATGCAGATCTCACCATCCACCAGTCTGTCCATCTGTCCATCAGTCCATCTCAATACACTCCTATCCATCCATCTCATTGCAATTCTCACCATCCATCCATCCATCCATCCATCCATCCATCCATCCATCCATCCCAGTACAGCTCTATCTGTCCATTCATACCAGTGCCATTCCATCCATCCATCCATCCATCCGTCCGTCCCAGTACACCTCTGTCTGTCTGTTCATTCATGCCAGTGCCATTCCATCCATCCACCCACCCATCCATCCGTCCGTCCGTCCGTCCATCCATCCATCCCAGTACACCTCTGTCTGTCTGTTCATTCATGCCAGTGCCATTCCATCCATCCATCCACCCATCCTACCGAGACACTATCTGTCCATCTATCCCGAAGCAATGCTCTTTTTCTGCCAGTTCTCTCTTGTTCATGCACTCTCCCTTTTCCCTTCTCATTCCAGTACCACCAGTACTGTCGCTGTCTCTGAACCGGGTTCCCTGGATGCCAGCGGGTTAGGAAGTCCCGTTGCAGCCCGATCTCCCCCTGGCATGCTCGGGAATTGGGTCTGGTTGGTTGCTTGGTGCATGCAGCTGGTGGGGGTTTTGAGGGGAGAAGGCGGGGAAGGGTCTTGGTCACTGCCGCAGGACGAATCATGCCTGAACCAACTGCTCTTTGTGATTGCAGAGCTGAGGCTAAGGGCAAAGAGAAAAGACACCTCGTGTTACCATTCAGGTACCCCGACTCCCCCCGTCCCTGCCGGTGCCCAGGGTCACTCTCCAGCTCCAGCCTCGAGCCCCCGGCAGCAGCGCTACTGCCTCCCCCGCAACGGCTGCAGGGCAGGACCGCGGGTTCCTCTGGGCCAGGGAGAGTGCTTAAGACCGAGTCGCTTGAAGCCATAAAACGAGAATTCTCTTGTGGCGCCACTAACGGGAAATCCCTGCCCTTTTCAGACCCCCAAAGCCCAAACTGTGGCTGGCTGGAGACAAAGAGGCGTCTTTTGGAGTGAGGGCTGGTGTGGAAGGGGCAAGGTGGACAAGGTAGAAAGAGTAGCTGGTGTTAGCACCTCCACTATGCCCTTGGAGAAGAATATCTGGACGTCTCACGTCCAGAGCCCAGTCACTGGTGATCCGAGTGCCTAGGACCACGCGTTGCCGCACCCGGGAGCCAGGAGAGCAGAGAGATGCAGGCAGAGGGGGACACTCGGAGCGCGAGGGCAGCCACAGCTGTGTTCTTGCGTCCCTCATCCAGGCCACACTTAACAGCAGGGAAACGAAGAGGGAAGGGATGCAGGCTCAGGCACTGCCCTGGCCCACGCGCCCGAGGGTGTTGGTCCCCATCCCGGCATCATCCTGCAGCAGCGAGACGCAGGTGCTGGTCCCTACAGCGATGCCAGGGGCTCGTACGTTCAGACCCAGCCAAGCCAGCCACGCGCGGGGTGAGCTGGGGATTCGCAGGGAGCTTGGACCACGTCCAGGCGCTGCAGGAGAAAGCACGGCGTGATTTAAACCCCCTGCCGGCACTGGGCAGGGGCACTAGGGCAGCTTTTACAATGCAGATGAACCCGCTGAGCCGCTGGCATTGGTGTTGGCGGGCTCCCGTGACAAGCTCAGCTGGCAGGGGAATAATTTCTGCCGGTTTGCTCTGAGAGCAAGTGTCGGAGCGGGGAGAGAGCAGGACTGCTCGCTTCAGAAGCAGCTTCTGGATGGGTTTCCTTGGCTGTTTTCCAGCCCAGGCTCCAAGCTGATCCCTGCCCGTGCTGGGCTGAACGGGAGGACCCTGCTCTGCCCAGGCTCCCACCCGGCGCTGGGTCCTGCCCCCTGTCCTGGGCTGGAGCTGGGCTTCTGGACTTCGCCTCTCTAAAAACCCATCCGGCAACAGAGCAGACAAAAACGCTGCGTTTTTCTGGGTGGTTTTCCAGCAGCTCAGTGCAGAGGGAGGTGGAGCTTCAGGCTCTGAAGCCACCCTCCTGCCCCATGTCGCCAGCACAGACACGGCCATGGGCTGAGTCACAGAATGGGTCGGGTTGGAAGCGACCTTGAAGACCATCTACTTCCAACCCCCTGCCCTGGGCAGGGACACCTCCCACCAGCCCAGGTTGCTCCAAGCCCCATCCAACCTGGCCTTGGAGGTCTTGAAGCGGAGTAACAAGCTGTAATTAAAAACCAGCCCTCCTAATTACTCTCTAGAGCTGGTTAATTGCTTGCTCCTCCCCACTTTGCTGATGCACAATGGGGGAGATTAGCCAGGGAAGAAAGAGCGACTGGGGAGGGAAACAGGGAGACAGGACCCAAATAGAGAAATGTGGGAGCCACGAGAAAAGGGAAACGGGTTTGAAAAGCCAGAAAGCAGAGAGAGAGCAGGAGTCTGCGCAGTGGAACAGGGAGGTGAGGAGTTGGTGTTTCCCACGTGGTGTCAGGGCAGGAGGACACAGAGTCAGTCTGGACAGGGATGAGAACTCCCGATCCAGCCCATCTCCTCCGGCTGAGCCCTCTCTGGAGGGAGGATATGAATACAGCTTCGTGGGAGGGTAAGGAAGACCACCCCCTGCCACCAAAAAGGAGAATAAGCCTTGTCTCCCGCCCCAGCAGCATCCCCCAGCTGTGCGTGCACAGCTGTACCTGCTTCACTGGCCCCACGCACACATCCAGTGAAAGCCCATCACCTCCAGCTCCTCCGTCAAGGAGCTGTGGTCCCCCTAAGCCCCCCTAGCCTAGCAGAGGGTCACGCAGAGACGTTATCCACCTGAATTACAGATGCGGGCAGGAGGGGGGTGTTTGGGGTCAGCCCTGCTGTGGAAGGTTGCCCACGACCATGGCCTGGGGATGGGGCACTTGGAGCTCTCGTGAGGAGCGGGGAAGCTCCGAGGGAAGAGCAGCCTCTACTGATGTTATGGTCCGATTTGAAGCACTTGGAGTGCACTGAAGCTTGTTTGCCTTTTGTTCCCTTGATGCGCGGCCACTGGCTCCAGCAAAGGCAAAGAGAAGACGAAGGAGCACAAGTAGGTTTGCTCTCCTTGCTCTTCCTCCTCCTCCTCCTCGCTTCCAGCTTTCCTAGCGCCTGTTGTGGCTGATCCCGCACACGGTGTGCTCTCCCTTTCTCTAAAGCTGAGCCTGTCAGCCCTGGGGGAGCTTGGGTCTCTTGGATGTGTGGCCTGAGGTCTCGCAGCCTGCAGGGAAGGTATATCTACAGCAAAAGCCAAATGTAAAAGACAGGCTTGGAGCGGTCCCTGGCAGCACTGGAAGGGAATTGCGAGGTTTTGGAGGGAGTCCTGGCTCCCATCAGGTTTGGATGGGTCCTGGCTGTGGGAAGAGTTTCCCAGCTTGGGCACGGGCAGCCTGGCCAGGGCTGAGGGCAGGAGAGGGTCTGGGCACAGGTCATCAGCACGGGGCTGGGCAGAGGGGACTCAGCACCAGCCTTCCAGCTCCCCTGCCCACGGTTCAGGCTGCCGCGTCATCCACGTGGACGAGTTTCTTCAGGTCCTGGCTTCCTTCTGTCCCCAGCTGCTCGCGCTGACACCAGACGCAGTGTCTCAGCCCTCTCCCACAGCAGCACCCTCCGGCTCTCCGCCTTAGCAGAGCTGCTGAAATTTAAGCTCGAGCCCCCTGTGAGTGCAGGCTCGTCTCCTGCTGTCCAGGGGATGATCCCTGCAGCCACCACAGGGCACTTCCCGATCAGTGAGGTCTCCTCTGGCTCGTATTTATTGCGCTGCAGCTGAAGGACCGGTTTATGGCAGTATCTTACCGATGGAGCCTCCCGGTTAACGGTGTAAAGTGAGGAGGTGGAGAGGAGGTGGGGAAAAGAGAGGAATGTCTTCAAGCGGTCAGCAAGGAGAGGGCAGGCTCAAGACAAGGTGGGTAGAGTTCTCCCTGCGCCAAACAGCCCAGTCCTTGGTGTCTCCCCTCCCCAGTTTGGCTGTGCTGGGAAGCGGCAGACTGGATCTGAGGGTTGGGGTCTTCCCTGGGCTCGAGGGGATGACCCTGTGGGGCTGGCAGTGGGGTCTGTCCCCAGTACAGGTGGGAGAACTGGAAGTTCTGGAGGCAGCACCCGCCTGACGGGCATAATTCCTGCAAAGAAATGGAAACTCGTCCCTGCTCCCGACTCCCCAGTAAAAAGCAATGATTAAAACGTCGCTTTTTTGGCCATGAATAATTAACCAGTAACCTGCGACCGTATCTTTAACTAGAAGCTGGCCAGGAGACCAGGATTTTGTGGCCCATGCCACAAAATCTGCCCGTCCCTCCATGCTCCCCTCCTGCAGCCACACGGGTGAAACCCTAAAGGGCAAAGCCAAGGGCTTTTGGGAGCAGCAGACCGACTGGAGGATGTGTGCTTCGCCATCAACTGCAGAGAATTTGTCCGCTCAACCTCCTGTTGGACACCAGAAAATCCAAGGGGAGAGTGCTGTGGGAGGCCGGGTGGATACTCTGGTGTCTAATCCCGGTTTAAGCTTGCTTGGAGGCTTGTCCCTACTTGGGAGCAGAGTCGGGGGGTTCAGTCCTACACCCCCAAATTTGCAGGACCCTGGTCTTGACCCTGCTGCCCAACCGGGTTGCAATGGGCCAGCGGCTGGCACTGGTTTGGAGGGGAGCGGGCAGGCGGGCAGCGGCATCCTCTCCGGCATCTCAGTTCTTTGGGAAACCAGGCTAAACCCAGGCTTTGGCAAAGGGGGGGGCTCTCGGTGCCACCACCCAGCCTGTGTCGGCATCTCAGGTTCGTGGGTCCTCATGTAATATTCATCTGGGGACGGTGTCAGCTCCCCGCCGGCTTCCCATCCGCGCCATCGGATGCCTGGCAGGAACAGCGGAGGGGTTGGCACGACGTTTGTTTAACGCTGCAAAGACCCTGCTGTGCCCGGAGAGGGGTCCCCATCCCTGCTCGGTCCCCACCCGCACGTGGGGCACGAGGCACCAGGATGGCCACCCCACGCTAGACGTGCCACTGGCCGCTCTCCTCTCTCGGCTGAGCGCTGCCAGCATCTCCTCCTGGGGGACACCAAGTCCTGGATGGCCGGCAGGTGAAGGTAGAACCCCCGAGGGATGGGAAGGGGGATGGGGGTTGTATGGGATGTGTCAGTGCTCACTGGGCTTGGAAAAGGGGATAGATGGGGCTTGGGAAGGGGCTGGGGGATGAGGGTGAGCTGCTGGGCATCTGCCTCTGAAGCATCCGGGGCGGCTCCTTCCTTGTCCTTCACTTGCTTCTTCCATTCTCCTCAGCAAATACCAAGTATGCTAAAACCAGGACTTCACCAAAATCCACTTCTTTTTCGTCTTTTTTTGTATTTTTTTTCTTCTTTTTTTCCTTTTCTTCTCTGTTCTCGGTGACCTCCAAACTCCATTGTTTCCTAGATATCCCCCTCCCTGGGACTCCAGCCCACTGCAATAGTCCCAGTAAGGGCGGCGGTGAAGGAAGGAGGCAGCACCAGTCGTGGTGACTGGGGCTGAGAAGAGCAGCAGGGAGACGTGGCCGGGGCACGGGCATGGGCACGGGGATGGGGACGGCACCTCAAGTTTTATGCCACCGAGGCACCTTGTGCCCTCTGGGCTCCGCTCTCTGAACCAGCTCCAGCCGAGGCTCATCCCACGGATGTGCTGGAGGCTGTCGGGCAATTTCCCGTTTCGGGGACTTCTGCAGTAAAACTGCCCTCGGGGGCACAAGAAGCTCCTGCAGCCGATGTCCCCAGCGCATTTACTGAGGCTCAGCTGGCAGCAAGGGGTCATTGCTCCCGGATGGGATGGGGATGGGGGTGACACCAGCTCCCACGTGGATCCCTCTGGAAGGAGCTGGCTTGGGCTGGTGCTGCCGGGACGGGTCTCAGTGCACACTCCTTGGACCAGGTGCTTAATCCCGGTCTTGGTCCAAAACCAGCTTCACCGTTTTACTGATGGGGGCATCAGATGCTGTGCTACCCAGGAGCCAATGCATCCTCAGTGCCCGTGTGAGGGCCTCGTTATTTTGGGTCCTGGTAGAGGACCAGCCCTGCCAGTGTCTTCCCTGCAGGGTCCTCCTGGCTCCACCACCAGTTGCTCTTCTGCTTTCTTTTACTTCCCAAGGAAGCTCAGAAATTCCCAGCACTGATACAGTGATTTTGTCACTAACCGTCTGCAATGGCCTGCCTGCCAGCTCTGGGGCCGGGGGGACTTTTTTGTTTTTTCCTTCCTTTTAAAGAAATTAATTGGAAAGAAGGGAATGTAATGTAACGGGCCCTGGAGGTGCGTTGTCTTCTGGAGGGGCTGTGAGCCTGCTGGGTTTCCCACCCTCAGCGGCAGAGAGTGGTCTCAGAGCAGAGTTTCACAGCCTGAGCTGTTATTACAGCATTTGCTCGTAAAAAAAAATATGAGTTTGCAAATAGCCTAGAAGTGTTGCCTACCCCATAGCACCTCGAGGCAGATGTTCCCTGGCAGGATTGCAGATATGCTGGGGAGGGGACAGCAAAGGGCTACCGAGATGATGAGGGGACTGGAACATCTCTCTGATGAGGAAAGGCTGAGGGATTTGGGTCTCTTCAGTCTGGAAAAAAGACGGCTGAGGGGGGACCTTATCAACGCTTGTAAATACTGAAAGGGGGGGTGTCAGGAGGATGGGGCCAGGCTCTTCTCAGTGGTGCCCAGGGACAGGACAAGGGGTAACGGGCACAAACTTGACCATGGGAAGTTCCATCTCAACATGAGGAGGAACTTCTTTGCTGTGAGGGTGGCAGAGCCCTGGCACAGGCTGCCCAGAGAGGTGGGGGAGTCTCCGTCTCTGGAGACATTCCAACCCCGCCTGGACGCGTTCCTGTGCCACCTGCTCTGGGTGACCCTGCTCTGGCCGGGGGTTGGACGGGATGGTCTCCAGAGGGCCCTGCCAACCCTATGGTTCTATGGAAACCCAGCCCTTGTCTTTCCTCCTCCTACCCATAGAGAAACTGCCCTTTTGCTGAGGATCCCGTGAATCAATCACAGCTACCAGAGACTGCCTTGAGGCCCGAGCATTGCTTTAGTCCCAGTTAAACCTCAGCTATAAATAGTTCCTGTATCTTATGCTGGTCTTCTGCCCCGATTGAATTCCCCCCCCCCCCCCGTGGTGAATACGTTATCCTCCTATTCTCCTTAATTTTCTTCTCGTTTGCTCTGGCCCTGTGAGCAGCCTGCAGACTTCCAGTTGTTATTTAAGACCACAACTGCATCGGGCTGGCTGCCATGCCAGGACTTCTCCGGTTGGCAAAAAAACAAAGGTGCAGCTTCATCCTTTGGCCCCAGCCAGAAGTGATCAAAGCTGAGACCGGGGATCCTGCAGTTTCAGTGCTGTCTCCGGGCTTGTGGGCAGCACATCCCAATCCTGCTGTGTCCAGGGCTGGTGCTGAGCCCTGGCTCCCCTGCCCTGGCAGCCAGCGTGGAGGTGAGGTCCAGGCGTGGAGGTGAGGTCTAGGCTGGAGGTGAGGTCCAGGCGTGGAGGTGCAATTCTCCCTTGCTTCCAAGCTGGCCAAAGAACATGTCCATTGAACCTGCAAGGTTTCTGCAAAAAGCAACACTTGACAGATAATGAGAATTTTCCAGTAAAAAAAGTCCCCTTCAGCTTTACCGCCTTCTGCTTTGGGGACAGTCAGAAGCCATTGCCTTCAAGCGTCTCTCCAGCTCTTTGACACTAGAACAGGGTTATCGCACAGTCTGACTTGTGCTTCTTGCCGATTTCAGTTCTGCAGATACTATGGAGGGGTTTTTTCCAACTGAGGTTTTCGGCTGAATCTTCAGGCTAAAAATCCACATTACATCCAGACTCCATAACTTTCACCAGCGTGACTCAGAACCTCCCTCCTCTTTGCAACGCCGGCATGGACTCACCTCCAAATAACAGGGAACGGCCTCCTGAAAATATCGGCAAGGCTCTTACTGTCTTTAGCAGTCTGTGCCCGTTTGCTGGCTCTGCACTGGAGAGCAATCCAGACTGCAGTGCAGAAGTCCTGTCATTCACTGAACGCCGTGTTTGTGTATATTTGCTGGACACACACATAACCAACATCGAGTAACGTAGGAGTCCAGACCGTCCACGCACTCGTGGTCGCATGGGCTGATTTCTGAGCTGGAATGATGGTCCTGGCCCCACTGAAGCACTTGGAGCTGGAAGATGTACTGCTTAAACTTGCCCTGAAATGATGGATATTTTTAGAAAGCAACTGGCAAGCCGTTCTCAAACCATTATTTTATCAGCCAGTCCATCCCAAACTGCCCTGAGTGGATTTGACCCCAGCCTAGGTTGCAGACGGGGAGCTAAGAGCCACCTGGTACTGGGGTGTGCCACGCCGCAAGGGGAAAAATCACGGTGCTGCAGTGGGCTGCTGAGAGAGCTTAGGATCCGCACAGGTCTGCTGCCGATCTAGCCAAAGAGGTTATCGATTTTTCGCAGCGAGGTGGTGGGGGAAGCGGTTGGACGTTTTAAGTTTTAGTAAGTGGGTTCAGGTGGCTGGGGAGCAACTGCGGAAATGATTCAGGAGAGGTGAGAAGTGCGCGCGCAGCAGGGGCCAGCAGCAGAGGCGGGAGCCACGGGTCGGGGGGAAGAGTTGAGTGTGTTTTATCCCAAGTTGTGGCATTTCCTGGGACAAAAAAAGGAGAGCCAAGATTCGAAGGCAGTGCGTTTAGCTGCGACCTTGACTCGGCCCTGTGGCATGTTTGCTTAGTCTTTCAGCTGATGTTTCCTCTCTTCCTGTGAAAGGTTCCTCCTGTTCCCACCCCCAAATTCCAGAAAACAGCACTAAAATACGGGAATTGATGGTTGTGGGTTTTTTTCTTTCCCTCTTCTTCCAGAGCCGGGAAAGGAGTTTTTTCAGCCATGAAGCTTGGCAAGACACGTCCATCAAAGGATGACCATCGGAAGCAAGGTATGTTGTTCCCTGCTCCAGTGCGGCTCTTTGGCTGTCCTCCACATCCCAGGAAAGCACCTGAGGGACCCCATAGACTCACAGAATGGTTTGGGTGGCAAGGGAACTTCAAAGGCCATCTACACCAACTCCCTGCCATGGGCAGGGACATCTACATCTATATCTTCACCTAGACCAGGTTGCTCCAAGCCCCGGCCAACCTGGCCTTGAACCCCTCCAGGGATGGGGCAGCCACAGCTTCTCTGGGCAACCTGGGCCAGGGGCTCACCACCCTCCGCATAAACAATTTCTTCCTTCTATCTAGTCTGAATCTCCCCTTTTTCAGTTTAAAGCCATTACCCCTTGTCCTATCGCTACAGGACCTACTAAAAGGTCTGTCCCCAAAGCAGGCAGAGCTGGTCAGTGACTTGGGGATTAGACAAGGAGCGTTGGGTGCTCGGGAGGAGAGCTGGAGGGGCTCCAAGGGGAAATGGGAAGTAGGAACTGGTGGAGGGAGTTTCCCACTGAAGGCTTGGCCAGACACCACCCACCTTGTGATATCCCACCTGTGGCAACACCTGGGCCTCATGCAGGCACCTTCCAGCTTATTTGGCCAGGTTGGATGGTGCTTTGAGCAACCTGGTCTAGTGGGAGGTGTCCCTGCCCAGGGCAAGGGGTTGGAACCGGGTGATCTTTAAGGTCCCTTCCAACCCAACCCATTCTATGGTTCTATGATTTTTAGGGACGATTTGCAAATGTGACAATGCAAAGCCGGCTTTAGCCCTTGCCCCTTGCTGGGCGCAGGCTGCAGCAGCGGCACCACCAAAGGAAGGGCTCAGCTGCTGCGGGCGCTGAAATCGGACGCCTTTCTGGAAACACACGGGAGGGTCAGCCATCGGAAATTCGTCGTTGTTTCCATTCAGACCAAAGGATTGGGTTTCAACGGCAAAGAAATGGGGGAATGTTTGCAGGCAAGGACAAAGCGTTGCTTTAGATAGTGTGTCTGGGCAAATCTCCAGGTTTAAGGATGGGAAAAGAGGAATTTGGCCTGGGACATGAGTGTGGGTAGAGGCACTGGCAGCCTGCGGGAAGGCATGGCGTTGGAACCTGGGTGGCCTCCCTCTCTCCCCCGTGGCTGGGTGTTCATCTCGTGGTTAAAGCTTCAGGCAAGGCCACGGGGAAAGCAGCTGGGATGCGAAGGCAGGAGGAGGGTGTGCGGTAGTAGAGTGCCTTAGCCGGGGGGGGATTTACCTGTGGTCAGGGAACGGTGGTGACACAGCTGAGTTATCGCATGGTGTGGTCAGTGCCACACAGCCGTGGGGCTCCTTCTTCCACCTTCCCCCTCTTTCCCTGCACTCCCTGGCAACTGATATTAATGCAGCAATTGCTTCTTCCCCAGCTATCCGCGCTCCTCCGGCTGTCGGATGCCCTCCTCTCTCAGCGCGAGTGCCGTCTCCATCGTGGTTCCTACCCTTGGTCTGGCCAGCTGGTGGTGGGATGGGGGGATGTGTGACATCCTCCCGTCAGACTACACGCTGCAGTGCTCATGGGCTTCCCCAGGGTCAGGTGTTGGCGTGTAAGCCAGGGAGGTGCTAGCACAAGGCGTATCATTGCAAAAGCCTTTTCCCAGAGCCTGCAGGATCTGGAGAGGGAAACTCCCGGTTGGCCAGGCCAGCATCCCTCTTGTACCATGGTCTGCTCTCCTTTTGCCGTCCCGTACAGACTGCCGGTCCTGCTCAGGTCAAACAGACCCACTCATTCACCAAAAGCCAAGCTGGGAGAGTGCTGTTCTGTCTGCCCACCCGCATGTGGGAGGGTCAGGTCTGTTTTGGTCCTTCCCAGCTCCTGTGGTTCTGACTCAATCTCAAAAACTCCCATTTCAGATGAGGACACCCTTTCCCCACCCAACCTGCAGCAGTGTGTCTTTCCACCCCAACGGAAAGCTTTTCCTAACACCCAGCCCAGATCTCCCTCGCTTCAGCTGAAGCCCATGTTACCTCACAAAACCAGAGCAGACTATGGTGGGAAACCTGATTTCTGGTCTCCTGGAGCGTGCCGATCTCCTGGAGCAAGCTATGAGCTTGCCCAGGTTAGTAAAGAGACGGGGAACCTGCTTCCCAGGAGCAGTATGAGTGGATTTGGTGCTACCCTGCTGTGCCACCAAAGCAAACCAGTGACCCAACAGCTATGCTGGTGGGTTTGACCCAACATAAAAAAACCAACATTGCTGCTTTGTGGTCATTTCTTGACCAGAGTGAAGGCGGGAGGGGCAGGCAGGACATGCACATGGATTGTGCACAGGGAAGGAGTATCTCAGAACTTCTTCCAATAGACCAGTGGACAACACAGCTGTGTCTCAGTGCCAACAGGGTCTGGGGTCTTGACCCTCCCTGCAGCAATTTTTCTTCTTGGAAAATGACCCCTTTCTCCTGTTTTTTTCAGACCCCTCTACCCCACAGCTAGATGGTTGGTTCTCCTTGCAACTGCTCTTCTGGTAGTTAGAGCTGCAACACTTGCCCGAACGCTCTTTCAACCCTTGAAGTCTGGGGTGGTTGTTATTTTCCGTTTTCTTTTTGCCTTCACAAAGCCCCATGCAGGCGCACTGCCCAGGCCGGGTAATGTGTCACGGGAGGCAATGCCTCTTTTTTAATCCCTTTCTCGACCAGCTTGTCTGTGACCTGAGCTGGTGACTATTGTTCTTTGTATTATCAGGGGAGGTTGATAGGACGTATTGGTTACCTTTCTCTTCACCTTTAATTATTCACCGAGTGGAAACAATAAGAGACATTCTTTTGTCTCCTTTATGCAGATGAACCCGCTGTTTTGGAGGCAGAAGACCTGGACCGAAAAGCCGTGAGACAGGGATGTGGACTGGAGCCAGACACCATCTCCTTGGCCTCCGTCACAGCCGTCACCACCAATGTCTCGAATAAGAGGTGAGAGCCAGATGTGAGCTTGTGCAAGCCAGGAGGCGAGGACACCCTGGCAGACACCCCGCAGCCGTGTGTCCCCCGAGGTGGGGTATGTTGGAAATCACACTGCCCCACGCAGCTGGCGGGTTTTTTGATAATACCTGACCTGCTTTGAAGAGCACCAACGTTCAGTGATGTTTCACAGCCCCCAGGGTTCATGTTCCTCAGATTCCAAGAGGGCGGGAGCTTCGAGGGGTGACCCTGCAAAACATAGAATGGTTAGAGTTGGAAGGGACCTTAAAGATCATCTAGTTCCAACCCCCCGCCCTGGGCAGGGACACCTCCCACTAGACCGGGTTGCTCCAAGCCCCGTCCAATCTGACCTTGAACACTTGAAATGCTCTGTCACGGCTGGTAGCATGTCCATGTGTGGTTTGACTGAGGGTTTCTTCTGCCTCTCCAAAGGTCCAAGCCTGACATCAAAATGGAGCCGAGTGCTGGGAGGCCAATGGATTACCAGGTAGGTGACAACGTTGTGCCCCCAGCCTCAGCTCACGGGGGTCGCAATGCAGGGAGTGGGGGGACCCTTTTGCAGGGAACAAGTTCGTGCTGGGTTTCAACGCACTGCACTCACAAAGCACAACCTCCCAAGAGCTGGCATTTAAATGGTCGAGCAACCAACTCAAGGCTGAATACTGAACTGGTTTTGCTTTCCATCACGTGGAGCCCAAAAAGCACAAATTAACCTGTGATTGAAATGGGCTGTCTCCAATACATTTCATAGAATGATGGAATCACGGAATGGTTTGGGTGGGAAGGGACCTTAAAGGCCACCCAGTGGCACCCCCTGCCCTGGGCAGGGACACCTCCCACCAGCCCAGGTTGCTCCAAGCCCCGGCCAACCTGGCCTTGAACCCCTCCAGGGATGGGGCAGCCACAGCTTCTCTGGGCAACCTGGGCCAGGGGCTCACTACCCTCAGAGCGAAAAATTTCTTCCTCATATCTCATCTCAATCTCCCCTCTTCCAGTGTAAAACCCTTCCCCCTCGTCCTACCCAAGAGTTTTCAGTATGTTGGCCAACGTTCAAGATTGGTGAGCCCTGGCTGGCAGTAGATTGCTCACTGGATTTCCTCAAATAGGCTGATACATGGCTGCTGTTGTCCTCTTCAGCGACGCTCTGTTCCTGCCACCTTATCTCGAGTTAGAACAACTCTTTCAGTTTCCCAAGGCTCAGGTGGTCCGTGCTGCTCCCTTTTCTTTTACTAATTGGTGCCAGCAATTGGCTCCTCTTCTCATTTTCACCAAGTCGTGCTGATTCAGCAGCAATTTAGCTTGATGTCCTCACCTCTCAGCACAGCAACACATTCCTGGGGATATCTCGGGAACCACGCAAATAATGACTTTGGTTAGAGATTTATCGCAGAACATTTGCGGCACCCGCTGCAGACCCAGTTGTGAGGCTTACAGGGAATGCGTGTGCTTGGTCCAGGCGGGGGGAGCATGAAGAACATTAAGAGGAGGGGAAAGGTACAAAACAAATTACAACCAAGAGGAACACAGAGCCCTCAGAGGGCTCTGCTACCCTTTACCAGCTGCCGTTTAGGATTGGAGTGGAATAGAACAGAAAAGAATAGAACAGAAAAGAATAGAACAGAAAAGAATAGAACAGAAAAGAATAGAATAGAAATTTCAGTTTGAAGGGACCTACAGCGATCTTCTAGTCCAACTGCAACCCTTCGTGCTTTCTAGCAGAAGGCAGTGAAGCCATCTGGGGTCTCACCAACCGAGCTCTGCTCCCACAGCTTAGCTAAATCCATTTGACTTCACACCTCGCATGAAGCCCCCCATGCTGTGGGGCTGAAGCAAGAGGGATGCCCGCGGTCTTCTGCACCCCACCCTGCGTCGCAGCGTGCTCAGGCTGGTCTGAGCAGCCCGGGGTCTTTGGTGTGACCAGTAGACCTCAGAGCTGCCACCGTTGCGCTGAAAATGTCTCCAAAAACGGGAGACGGGGAGACGGGGGTTACGGCAGCGAGCGGCACCTGGTGCTGCTCTCAGGAGGCGCACGAATCGCTCTCCCCAGGTCAGTGTCACCATCATCGAGGCCCGGCAGCTGGTTGGGCTCAACATGGACCCCGTGGTCTGCGTGGAGGTCGGAGAGGAGAAGAAATACACGTCCATGAAGGAATCGACCAATTGCCCTTACTACAACGAGGTGGGTCTGTCCTCCGGTGGTGCCCACAGCTATCCTCCCCTCGGGGTCTACATTCCTGTTAGTCAATTAACTGTCATTTCTTGTCACTTGGGCTTTTTTTCTTTTTATTTCTTCTGTCACCTCCTGTCAGAATAAGATGAAATTTCAAACCGCGCAGAAGGAGAAATGAAGCCTTTGGCCTCTGGTATTTTGCAAAAACGGTAAAAAGCTCACTCGTTTGATCTGTGCTAAATTTTTCTGTTTTTCTGAGAAGTTAGTGCTTCCTTCTAGTTGCCCAGGCTGCAGAGGCCACCAGTGCTGGGGCTCACACGGATCCGTCCCTGCTGTGACATGTGCTGTAGGATGCTCCTCCAGGCAGTCACAGCTTCTCCAGCTGCAGCATGCACAAAAACACCGCCTTTCAACCCAAAAGGAGCCCACCCCGGCTCTCCTGCCCTCACGGCTGCTCTTTCCCTTTCAGTACTTCGTCTTCGATTTCCACGTCCCCCCAGATGTCATGTTCGACAAGATCATCAAGCTGTCCGTAAGTGAGCACGGTTGCATTGTCCTTTTCCTGGGGCTTTGGAGGAAACCAGCCCGTTTTGCGTTTGCGCTGGGGATGGATTTAAGGTCCTTGATGTGAGACCCCCACGGCCCTACGAGCCTCACCTCTTTTGCAGGCCCCCAGCCCCCCTTTCTGTTGCTGAGCTTCATTGCTGGGTCCACACAGCTCCCCTTCTGCCTTCGCTGTCTCCCTCCGTGGCTGATCGCTGGTATTTCAAAGCCGGGAGGAACTAAACCTGTCTTGGGATGAGTTCAGGCTTGGAGAGCAGCAAGACCTTCCCGAGCCTGCCAAGGGATTTCCTGGGGCACGAGACGGGCAGAGCTGTGGTGGAAACTGAGGGCTGCAGGTGCTGAGAGCAAAGCAGAGGCTGCAGCCCTCCCCACAGCCCCGCGGGAGGGCGATGGACGGGATTTGCACATGCGTTGACCAAAACACGCGAGTTAGGAGTATCCGTATCCATCCCATGCACAGAGCGGCTGTGTAATTTCTCCCACAAAGGGAATCCCGTGGATTTCGAGCACCCTAAAGACCCTTTCTTCACATAAATGTCCCAGTGCTTGTTGCCGTAGTGGCTGGAAAGCTGCATCTTGTTTTAAAGGTTGATTTCTTTGCATTTTGTTGTATTCAATCCAAGTATACGTTTGCTTGCAATACTGCTAAGCAAGAGCTGCTGACCCCACCATGCCTCTTAGTGTCCTTGTGCAGACCAGGGTCCTGCACAGACCAAGGAAAATGCATCAGCATCTTTCCCATCTGACACTGAACACCTCTGGAAAGAGCCTCATGGCTCCCCGGGCATGGAAAAAAAGTCTGATTTTTTTTTTTTTTTTTTTTTTTTTTCTTCTCTCAATTTCCAGGTGATCCACTCAAAAAACCTCCTGCGGAGTGGCACTTTGGTAGGGTCCTTCAAGATGGACGTTGGGACTGTTTATACTCAGCCTGGTACGTCAACGCTGTTTGCAACCAGTCCAGCCGAGAAAGGTTGGACTAGATGATCCCTGAGGTCCCTTCCAACCTGGCATTCCACGATTCTATGTGCCTACTGGCACCTTGGAACAAATGTCCTTGCAAGGTAGCTGGGCGGGTGCTGGTTTCCTTGGGTGATGCTTACCTAACCTAATTTCGGTATCCCAGATATAATCAAGTCACCTGGGCTCTGTCTGTGGTCAGGAAAGAGCACTCAGCACCTCCGGAGAAGGCTGGGTATCCCCCCCTGAAAGAAGGGCTGAGATGCCCTCTGGGTGTGCTGGTCTCTCTCCACTGACCTGCTGAGGAAGGAAGCCCAAGGTGACTTGCTTAGGCAAGATATCGACCTTCCGGATAGCTGAAGGTCAGGGGCTGGATCTCGCCCTCTGTGGCTGGCGTTTAAACCAAGGAAGGAAGATGCCTGGCGTGCAACGGAGAAGAGGGAGAGGTTGATTGGCGTTCCTGTCGCATTGAGCAATGCTCCTTTGAGGACCTGGTGCTCGCCACATGCCAGAGCTGAACACACAACACCCCTTCAAAAAAAAAGATACCTCCAAAATCCCCGTGGTTTTGTTTTTTTATCTTGCTCCAGTGTCACACCTATTGCAGCACTCTGCCTCTACAAGTAAGCCTGAGGGCTAAGATGTAAATGAGGCCTCCAGAGCCTGCATGTGAGAGGTTGTCAGCAGATGAGGAGGGGGACATTAAGGGAACATCTGGTCTGCTTCTCTGCTCCCCAGAAGGATTAAGTCTTTCTAACACCATCCAAAAGGCATCTGAGACCTTAAAGACTTAGAATCATAGAATCGTTTAGGTTGGAAAAGACCCTTAAGGTCATTGAGTCCAACCATTAACCCAACACTGCCAAGTCCACCACTAAACCATGTACTTAAGCTCTGTGACTATACATCTTTTAAATACCTCCAGGGATGGTGACGTCCAGGGATGGAGACCCCACCCCCCCTTCAGACAGTTCATCCTGTTGCTTCTCTGTCTTCAACACACGACACATCTCCCTACTGAATTTTTCAGGGGATTCTTTCTGAATTCCTCCCACCTGAAGATGTCCCTCACGCATATGTGCAGGTCCCCCCACTCGAGTGGATGCTGTGTCTCCTTCTGATAAATGCCTGTCTTGTCCCCTGGCTTCCAGAGCACCAGTTCTACCACAAATGGGCCATCCTTTCTGACCCCGAGGATCTCACCGCCGGGCTGAAAGGTTACCTGAAGTGTGACATCGCTGTGGTAGGGAAAGGGGACAACATCAAGACGCCACACAAAGCCAATGAGACAGACGAGGATGATATCGAAGGGTAAGGATCTGCCGAGCCAGCTTCACGTAGCCTTGCTTGGGAGTGATTTTTCATGTCTCTTCACCTTGGCTTGTGCAAGGAGGACAGCATCCCTTCTGGATGAGGCTGACGGCCCTCCTAGTACCCGTACTTCCCTTGTGCTGTGAAAACCAGAGGGACAAAATAAGTTGCTGAAAAGAGAGAACGTAGCAGATTACGGGTGCAAATCCGGGCTATATCAAGTACAAACCAATCATTTCTATGAGGTCAGACCATCTGCTGGTTGTTGAGCTCCCTATACCAACACCAGTCTGATGTCAACCAACTTGATGTCCCCACTGCCCTAATGCTCCTGTTGGCCCTTGGATAGTTGGGATGGGGTCTCATCACTCACTGCCAGGGCAGAGCGGGGAGGTCTGGCTGAGGTTTCCCAGGCTGCGTGGGTGGGCAAGGCTCTGTGACTCCCCAGAGCATCTAAAAGGCCGTGGAAGAAAAATCGGGAGAGTTTAAAACTTGGTTATGGCCCCAAAATATTTCAGGCTAATTAAATACCTCCAAGTGCAACCGCAGGCTTTCAAGCCTACCTCACAGCCCCTCACCACATGGTCAGAAACCCAGACTAGTAGAAAAATGCCAGTGCAGCTTTCTTGACTTGCTGGGGAAGTGGGCTCGAGGCACCACCTGAACCATTGTGGGGCAGTGTCCCATGCTGTAGTGGTGATATTATCCCACTTTTGCACTGGCAACTCCAGCGATTCCTCTAAAAATCGTTTTGTTCGCAGCATCCCCCCTGGCTCTCATTTCTTCCCCCAGGAAAGGAAAGCCAAATGTGCCAAGAAAAAACAATCTGGTGGAGCTCAAGTTTCCCCCCAAAATAATCACCCAGCTCCCCTTGTGCCCTGATAAAGCAAAAGGCCTCTTCTAACACCCCTTTCACATGGCCTGCTTTGGGTGTCTAAATTAGGCTGAGCTCAATTGTCCCCTAGACTCCACGGACAACAATGATTATGTTCCTTTAGTGGAATGCACATTGTCCCAGGGGGACCTCAAGGGGCTCCTCTAAGTTTTTGCTGATGAAACCACCAGTCCCCACCCCAAAACAGGAGGATGGGCAGAAACAAGATAGCAATAAAAGGTATGGGCACAGGAATGGTCATCGTTTCACCACCACAGAGCCCGTGCTCAGAAAGTGAGGCAGTTTCTCCCCCTTTGGTTATCCTCTCCTGAGAAACCTGCCAGCCCCAGCAGCTGTTTCCAACCCTATCCATTGACGTTGCAGGAACCTCCTCCTCCCGGACGGGGTCCCTCCGGAGAGGCAGTGGGCTCGTTTCTACATCAAGATCTATCGAGCAGAGGGGCTGCCCCGTATGAACGCCAGCATCATGGCCAATGTGAAGAAGGCTCTCATTGGGGAGAACAAGGACTTGGTGGATCCCTACGTGCAGGTGGTCTTTGCAGGGCAGAAGGTGAGCAAGCTGCGTGCGATACCAGCGTGTGTGCGATACCTGGGAGGTAACATGAGTGGGACCAGCTATTGTGCAGGTGGCCAGAGATGGTCTCAGTTGTCCTGGTATGCAGATGTGGAGATGCATGGCAAAGCCACCTTGTTCGCTATGTTTCCCCTCTTTTGTGCAGACTATGACGGATTTGCAGCACTTTCCAGTTGAGGAAAGGAGCTTAGAATCATAGTATTGTTTTGGTTGGAAGAGACCTTTCAGATCATCGAGTCCAATTGTTAACCCAACACTGCCAAGGCCACCACTACCCCATGGCCCTCAGCACCACGTCTGCCCGGCTTTTCAATCCCTCCAGGGATGGCGACTCCACCACTGCCCTGGGCAGCCTCTTCCAATGCTTCACAACCCTTTCCAGGAAGAAATTGTTCCCAATATCCATCCTAAACCTCCCCTGGCGCAACTTGAGGCTGCTTCCTCTTGTGCCATCGCCTGTTCCTTGGGAGAGGAGAGTCACAAGACAGATGCATGTTTCAGTGGTCATTAGCAAGGGAGCAGCTCAGGTTGCGAGGGATGGCTTGGGAGCTCAAACCCTTGGCAAACATCTGCCTCCTCCCACTCGGCAGGGGAAGACATCTGTACAGAAAAGCAGCTATGAGCCTCTCTGGAACGAGCAAATAGTCTTCACGGAAATGTTCCCCCCATTGTGCAAGCGGATAAAGATCCAGATCCGAGACTCAGACAAAGTCAATGATGTGGCCATTGGTACCCATTTCATTGATTTGCGGAAGATCTCTAATGAAGGAGACAAAGGTAAGGTGGGGGGGCAGACCGATCTACCTTCATCACGGTAGCGAGACATCCCTTTGGCAGAGAGTTAAGCAAAATAGTGTAGGCTCCTTCCCCACCCCTGGAGATAGCTGCTTCTTGGTGCGCAGCTGGAGAGACTTTGATTCACTGCAGTGGTCTTCTGAGGTCACTGGACACACGCTCTTTGAAAGCTGAGCCCTGTCACAAGCCTCCAGTCCAATATCTGAAAGCAAAGACACCCAAGATCAACTTCCCCTTCCAAAATATTCATTGCCATGAATGGATGAATGTAGAATCATAGAATCATTTAGGTTGGAAAAGACCCTTGGGATCATCGAGCCCAACCATCAACTCCACTCTACAGAGTTCTCCCCTACACCAGATCCCCCAACACCACATCTAAACGACCCTTAAACACATCCAGGGATGGTGACTCCACCACCTCCCTGGGCAGCCTATTCCAGTGTCTGACCACTCTTCCTGGGAAGAATTTTTTTTTTTTCTTGACAGTCTCCCCCATTCATGCACACGTGAACACACCAGCACACGTGGGTAGGACCAACGTGAAACCAAAGATGGCTCTAGAAAGGGGACTAATGGGGTGTTCCTTTGTCTTCACTCTCACTTTGGGTAACTTGCCCAACGGGAGACTCACCTCTGTCTTTGGGCTAGTGCACTGCACAGTCCTCATCACTGCAAAGCTGTCTCCAGGCATGGTTGCAAGCATGCATTTCCATGGACACACATGTGTATGTTGAAGCCCACATCACCGTACACAGACCAGGAAAGTGATGCCAATCCATGAGCAAGTTTGTATCCTGAGTCAAAGACATGCCCTCTTCCTTGCACATCCCCTCCCCAACGTACATGTTTGCTCTGCTGCAGGCTTCCTGCCCACCTTTGGCCCCGCGTGGGTGAACATGTACGGCTCCACTCGGAACTACACCCTGATGGACGAGCACCAAGAGCTGAATGAGGGTCTGGGTGAAGGCGTCTCCTTCCGGGCCAGGCTTTTGATGAGTCTTGCTGTGGAGATCTTGGACACCACCAACCCGGAGATCAACAGCTCCACCGAGGTGCAAGTCGAGCAGGCTCCATCAGTTGCTGATGTAAGTCGCCCTAGCCCTACAGCTGTCAGTCATGGGTCTTAGGCCTCTTGTGTCTTTTATCTTTGATCTCATAAACCAAGGATTTCATTTAGTGTTGTCCTAAGTTTTCTGGATCTGGCAGCACAATGAAAGCAAATCTTGCAAGGATTTCAGATTTTATGAGCATTCAAATGATCAAATGACCTCTCTTAGGAGTACTGAGCAGAAGAAACATCTGAGTGAGGGAAGATCATAGAAAGTGTTGGGTTGGAAGGGACCTTTAAAAGTCCTCTAGTCCAACCAAAGTTGGACTAGAGTTAGACTGAAGTTTCAAAGTTTAGGATCGTAAACTTTGAAATGTTTCTCTGGTCGGGAGTTAGACAACGACAAAGAAAGCCATCTCCTAACGCCAGTTGTCTCACTCCCATCCTGAAGATGGATTTCAGAGAGAAGCCGAGGACCTAATCTGTATCCCAACCAATTCTGGCAGGGTGAAACTGGTCAGAGAAATTGAACGGCTGTTTCCTGACAGGAAAAGCCCCACAGCTTTAGTCCTGATGTGTAGAGCCGTCAGGAATGCTGTCTGTTCTCTGCATAAACAGACACATCCGGGCTTGTCCTACCTGGGGATGCCCACATATGTCAATCCATATGAGCCAACAGCGTGTAGCAGAAATGGAGAAGTCTGATGGACGCACACCCTCTCTGCAAAAGCTCTCCTTCAGAAGCAACGTGGCTGTAATTCACCCCTGGGGGAAATGAAGCCGCCTGGAAATAAAGCCATTCCAGTTCTGAAAGAGCATCCAGGCAGATGGTTTGGTGTGCTTTGATTAGTTCAATTTGTGAATAAACTCAGGCTCATATTCCTGAATGTCCCTTAGACAGGCCCTCACGTGCAAGTGGTGACCGATCTCAACACATTCAAAAGTTAGGCTAAAAGCTTTAATTGAACTCTCTCTGCAATGAGCCTGGAGATGGCTCAGGCCGGGGGAGAGAAAAACCTCACGGTCCCCTTGAAAGCCTGAGCAGTGATATCTCGCCTTCAAAAAGCCCATGAGGGTGCTCAGAGGTGCCAGGTCATGCACCCCTCTGCCCAAGGGGACCTGTCCTCCTTGGTGTCTCTCCGTGTGACCTCAGCCCTGATCCCCGTGATTTCTCCTGCAGAACTGCACTGGGAAGATGGAGGAGTTCTTTCTCTTTGGAGCCTTCCTGGAGGCTACTATGATCGACAGGAAGATTGGTGACAAACCCATCAACTTCGAGGTCACAATAGGTTGGTTGTTTTTTTGGGGAGGGTGAAGCGTGCCTGGTGGGGAATGCAGGATCCAAGGCCAGGAGCAGGGTGGACTCCCCATTTTCCATACCAAGACATGCTAGAGCACGCAGGGCTCTCAGTTTAGGGAGAAGGTGCTGGCCACTTTACCGGCACAAGCTACGTGGGGCCCCAAATCATCTACTGTGTGCCTGCTGTGCTGTGGCCAGTGGAGCTGCTCCCTCTCTCGCCCTGGCTTTGTGCCTCCTGAGGCTGGCCACCGAAGGGAGGGGGGGGGTTCCTACTGTCTCAAGAGGGGACATGAGCAGGGGGCAGACACCCATCACTAATTTATGGTTCCTGGGCGTGGTTTCAGAGAGTTGAACTCCACTGTCCCCCATGGTTCCTGCAGAACTTCTCCACTACCTCAATTTAAGCCAAGAGACTGATCCTGATTGGAGTTAAAACCCTGTGACTCTATTTCACTTTTTTTTCCTCGAGGTAACTATGGGAACCAGATCGATGGCATGACCAAACCCACGCTACGGAGGAAGAAAGAGGGAGGGGATGGGCAGGAGGAGGAGTCCGAGCTGCTCCAGAACTCAAGTGAGGATGAAGGTGATGAGGATGGAGAGCTGGTCTCTGTTTCCTCATCTCAACCCGTGAAGCCCCTGGTCACAGACAGGTAAGTGTGCCCCGCCTGGCCACTGACGTGCCACTGGGCAGAGATGTGGCTCTCAATTCAACCATGGTCTGTAGGTGTTCCCACATGCCCTGGGTGTCCCAGCTCCCCCCGCTCTCTGCACAGGTGGAGTCAGTGTCCTCACGGGGCCTGGAGTCATTTGGCCAAAGAGACCTGGGAGCAACAGGGGGGACCAGTTCTCCATGCCCTGTAAAGGGAGATTAGATACCACCCTGTAGACACCTTGACTTGGATGCTACATTCTGCCAGATGAACCCCCACCCCATTCCCTACAGTTCTGAGCATTCCTGTGGATTCTCTGATGTCCAATAAGGGCTGAACCTCCCAGGCTACCCTACAAAGGACATCCTCCATCCACCCGGCCAGATGTGCACCCAAACTCATGGCTATCTGATACCTTTAGCGCTCTTCCCCTCTGGCAAACAGGCATGAAGTTAACCAGTGGATTCAAAAAATCGTTGGTGGGCACTGAAAAAACAGGTTCGCTTCCACACGTATGTTTTGTACGTTTGGGAAACCGGTCTATAAACGGGTCCTTCCCTAGGATCGCTGCCGCCCTTGGTGGCACAGCCCAGTACTGCACATCGGGGAGGAGAGGTCTGGGCTTTGCAGCTCTGCTCTCTCCAGCTGCCCCACGTATAAAGACGTCATGGGCACCATGTGGAGAAAAGGATAAGCCCAGCTGGAGATAAGACACAGGTTTGAGTCGTGAAGGCAGTTCGTGCTGAGACAAGGTGCCTTTCTTCATCACTTGGGATCTTAAAAGCTGGACAAGGTCCCAGACGCGCAGAGGGGAGAGGATGCAAAAAGCAGCTGGAAAAAGTTCTTAAGAATGTGTTAGGCAGGAGATTGGGACTTTAAGTCCTCTCCGCCTCCCTAGTTTGCAGCATCTCTCTTTTGGGCAGACCGTCTGTCCCCATGGGTCATTGGCAGCCACGCTCTGGTGTTTAACTGATCCAGGACTCGGCAAACTGGGTCCTGCCCTGGGTCTGTCGCAGCTGTTTTTCGGTGGACAAATCGCTTCTGTTCTCTCTGCCTCAGTTTCTCCAGCTGTAAAATTAAGACTGTTTTTTTGTGTCTGCTTTACAAACTGCGTTGTGATGTGCAGGGAGCAGCCACCCTAAAATACAGACGAGATCCAGACGGCTGGGGCAGAAAGCCCCAAACTGCAGGGGATCAGCACAGGCGTCTTGGGACGGCTGGGCTGGGCTTCAGCCACAGCCTGGATTTGAATACAAAGGGCTAGTGCTAAGGAAAGCTAATTGGATTTAACCTGATGAGATATGCTTAAAGTGGATTTTAACCGTGTTATACCAGTAGACAGATGTTAATAGAATTAACCGGCTGACTTAATTTAATTGGGAAATGAAACAAACCACGCTGAATCGAGGGCACTTGAGCACCAGATAGAAGTGCCCGCCTGAGGTTCCCACACTTGTTCACCAGCTCCTCGTCAAGGTGAATGCCAAAGGGAGATGAGAAGCACTCACGTTTTTCGAGCGTGTCCCCTGGGCTCTGCATCTCATGGTCGTTCCTTGTCCATCCATGTCTCCATCCCCTGGGTGCTGGGAACCTCATGCTCAACTATGGGGCTCTGCTGACACCTTCTGGCTGGAAGTGTCCTGATGGCTTCATAAGGATGAGCTGAAGCTGATTTTTAATTAAGGGTGATCCCAGGTGCAGAAAGAATCATAGAATCGTTTTGGTTGGAAGGGACCTTTCAGATCATCGAGTACAACCATTAACCCAACACTGCCAAGGCCACCACTACCCCATGGCCCTCAGCACCACGTCTGCCCGGCTTTTCAACCCCACCAGGGATGGCGACTCCACCACTGCCCTGGGCAGCCTCTTCCAATGCTTCACAACCCTTTCCAGGAGGAAATTGTTCCCAATATCCATCCTAAACCTCCCCTGGCACAACTTGAGGCCGTTTCCTCTTGTGCCATGGCCTGTTCCTTGGGAGAAGAGCCCGACCCCCCCTGGCTACCCCCTCCTTTCAGGGAGCTGTAGAGAGCCAGAAGGTCTCCCCTCAGCCTCCTCTTCTCCAGGCTGAACACCCCCAGCTCCCTCAGCCGCTCCTCACCAGACTTGTGCTCCAGACCCCTCACCAGCTCCGTTGCCCTTCTCTGAAGAGTGAAGTTCAGGATCTGCAGCGGATGGATCCCACCCGCCAAGGCTCATAGACATAGACATCCCAAGGCTCATAGACAGTGCTCAGGCACCCAAGAAACATAAACCCATTCTTCAGCCTCATCCTCCCTTTAAGTGTACCATGACTATTACCACTCCATCCCACCAGCATATGGAAACCTCTCAGCTCTGCAAAGGGTAGAGACCTCTGCCTCCTGTGAAGGCCAGGACGCTACAGGAGATGCTCAGCAGCATTCAGAAAAAGGGTGTTAGTAGGAGATAGGAGCATTACCACCACGGAATATCTGTTCTGCCTCCTCTTGCAGGAACTACTTCCACCTGCCGTACTTTGAGAAGAAGCCCTGCATCTACATCAAGAGCTGGTGGCAGGACCAGCGCCGCAGATTGTATAACGCCAACATCATGGACAAGATTGCGGACAAGCTGGTCAGTATGTGCTGGGGAGGGAGGGAGGCAGCTTGGGGCATGAGGTTGGCATGAGGCACCTCCAGGCTCCCTCCACATCTCTGCAGCTTGGCACAAAGCAGGGACAAACAGTGCAAGGACCCACGAGCAAACCTGTGCCAGAAAGGGGGAAATTTCCCAGTGCTAAATGCTCCGCAATTTGGATGCCCAAATCCTAAGAGCTCATTGAATTTTCTGTGGGTCAGAGCCATGGTGTAGACCTTGGCCAGCTAGCCTCATGGAGGGCGGTGGAACCATTCCCATCACCCAGAGCCAAACGTGTGCCAGACCTGAGCCCTGAGGCCGGCAGGTCTGGAGAGGCAGCAGATGTTTCCCACCGGCAGCCCCCACAGGGCTGCTCTAAGCAGGGTTGGACCTCAGGGGGGACCTTGTCCCGTGGCGGGGCTCTGCCCAACCAGCCCCTCACTTCTTCCCCCGTTGATGCCGCAGGAGGAAGGGCTCAACGACGTGCAGGAAATGATCAAAACGGAGAAGCCGCATCCGGAGCGCCGGCTCCGAGGGGTCCTGGAGGAGCTGAGCAGTGGGTGCTTGTGAGTAAAAGATGGGCAAAGTTGGCACACTGCGGGACCCTGCTCTCTGCAGGGCTATGGGCGAGGTCTTGAGCGTAAGCCCACCTTGCCTTATCCTCTGGACGACGGGCAAGCGTTTCTCTGCATTGGCTCAATGCTGTATCAGCTGCCTTCTGGCTTGGAGCATGGGTGAGGTGGTGCTTACACCCGCACCCCAAAGACCCCAAACCAGCGGTGAAAGCCTCAGTCCTGTGGCCTCCACAGACTGATACCCCATCAGCACCTACTCCCCATGCGTGACGCTCAGCATGGGGTGCAAGCAGGACACTTGGCCGTGATTGGGTTGCAAACCTGGGGGGGAACGAGGGCATTTTCCTCCAGTGAGGTGCCCTCCTGCTGGCAGAGATCCAGCCAGCCCCGGCTGCTTGGGGAGAGCCCAGGGGCTGCCACGGGATTCATGCTGCCGACCTTTCCCACCAGGCGCTTCGTGACGTTGGCTGACAAGGACCAGCACCACTCTTCCCGCACGAGGCTGGACCGGGAGAGGCTCAAGTCCTGCATGCGGGAGCTGGTGAGTGGGATTCAGCCAGGCAGGGAGGGGGACTCAGGAGCTGGACCTTGTCAATGTGGTGGGGAACTTTGGTCTGTAGGTGTGCTGCTTTCCGGTCTCTCTGCATTGAAAGTTTGAGGTTTATTTCTGAAGAGAGGAGCCCAAGACCACTTGAGTCTTAGAATCATAGAACCACAGAACTGTTTAGGTTGGAAGGGACCTTTCAGATCATCGAGTCCAACCATCAACCCAACCCTGCCAAGGCCACCACTACCCCACGTCCCTCAGCACCACGTCTGCCCGGCTTTTCAATCCCTCCAGGGATGGCGACTCCACCACTGCCCTGGGCAGCCTCTTCCAATGCTTCACAACCCTTTCCAGGAGCAAATTGTTCCCAATATCCATCCTAAACCTCCCCTGGCGCAACTTGAGGCCGTTTCCTCTTGTGCCATGGCCTGTTCCTTGGGAGAAGAGCCCGACCCCCCCTGGCTACCCCCTCCTTTCAGGGAGCTGTAGAGAGCCAGAAGGTCTCCCCTCAGCCTCCTCTTCTCCAGGCTGAACCCCCCCAGCTCCCTCAGCCGCTCCTCACCAGACTTGTGCTCCAGACCCCTCACCAGCTCCGTTGCCCTTCTCTGGACACGCTCCAGCCCCTCAAGGTCTTTCTTGGCGTGAGGGGCCCAAACCTGGACACAGCCCTCGAGGTGGGGCCTCCCCAGTGCCCAGTCCAGGGGGACGGTCACTGCCCCACTCCTGCTGGCCCCACTAGTGCTGACACAGGCCAGGATGCTGGTGGCCTTCTTGGCCACCTGGGCACTTGACCACCACTTGAAAGGGTGCTAGGTGGCTCTTGGGTCCACACTGCTGCCTCCCCTCCGCCACACTCCTCTGCTTTGTCTTGGAAAGAAATCCAGGAAGAGGGAGGAGGAGCTACATTACTGTCAAACAGCTGAGGGAGCTGGGAAGGAGGGATTTAGGGGAACCCTGCAGAGCAAAGCTGCTCCAGGAATAGACGTGGCCTAGATGTTTGGGGCTGGTAGCCCAGCTCCTTGCAAAGGACTTAGATGTGCAAAAGAGACGTACAAAGAGTCGGTGGCTTCTCCAGCTGGCACAGCCAAGGACACTGCCGTCAGTAGCCAGCTGCATCCTACAGAGAGATGAATTTAACCCATGAAAGCCTCCACGTCCCCTTTTCTGAACTGCCAGGTGCTGATTTACAGCTGGGTCAGCAGAAGGGGAGAGAAGATCATTAACACCAGGCTTGAAGCCACCCCAAAATGCCCTAAGCACAGGTGACATCTCTCTGTCCTGCGTACCTTCCGCTGGGACAGATGTCTGTGCTGCCAGGGGCCCTCCCAGTATCCTGCCAAGGTTGTTGAACGGGTGTCAGAAGTACCATCACCAGGACGCGGGTGGTGGGATTAAGGCATCTGCCTTCCCAAACGCTGGGGACCTGCCTGGTGCTGCCCCCTTCCCTGTGCTCCCTTCTGCTCCTGCTCACCTGATGTTCTGGGCTCCCCTTTGACCGCAGGAGAACATGGGGCAGCAAGCCACGACTCTGCGGTCGCAGGTGAAGAAGAACACCATGAAAGACAAGCTGAAGCTGGCGCAAAACTTCTTGCAGAAACTCCGGTTCTTGGCGGACGAGGTGAGTCCCTCCGCACGGAGAGAGGGTGTTAGCTGGGCCAGCAGCCTGGGGGGGATGGCGACCTCTCTGCAAACCCTGTAGGCAGGAGAGGTCCCTGCTCTTGTGCAAGGAGCCGCTCCAAGTCTACATAATGCCCCATGCCTCCAGGCTTGCCCGTGCTCTGCTGGGTTGGAACAAGTTGGCACTAAAGCCAATTTAAGAGCTCTCCCCAGCCAGTAACAGAGCTGGGTCCCCTTGCAGCTGAGCTGAAGGCAGTTTTTCCAGCCCCAGCCGTGGCGAGGCCATGCAGTTCCCTGGGGGATCGGTCATTGGAAGGTGGCACATGTCCACACAGCGCTAAAGCCAGCAGCAGGGAGCCGTTCCTGACCCTGGCTAGGTAGGGAGTTGTTAAAGTCAGTGGTTCTTCCAAGGGCTGTGGGATAAAGCCCTGTCCTCTTGCAGAACTCAAACCATCTAATTTTTATTGCTGCAGCACACTCTTGCTTCACTCCAGCTCATGTGTAAGAGATAATAGTCCAATATATTAGAGTTGAGTTGCTCACGGTATTTCCAAAGGAAATATTTTCCAAATATTTTTCAAATACCTGCAAAATATTTTTTCCCTCTTTCAGAAAATTACACCATTCCGCAGATATTTTTACAGTTTAGGACTGGGTCAGTTTTGGGGGGTTATCATAGAATCATAGAATCTTCATGGTTGGAAAGGACCTTTGAGATCATCGAGTCCAACCATCCGCATACAAAAAAAAACCCCTATAATCTCTGCCACTAGAGCATGCCCTGAAGTGCCACATCCAGATGTTCCTTAAATACCTCTAGGGATGGTGACTCAGCCCCCTCCCTGGGCAGGCTGGTCCAGTGCCTGACCACTCTTTCAGTAAAGGAATTCCTCCTGATATCTAACCTAAACCTCCCCTGCCGCAGCTTCAGCCCATTTCCTCTGGTCCTGTCATTATTCCCCTGGGAGAAGAGGCCAACCCCCACCTCTCTGCACCCTCCTTTCAGGGAGTTGTAGAGGGCAATGAGGTCTCCCCTCAGCCTTCTCTTCTCCAAGCTCAACATGCCCAGCTCCCTCAGCCTCTCCTCAGATGCCCTGGTCTCCAGACCCCTCACCAGCCTGGTCGCTCTCCTCTGGACACGCTCCAGCACCTCAATGTCCCTCTTGTACAGAGGGGTCCAGACCTGAACACAGCACTCGAGGTGAGGCCTCACCAGTGCCCAGTACAGAGGCACCATCACGTCCCTGCTCCTGCTGGCCACGCTGTTCCTGATACAAGCCAGAATGCTGTTGGCCTTCTTGGCCACCTGGGCACACTGCTGGCTCATGTTAAGTTGGCTCCACCAGCACCCCCAGGTCCTTTTCTGCCGGGCAGCTTTCCAGCCACTCTGCCCCAAGCCTGTAGCGTTGCTTGGGGTTGTTGTGGCCGACATGCAGGACCTGGCACTTGGCCTTATTAAACCTCATACAGTTGGCCTTGGCCCATGGACCCAGCCTGTCCAGGGCCCTCTGTAGAGCCTTCCTACCCTCCAGCAGATCAACACTCCCACCTAGTTTGGTGTTGTCTGCAAACTTACTGAGGGTGCACTCAATCCCCTCATCCAGATCATTGATAAATGAGGGGTCCGTTATTGACCCTCATGGAAGGTGTAGCTGTTGCACCTCCTGTTCTCATTTCCCGTGGTGGGCTCCCAGCCTCGACTACGTACTCTTTGTTACAGCAAGGCCTTCCTTGGCTTTGACTCACCACAGCAGAACATAACCCAGACTATAAGGTGCGATGGGACCTGTCCAGACACGGAACCTCTTCCATAGTAAGGAATGAAGGTATGGCCCATGCCCCACAGCCCTCATGGCCACTGAATGAAGAGAGAAGAAAAATCTTTAGTTTTCTAATCCAAATTTTTTTTTTTTTTTTAGATTAGAACAAATGTAAATCCCAGTTTCTTTCCCGCTAGGCTTCACCCTGCTGAGCTTAGCTCTGAGCAGTACTTAAGCAGACGAGCTTCTGCAGTGGGAGGCTCAAAACCATTTCAATGGCCCTAACGTGGCAATAGGTGCATCCGTCTCCTGGGGCATCTGTTGAATTTGCCTTCAGAAGGTCTCCAGCCCCGCTGGTGCCTCGGTGGTCAGAAAGAGCTAAGACACCAACAGGGCTCTTCGCTGCTGTTCACAGCCCCAGCACACTATTCCCGACATCTTCATCTGGATGATGAGCAACAACAAGCGCATTGCCTACGCCCGCGTCCCTTCCAAGGATATCCTCTACTCCATTGTGGATGAGGAGATGGGCAAGGACTGCGCCAAAGTGAAGACCCTCTTCCTCAAGGTGCCGGTCTGTCTTCCCTGGGGGAACTGCAGCCAGGAGGAGGGAGGTGGAGGAAGGACAGAGTGGGAGGATGGGAGGTGGAGATGAGAGAGCTGGGTATCCAGTTTTGCTGGGGTTTGAGTACTAAGCAAAGCAGACCCATGCTCTACTGGTAGGGGTGGAAGTCTGCTGCTAGGAAGTGTGACCCACTGATCTTACCCAGCCTGGTAAGTGAGAAATGTCTGGAAGGAGAAAGGTGTTTGATCCAGATGGCCACAAAAGAGGTTGCTGGCTTAGAAAGAGGAAGACAATGTGGTGGGAAGAAGATAGTGCATGAGTCAGAGTAGTGTCATGATCAAAAATGATGAGGGCTGGGTCCCTGGTTTTAAGGGGCAGCAGTAAAAGCAATACACCAGAAGGAGATGGACGCTGCAAGAGGTGGTCTGTCCATCTCTAAGGTCTTCCCTGTATCCCTGTAAACTCCTCTGTCCTTTGTGCCCAGCTACCTGGGAAGAGAGGGTTTGGACCTGCTGGCTGGACAGTTCAGGCCAAGATGGAGATGTACTTGTGGCTGGGCCTCAACAAACAGCGCAAAGACTTCCTGAGTGGCCTGCCCTGTGGCTTCGAGGAGAAGAAGACAGCCAGAGGCCAAAACCTGCCGTCCTTCCCCCCCATCAGCCTCCTTTACACCAGTAAGAGCTTCCTGCCTGCAGCGGGTCTGGGGACAGGACATGGAGAGGGCAGGAGGGAGCCTGGCTGGACACCACTTGGGCCAAGGGCTCGCAGGAGCTAAGGGGGAAATAATTCCAGTAGTCCCAGTCTGAGGTCCATGGGGAGCTGGGGTGTGGGAACTGTGCGCCCTCTTCCTTACCCAGTTCATAGCTGTCATTCTGCGCATGGCGAGCAGGACGCTGAGGAAGTCCGTATCCATTCGGGACTCATGCTTTGAGCCTATATCCCTCATCAGTGCTGGCCCTGAGCAAAAGCGTGTCCCCGAGGCCTCTCCCTGCAGGCTGAGCCCCACGGCTGGGCTCCGAGGCTGCGTATCGAGCTGTCTCTCTTCCCCTCTCTCTTGCAGAGAAGCAGGTGTTCCAGCTGCGGGCCCACATGTACCAAGCCAGGAGTTTATTTGCAGCCGACAGCAGTGGCCTTTCGGACCCCTTTGCACGAGTCTTCTTCATCTCCCAGAGCCAATGCACCGAGGTAAAGACTGTCTCCTGACCTGGAGGGCTGGGTGAGGCTCGGGCGTTGCATGTCCCATCAGCTCTCCATCCTGCTCCCCTGCCGTGGGTCTCGTGACTCCTAGTGAATCAAGGACGGGGTTGATCATGGGGTCCTGGGGTGGGAAGGCAGCCACAGCACTGGGGTTTGACTGACTCCAGGAGCCCCTTCCCCAGGAGCACCTTCGCGACATGTCCCCCACACCAGCACACAGCTGTCCTGTGGCCCTGTGCCCACGATTCACCTGCCCGGTTAGGAGAAACCGGAGCGTGTTGAAGTGTGTCTTGTGTCTCCCCATCCCAGGTTGAGGGCTGCCAAGCTTTAGCAAGCCTGGTGGATGCTGGAAATAATTTGTGTCTGCTTGCCTGCTGTTGGGTTGGGGTTTTTTTCTCAGAAGAGTCCTTGGGAGATACCCCATGCCTCACCGGTCCAAAAAAAATGTGCAGCAGCCCATTAGTGCTGCCAGGCTGAGACCAATGGCCCATCTGCTGCCCTTCACAGGGCTTAGCCCCTATCTGGAGCAGTAAAGTCTCTCTCTCCCGTTCTTCCAGGTTCTCAATGAGACCCTTTGCCCGACCTGGGACCAGCTGCTGGTCTTCGACAATGTGGAGCTGTATGGAGAAGCCCATGAGATGCGGGATGACCCTCCCATAATTGTCATTGAGATCTATGACCAGGACACGGTGGTAAGATGAATCCCAGCAAAGGAAAATGTTTATGATTTAGATGCTGTGATCACTCCTGAGTCGGAGGCCAGGCAGATGGTGCAGCTCTTCTCCTGACTCTTGGAAGATGGTCCCCTCCACATCTCCCATGACATGTGCAGCCTCTGCTGCTCATTAGAATCATAGAATCACAGAATGTGTTGGGTTGGAAGGGACCTCTAAAGGCCATCTCGTCCAACCCCCCTGCAGTGAGCAGGGACATCTTCAACTAGATCAGGTTGCTCAGAGCCTCATCCAGCCTGGCCTTGGATGTCTCCAGGGATGGGGCCTCCACCCCCTCTCTGGGCAACCTGGGCCAGTGTCTCACCACCCTGAGTGTAAAGAACTCAGACTCAATATCTTATTTTTGGGAACTGAAGCGAGAGCTTTTGTGAGGCTGGAGGCAAGGAGACGTTTCCTGAGTCTTTCCCTTTAGAAAAGTTGCTCAGGCCTGGCCTCCTTGCTGCCCCAGCCCTAGGCGACCTCTTTCCCCTTATTTGAAGAAGCCAGGAGTGAAAGTTGTCACTGAGCTTTGGTGTCCCAGGCCCACTGAGGCGTGTTCTGACCACGGTGGGGAGAGCTGTGGCGCTAACATGGAAGACCTCACGTTGGGTCAGCAAACCCAAGTGCTGTCTATGCCTCTCCAGGGCAAAGCTGACTTCATGGGCCGCACCTTTGCCAAACCGGTGGTGAAGATGTCAGACGAGCACTACTGCCCCCCGCGCTTCCCCCCGCAGCTGGAGTACTACCAGATCTACCGCGGCAACTCCACAGCAGGTGACCTCCTGGCTGCCTTCGAGCTGCTCCAGGTACCGGCTGGCAAAGCCACCCTAGACCAAGGGAGGGAAAGGAAGGGATGGAGGGTTGCAAGGGAGCAGGGATGAATCCATGCTTGTATATCTCAGGTGCTGCAACAAGCAGGTAGTTCATACATCCTAGAAAAGCTCGAAGGGTTTAGCACAGCTACCAGCCCAGTGAGAGGGAAGCTCCTGCCCAGTTAAGCTGGTCAAGATGATGCGCCGTGAGTCCCAGCCATCCTTCTGGACAGGACACCCCACTAAAGTGTTGCTTTAGCCCAAACTCTGCATCATCACTGGGATACGGGAGATGCCAGTGGGAGTCCTGGTGTTCTTGGAGACGCCAATTTGAAGGTCTCATGAAAAAGGAATGTGAATTCATAGCAGCACCCCAATAGTATGGTGAAATTTTAGCCCTCCCGCTTTCGTGCTTCCTTTCCCGTACACTGAGACTGTTGTATTTGTATGGACGTGTCTCAGCGGTCTCCTGGTGTGGAGGGGGGATGAGATGTCCCAGATGAAAAGAGAGAGGCCCCAGCAAACTCAGCGCCGTGCTGGTGGGTTCAGGTGTGCAAGGACCGACCTGCCAGAGGCACCTCTAGCGCAGCTGAGCACCAGCCAGGGGCAGTGGTCCAAGGCTGGCCAAGCATCTGTGCGTGCCAGGAGCAGACAGTGCCTGGGGAGGGGGACCCTTGAGGACTATGTGCTCCCTCCACCCCTTTATTTCAGAGGAGACTTTCCTTTGCATGTCTGTCTGCAGTCTCCTCAGATGCCCTATGACAATGGCCAGCCCAGGGCAGCCCTGCAGGCTGCTGCTGAGCCTGGTGTCCTGCTCCTGCAGGTGCTTTTCCCACCTCCTTTGTCTGCCAGGGCAGGTGCTCATCCAAACCCTTTTTTCCCCCAGCTTTCCTTGCAGTGGGGTGTTTTCTCTAGGGAATGGCTGACATGGGATATTTGATCTCCCTCATGTCCTGAGTTGGAAACAGGACCTGAAATCACAGAATCATAGAATGATTAGAGTTGGAAGGGACTTTAAAGGCCACCCAGTGGCACCCCCTGCCCTGGGCAGGGACACCTCCCACCAGCCCAGGTTGCTCCAAGCCCCGGCCAACCTGGCCTTGAACCCCTCCAGGGATGGGGCAGCCACAGCTTCTCTGGGCAACCTGGGCCAGGGGCTCACCCCCCTCACACCAAAGAATTTCTTCCCAATAGCTCATCTCAATCTCCCCTCTTCCAGTGTAAAACCCTTCCCCCTCGTCCCACGGCTCCCCTCCCTGCTCCAGAGTCCCTCCCCAGCTTTCCTGGAGCCCCTTGAGGGACTGGCAGGGGCTGGAAGGTCTCCGCGGAGCCTTCTCTTCTCCAGGCTGAACCCCCCCAGCTCTCTCAGCCTGTCCTCCCAGCAGAGGGGCTCCAGCCCTCCCAGCATCTCCGGGGCCTCCTCTGGCCCCGCTCCAACAGCTCCGTGTCTCTCCTGTGCCGAGGCCCCAGCGCTGGAGGCAGCACTGCAGGGGGGTCTCCCCCGAGCGCAGCAGAGGGGCAGAATCCCCCCCTCGCCCTGCTGCCCACGCCTGGGCTGAGCTGTTGGACCATTTCTGTGTCTCTTCCCACCCAGCCCAGGCAGAGGCAACTCTTTGCAGGAGGAAAGGGGGCAGCCCTGGCGTTGGGGTGCGTTGGTGGGCTAAGTTTGCTCTTCTGCTGGGTCTGTCCTGTGTGGAAGCAGAGCCCTGCCCAGCACCTTCTGCTGATGTCTACACCTTTTCCCAAAAGAACCTGCGCTGTACGACCAGCTGGATGCTCACCAGCCCTTGTTGCTCAGGCACCCTCTGAGACGACACAGACCCAGTGCACGAGACCAGGGTGTGCCAGTTACAGCCCAGACTGACAAAAAAGTGGTTCCCAGCAGCTGAGAACCAGCTCAAAGAAACAGATCCTAACCCAGGCTGCATCTCTTCCAGATTGGCCCTGGGGGCAAGTCAGACCTGCCCCCAATCGATGGCCCCACGGACATGGACAGGGGCCCCATCCTGCCGGTGCCACTGGGGATTCGGCCGGTGCTGAGTAAATACAGAGTGGAGGTAATTGCCTTGGGGCATCACGTTTTCATGTTGAGCGTTGTGCGGGGCAGGAGAGCCTGCCCACGGGCGTTTGAAGGTCGGGAGGGATCTCTGAGGCTGGGATGACTCGCTGGGCGCATCAGAGAGACACGTGTAGTACATCTCCACCCAAAGCAGTCCCACAGGTCAGGAGAGCTGCATCCCACCAACCTCAGGCATCAAGGGCAGGATGCCTCTCCTGTCTCTGTAGATACCTAAAGGGTGATGCAGCCAATCGGGGTCCCTCTCCCTTGGTTGTCTTGGTAGGTGGTGGTGATCCAGTGACGTTCAGTGCCCAATTCAGCCATGGTTGTAGGTATCTCTTCAGGAGAGATGCTGATGACCAGATCTGCAGGTGTCTAAAGGGATCCTAGCTCCTGGTCTTCCAGACACTTGCATCTGGTTAAATAAATCATATTCCTCTGATGTGCAAGGTGAATACAGCCATGGGGAACCAGGAGGTGGAAAAATCTCGTTTTAGGGTAACTTTTGATCAGGGTGGTGGTCTGTTATCCCAAGAAGGGAGAGGCAAGTTTCCTCGGTGATACTGATAGCATTTGGACAAAATGAGGCCAGAGCTGAATCAAGAGCCACTGTGGATGGACAGAGCTGGTCTGGTCCTGCTCTGTGGAGTCCCATGGCAGAGAACGGCCAGAAAGGGAGAAAGGCAGAAAAGGGAGTTGAGGGCAGCAGGCTGGAGAGCTTAGGCTGCTGCAGATCAGGCGTGGGGCAGAGTATGTGGGGTGTCAGAGAGAGACTTTGGTGCAGCCATGAGCCATGTGGATGAGGAGGAGATACCTCAGGGATCCACCACTGCCCGGGCAATGACATTTGCAGTCAGGTCCCTGCTTCTGGGGGATATGGAGAACCAACTCCTTTGACTCCAGCCTGGCTCCAGCCAGGGGCAGTCCTTCTCACATTCACGCTCTTCCTTCTCCTCCTCCCCCTCCCCTAGATCTTGTTTTGGGGGCTCAGGGATCTGAAGAGAGTGAACCTGGCCCAGGTGGACCGGCCCCGTGTGGACATTGAGTGTGCTGGGAAGGGCGTCCAGTCATCCCTCATCCAGAACTACAAGAAAAACCCCAACTTCAGCACTTTAGTCAAGTGGTTCGAAGTGGTGAGTGTTTCCTCTTCCCCCTGAGCCCTCAGCTGAAACCCAGACTTTCTGGAGCCCAAACCATGGGTCATAGCCCCTTTGCTTCAGTTTCCCCACGGCAATGGAGGGTGTGAGCTCCATCCCAGTTGGTGATGGCCTTTGAGGGCTCCTAAGCCATGCTGGAGCTGCTCCAGACCTCTTCCTCCAACACAATCCCTGTTTTAGTCCCTACTGGCCTTTCCAACCACCAACGCAGACATCCCACAGCCCACGCCCAGCCCTTGATAACCAGCACACCTTTGCTTCCCAGGACCTCCCGGAGAATGAGCTGCTCCATCCACCCCTCAACATCCGGGTGGTGGACTGCCGGGCTTTCGGGCGTTACACCCTGGTGGGGTCCCACGCCGTCAGCTCCCTCCGAAAGTTCATCTACCGCCCACCAGATAAGAAAGCCCAGCACTGGAATATGACAGGTACCAGGTTTGGACCCTGGGGACCTGACTGGTGTGGTTGGTCAGTGGGGCAGCGTGTGGGGAAGAGGGAGATGGGTAGAGGGTTGTAAGGACTGTGGGATGTCGCCTGCTTGTTGGTTAAGCAGGCAGTGCTTTGGGGTTTGGGTCAAGGGGGTGAGAAGGCAGAGGGTGAGGCCATGATTCCCCTTTGATTGTTTTGATCCGTGGGTCTCACCGTGATAACTTCATGCTCCCCCTGATACCTGTAAGAGAAGAAGGGCTGGTTCACCTCTGACATCTCTGCAGCTTCGCGACTCTACACTCCCCAAACGTTCCTCCAGACCGGGAGATGAATTTGCCATGCTCCATGCCTGCTGCTGTCGCTATTATTTGAGTAAAGAGTAAAAAAATAAAAGCTGCAGAGTGAGGCCCCCCTCTCAGTCCCAACCACCACTCCGTCTACCAGCACCCCCAGCAAAAGCCATCACAAAGCCACTTTCCCCGCTCCCAGCACAGCAGCCAAGGGCTTGGTGAGCCGCAGGAATTGCTCATCTCCCCCCAGTCCTTGGTGGAAGTGGAGGCCCCTTGGCTGGCCAGAGACAGGAGGCCTGTGGGGGGATTGCCAGGGGCCACCCCTGGTTCCAGCCAGAGGTCTGGACCTGTGGTTGTGTCCGTGACAGCTGGGACTTTCAGGGCAATCATCTTCTCTGCATCTTCTCCTCTGGAGGCTGGTGCAGGTGAAAAAAAGACAATCCTTTCTCATCATCTGCTTTCCGTCACTATGAAAGGGGGTTTTAAGCATGCTGTAAGGGTCTGTGCTCATTTCCTCCCCTCTTCTTCTCTGACCGGGGTGGTCACACCTCACTCCTGCATCAATCCTGTAGGATCTCAGCTGAGCTCTCAGTTTCTCCTCTACACTATCCTCCTCTCTTCTTCTTTCTTTCTCTCTGTCCTCTGTCTAGCTAAACACCTCAACGGCTATCTGGCAATGGCCAACGGGGCCCATCGCTCTCGCCCCACAGGGGAGATCGTGGTCAATATGGAACCTGAGGTTCCCATCAAGAAGATGGAGACGATGGTGAAGCTGGAAGCTGTGAGTATCCATACGTCAGCATAACTTTAGCATCTCTTTCCTCACGGAATTGCCAATCTTTGAGGGATTCTACCCAAACAGAGGCCATCTTGTCATGCCAAACACGGGGTTGGGCTGACGCCTGGAATGAAGAGCCTTGTGTCGTTGTCAGTCCTACTAATTGTCCTCTTTCAGTCCTGGCTGAAATTATCTGGTGCTCGCTGCCCAGAGGAGGGCTGTCCTGGGCTATGCAAATTAGACAGCTTTCTGTTTTCCTTCAAAAACAGTCAGGTGGGAATGAGCACTGCCCTGTCCCTGTCTGCGGCCAACACAGACACGAGGGACCCATCCGAAATTCCCCATCTGCGGAGCTGCAGCGACCCTGCCCTTTCAAAGCGCGCCGCGTCATCTGCAAGCAGTCCAGGGCCACGCAGATTTCCCTGCTGCTTTTTTCCTTTTTACACTGGCTGCGAGGCACTCGGGTGGCTGCGTCAGCTCTCTGAGATGCCTGTTCAGCAGGTCCAGGTGAGCGGTCGGTGCCATGTCACTGCTCAGCGAGCCTCAGCCGTACGGGACTCGGCAGATGCGCGTGGCATAGAGCTGGTCCAGGCAGACAGAGTCAGTCAGAGGCACCCAAAGCCCTTCAGACCTATTGCTCTTTTGCCCTGAAAATACGGCACCGTACGCAATGGGCAGGCGATGTGTCCCAGAGGCGTCAGGCTTTGTTCACACTGGATGTGCCCGTGCCCATCTTCTGGCCCAGAGCAGGAATTTCAGCTCCTTCTACACACCCTTCTGCTCCGGAGCTTCCTCCACAAAAAGGAACAGGATTTCTTTTTGCAGGGCGCCCTTTGCAGCAACACAGAATCACAGAAGGGTTTGGGTTGGAAGGGACTTCAAAGATGATCTCATTCCACCCCCTGCCCTGGGCAGGGACACCTCCCACCAGCCCAGGTTGCTCCAAGCCCCGGCCAACCTGGCCTTGAACCCCTCCAGGGACGGGGCAGCCACAGCTTCTCTGGGCAACCGACATGCACGCACAAGCAGCACGTGTCCGTACGTGTGCCTACAGGCACGTTGTGGGCTCCAAATATGCACAGCCCCTCACTTGTGCGCATTGCCAGGAAGGCGACAGCACATACAAAGCCTCACAAACACGTGCGTACAGATACACGCACGTACACAACACCCCACAAGGTCCCTGGTCCATTCACACACATGCACCCGTATGTAGAGGTCCTCGTACGTGCACGAGAAGCTGTATCATGTAAGTTTGCTCACACAGCTTCATGCAAGAGGAGCTACAGGGTCTGTGTCCATGGGTATGTCTGGAGTGCCCCAGAACACATGTGCTTCTTGAAATCTACCACAGTAGCTTGCAGACCTTCCCAGATAGACCTTCCTAGAAGAGCTCCAAGAGAGCAGAGGTATTATCTACGCTGAAAGCCAAGGTGTCTTTCCAAACCCAGTCCCTCTGTGCAAGAGAGACGTCTCCCACGCGGAGTTGGGTTTGGTGTGTCACGGCAGACGTCTCCCCTCTGTGCAGAGCTTTTTCAGCCAGGGTTCTTCATCCAAGGCTTCATTCAAGCTTGGTTCCTTCATCTTTGGGGAGCTGCCTGGGACTTCTCATGCATGCATGTGCCAGTGTGTTTGTACTCGGCTGAGGCTGCGCTGCTAACCTGCTCTCCCTCTCCCTCTTCCCTTCCATCCTGGGCGGCAGAACTCGGATGCAGTGGTGAAGGTGGACGTGGTAAGTGATGGATCTGCTCTGCATCCCTGCTCCCAACCCTCCACACCCCATCCTACCCTTCTGTGCGGCTTTCAATGGACCATGCATCCTCACCAACCCCAAGACAGGCGAGGACCAGCGTCCCTTCGTCCCAGGGCAGAGACAGAGCAGCGTTGTCTCATCAGTAGATATGGCAGTGGCCTGGTTCCTGCAGCTTGGGAAGCTCTTCTGGGCCAGCCCTTCTCAGCCCAGCTGTGCCAGGAGGAGCAGGGCAGGCAGCACCCAGTGGGAGAGATGCTGGTTATTCCCACCACAACCAGATACCAGCAGCAAAAGGCTTTATTTCACCACTAAGTGGACCCAGGGTAGTTTGCGGGGCAGAGGGAGGATTGCCACTGTGTAAGATTCCGGTGCTGTAGCCTGGGAAACACATGGAGGAAAGGGATGACGGAAAGGAGGGGATGCCTCCGGACTCAGACACCGTGTGTCTCTCGAGCCTTGGGCACCTTGCTCTGCTCTGTGCCTCGGTGCCTGCGGCTGTAAATGGGGGAAAGTGTTAATGAGGCCACCCAGCCTGGAGGGTTCTGCCTTCTCAGGTGCTTCACCCACCACCTTTGCCCTTCAAGGGACGTTTGACTTTCATCTGACCCCTCTTCTTGGGGAGGGGCTGTTTGCAAGGGCATGTAGCGATAGGACGAGGGACGATGGTTTAAACTAGAGCAGGGCAGGGTTAGATCAGACATTAGGAAGAAGTTCTTCACAATGAGGGTGGTGAGACACTGGCCCAGGTTGCCCAGAGAGGGGGTGGAGGCCCCATCCCTGGAGACGTTCAAGGCCAGGCTGGATGAGGCTCTGAGCAACCTGATCTAGTTGAAGATGTCTCTGCTCACTGCAGGGGGGCTGGACGAGATGGCCTTTGGAGGTCCCTTCCAACCCCACACATTCTGTGATTCTATGATTCTTCTCTGCCTTTGCTTCCCTTGTCCCTGCAGTCTGAGGAAGAGAAGGAGAAAAAGAAGAAGAAGAAGAAAGGAGGAGGAGGAGGAGAGGAAGTAGAAGAGGAGGAGCCGGACGAGAGCATGCTGGACTGGTGGTCCAAGTATTTTGCTTCAATTGAGACTATGAAGGAGGTGGGTGCAGAGCAGAGGAGGGGTGTGCGGAAGGGGGAAGAGGGAAATGTTTCCTGCCTGTGACATCTTCCCTGTTTCCAGCTACTTCCAAAGCTTGGGGCTGCGTTGCTTTCCTCGATAACCTTGCCTGGTGGTCGGCAAGGCTTTTTTTTTTCACCTGGCGGAGCTGAGCAGGATTGTCCTTTCTTGAGTTGCTCTTGGGGTGGGCTGGTTTTTGCCCAGGTATGAGCCAACATCGGTGCTGGAGGCTGCACTTGAGCAACTTTGGTTTCTCCAGCACTGCCAGAACCTCGCTGGTGGCTCTGATGGGGGGAGTGATCTGCGACCCTGGGTTAGGCATGTCCGGTGAGCGCAGACACCTCGGCACAAGCACCCACTCCCTCTTCACTTCATTTCTCCCCCAGCAACTCCGGCAGCAGGAAGCGGCCGCAGCGGAGGCGGAGGAGAAGGAAGAAATGGAGATTGCAGAGGGTAAGCAGGTTGAGAACGAGAGAGGGAGCATGGCAGGGGAAGGTAGAACCGGGACTCGGTTGCTTGGGCCTGGTTGCTTGGGCATCCCTTTCGGAGCCTACTGCTACTCTTCTGCTCATTCCCAGATGTTCCCAGCATGTTGTACACCCCCACGCAGTGTTGATTTTCATGAATGCAAGGCTAATGGGGGCTGCATTGGACTAACGTGCTAATACCAGGTGAAGCCAAATCAGAGCGTGGTGTCATGGCAGCCTCCGACCCATCCATGCTGGGAGGAAGGCCATGCGCAAGTCATGCAGACTACTCAGCAAGGTCCATGTCGTTGTTCGAGGACATTTTTGTGCAGTCACACCTCAGTATGTCATTAAAAGTCCCGTCGCTTTGGCCGTGCAGATGTGTTAGCTATAGTCTTCAAGGATGTGTGCTTGAAGTCTGTTGAGCACGCCAAGTAATACTTCTAGATCGCCTTCACGGAGTTTCCCACCCTCGTTTTGCAGGAGGCCTAAATTTATTTTTATTTTTATTTTGCTCCAGTTTTACAAAGGGAAGATTCAACCAGACAAAAGGTCTGGGATTCATCTAATCTGACTCCTTTTACCTGCATGTAGAGGCCTCCTTGTCCGCTCTCCTGGCACTGGCAGTGAAGAAAAATACACACCTTTAGGGCAAGTTGTCTGACCTATTTTCAGTACTATGTTATGATAAGATGAACTATGCCCTACGTGCATTTTTCTCTGAAGGAAGTCAGGGGTCTGTAGCTCAGATGGGGTGTCGCTGACGTCTAAAGTTGGCTGAGATGAATTTTGTACCACAAGTGACGTGGACCAAGAATACTGGTGAGGTGGGACATGTTGGTCAAGGGTGACTGTCCATTTGCAGCCTGGAGGCTCCTTGCCAGACCCTCCAGTGGGGCCTGGAGGGGTTTCCATGAGGACTTTCACCCATGCTCTCCATATGTTCCATGTCAACGGGTTGCTGTCATGCCTGGGCAATGCAAAATCCATTAGCTGAGAAAAATACAGAGCCTGGTTTCTTTTGGAAGACTAGTCTTCATATCATGAAACAGATGAGGCTGGCTCTTGCTGACCTTGGAGACAACCCTGAGCAGCTCCTTCCTGGGCTTGCTGTCACAGCGGGGTTGCTGGGGAGTGTCTTGTGATCCCCACTGTTTTCTTTCTGTCCTCTGAGAAGGATCCATTCCCCCTTGGCACTCCCATTCCTTCCTCCTCTCCTCTTCCACGTTGAGTCTTTGTCGTCTGTCTGTCCCCCTCTGCGTTGCCCAGCAGTCATGAAGGGCCGGAAGGAGGATCCAGGGAACTACAGGCCAGTCAGTCTGACCTCGGTGCCTGGGAAGGTCATGGAACAGATCCTCCTCAGTGCCATTACACGGCACATGCAGGAGAACAGGGTGATCAGGCCCAGTCAGCATGGGTTTGTGAAGGGCAGGTCATGCCTATCAAACCTAATATCCTTCTATGATAAGGTGACCCACTTAGTGGATGAGGGAAAAGCTGTGGATGTTATCTACTTGGATTTTTGCAAAGCTTTTGACACTGTTTCCCACAGCATCCTCCTGGAGAAACTGGCTGCTCATGGCCTGGACAGGTGTACTCTTCGCTGGGTAAAAAACTGGCTGGATGGCCGTGCCCAGAGAGCGGTGGTAAATGGAGTTCAATCCAGTTGGTGTCCAGTCACAAGTGGTGTCCCCCAGGGCTCGGTGCTGGGGCCGGTTCTCTTTAATATCTTTATCAATGATCTGGATGAAGGGATCGAATGCACCCTCAGTAAGTTCGCAGATGACACTAAACTGGGCGGGCGTGTTGATCTGCTTGAGGGTAGGTTGGCTCTGCAGAGGGATCTGGACAGGCTGGACCGATGGGCTGAGACCAATGGTATGAGGTTCAACAAGGCCAAGTGCCGGGTCCTGCACTTGGGTCACAACAACCCCATGCAGCGCTACAGGATTGGGGCAGAGTGGCTCGAAAGCAGCTCGACAGAAAAGGACTTGGGAGTGTTGGTTGACAGCCGGCTGAATATGAGCCAGCAGTGTGCCCAGGTGGCCAAGAAGGCCAACAGCATCCTAGCCTGTATCAGGAATAGTGTGGTGAGCCGGACTAGGGAAGTGATCATCCCCCTGTACTGGGCACTGGTGAGGCCCCACCTCGAGTACTGCGTTCAGTTTTGGGCCCCTCGCTACAAGAGGGACATTGAGGTGTTGGAGCGTGTCCAGAGAAGGGCTACAAAGCTGGTGAGGGGCCTGGAGGACAAACCTTATGAAGAACGACTGAGGGAGCTGGGGTTGTTTAGCCTGGAGAAGAGGAGGCTGAGGGGAGACCTTATCACCCTCTACAACTACCTGAAAGGAGGTTGTAGAGAGATGGGGGCTGACCTCTTCTCCCTGGTGACAGGTGATAGGACGAGGGGAAACGGGTTCAAGTTACGTCAGGGGAGGTTTAGATTAGATATTAGGAAACATTTTTTCACTGAAAGGGTTATTAAACATTGGAATAGGCTGCCCAGGAGGTGGTGGATTCACCATCTCTGGAGGTGTTTAAAAAAAGGGTAGATGGGGCACTTAGGGACATGGTTTAGAAGTGGCTCTTGTCAGGGTAGGCTAAAGGTTGGACTCGATGATCTTAAAGGTCCCTTCCAACCTCAACAATTCTATGATTCTATGATTCTATGAAAGCTGGCAGAGGCAGTGAGGGACGGGGATTGTAGAGGGCTGGGAGAAGTTTTCTTTGAACGTGCCTTTCCAGGCAGCCTCTTCCCAGCGTAGGTGTTGTCCCTGGCTGGTGGTTGGTCTGAACAGAGACCCCAACAACCCGTCACTGCAGCTGGTCATGGGCGACACCTCTTCCAGGGCAGTAGCCTGTGCTCTGGTGCTGGGCATCCAGCACTGTCCCCTCCGCGATACCTAGGCTGGGGTTCTATTCTCCAGGCTGCACACAGCAGGAAAAGCCTCCAGTAGAAGGAAGAAAAGCAGATGCTGAGGGCAGGACCAGGTCTTCTCACTGCTGTTGAAGCTAGCCAGAGCCTAGCACTCTCAGTCCATTTCGTAGTCCTCCAAATGACTTCTCAGGTCAGCTTCGGAACCTCCCTGCACAGAGATTTCTGGGCTCCTGGAGGTGCTGTGACCTGGGCAGCAGTGGCCAGAGTCAAGGAAAGACAGGAGAGGGCTGGGGTGGGAGCTGCAGGCAGCAGCTGCTGTCAGCTTTCATGCTCCTCCTGTTTGAAGGACTTTGATGAAGTCCCCCCTTCCCTGTCTCCTCCATCCCTCCTCATCCTCATTTCCATCTCCTCCCTCCCTGCCGCTTCCCCTCGGACTCAGAAATCAAACTTGATGACTCTCCCATGAAAGGCTCCAAGGGTCAGGGGAAGAACAAGGAGAAGTCCAAGGCACCTAAGGACGATAAGAAAAAGAAGCAACAGTCAGCCCCTGAGCTTCCTGAGAAGAAGAACAAGCAGAAGATTGATGAACTGAAGGTGTGTGTGTTGGCAGGGGAGGAGGAGACCCTACCTGCCCGGTGGGAGGTTGGAAGTGTGGCAGGGTAGCAGTTCCAGCCATCTGGAGATCAGAGCAGGATGGATCAACCCTGCCTGAGGCACCATGTCTACCTGAGGGGTATCTAACCCTAGGTGAGAAGTGCCTTGGGACTACCATAGTTTGAAGGAATCAGAGGTAACAAGCTTTACAGAAAAGGGTTTGCCCTGGGAAAGGATCATCCTTGGGTCGGGCAGGGTGCTGGGTCATCTTGTCTAGACCATGCTTTTGCCAAGAAAGGTTGGACCAGATGATCCTTGAAGTCCCTTCCAACCTGGTATTCTATGACTGGGGCAGCTTGGATTGCCCTGGCAGGACAGGAGTTTTCCAGCCTGGCTATGGCTGGCCCAGCCAGGACTCGGGGCAGGGATGGGCTCTGGTTCAACGTACTGGCCCATGGTGGTTGTTAGGATTAATGTAGTTTGTGATTCTGGGGGTCAGGAGGGGTTTGAACCTGGGTCTTGCACAGAGGGGAGACGGCCACCTCGCCCATTCAGCTGAGCGTCCTTCTTGTACGTCGTCAGTTTGGGGAGGTGCTCGTGGCATCAAGGTCCCACCCAATGACCCTGGAGATCCTTTCTCTTACTAGAGAACTGGGCATTGAGAGCTGAGGTGTCCGGCTTCTCTCTGAGTTGACATGGGTAGTCACCATATCTTCTTCTCACCTTTCGGGGGGTTTTTTTGCCTAATTCACCTCCTTTGACTTTCTGCCATCTCAGGTCTTCAACAAAGAGCTGGAAACAGAGTTTGATAACTTTGAGGACTGGCTGCACACCTTCAACCTGCTCCGTGGGAAGATTGGGGACAACGACGACAACGCAACGGAAGAGGAGCGGATAGTGGGGAGGTTCAAAGTGAGTTTGGTTGCTGAGTCTGGCCAGGGCAGGGTCAGCTTGGGAAGCCCTTGCCAACAGGTTTCTCTGCAGAAGCTGGTTTAGCAGGAAGGGTTTGGATGCAATAGAAACCAATTTTCATTGACCCAGCTGCAGGCACCTTGCAAGGAGGGAAAGCCAGAAGTCAGATGGCTTCAAAGAGCACACCCACAGAGGTGGTGATCTGCAGGCAAACAGGCCCTCAATGATTCTTCCAGAAGGCCGAGGGAAAAGCAGCTCCTCTTTCTTGCCCACTCTGGAAATAAGTCGTGCCCTGGGTTATCTCTGTGAACCATTTTTCACCAACACCAGTCACCTGGGCTCACGGCCATGTTGCACCATTGCCAGTCCCCACGCAACGTAGGAGCACGTCTGTCAGGTATAAGGTTCTTGATCAAGAACCTTCTTGAGGGTGTGATGATCCTGGCCAGATGAAGCCTGTTGGTGCCAGTTTTGCCCTTTTTTTGCTCAGCAGAGGAGATGAGCAGGCAGGTCCCCACCTTAGCTGGGATCAGATGCTTAGGGAGCGTAGAAATCAGCAGTATTTCATGTGGTAGTTCCTACATTTTCCAGCCCACCCTTTTACTCCCATTGTTTCATCCTCCTGTCAGTTTTACTCTTGGAAATCCCTGTCCATGAGCACTTTGCGGGCCTGACTCCTCTGCGGGCCTCCTTCCCTTTGTCCAATAGCGCTGCTTACGGTTGCAACCCCTGAAGAGGTGGAGGAATTTTCCAGATCTGGCCTGTCTGCTCCGGCACGTGGCTAGAAACAAGGATATTGGCTGGGTCCTCAGGGAGGGTGGTTTGGGATGGGTCTGCTTACCCTGAGCCCCTGGGCGGCAGGGCTCTCACCGGGCTGTGCGCTCCCTCGCACCAGGGCTCCATGTGTGTCTACAAAGTGCCGCTCCCTGATGATATCACCAAGGAGGCAGGATACGATCCCAACTTCGGCATGTTCCAGGGGATCCCCAGCAACGACCCCATCAACGTGCTGGTCCGAGTCTACATTGTGCGGGTGCGTATAGCTGTGCGGCGTGGCAAGGCGTGATCCTGCGCTCCCTTCCATGGCGCACGCCCAGGAGCTGGTCCCAAAGCCGTAGGGATGTTGGTTTTCAGCTCTTAGCGCTTCAGGGCCAAGGATGCAGGGTAAGGACTGAGGCAACTCATTGATGGGGACTTGAATGGCGTCTCCACAGCTGTGTGCTCTGAGCACTGGGAGCAAGCCAGATCCAAGCTCCTGCCAGATCCAGAGGCCTTTCTTCTGGTATGTAGGATGGACCAACATGTCTGTCCTAGTGCTTGACTCAGGCTGGATAATTTGGATCAGCCCTGACTGTCAGGTGCTGGTTCTTTACGTAGCCATGATGCCCCAGTGAGGCACATGCAGAGCTGAATGGGAGCTGGCAGGGTCTGGTTGAACGTCATGGCACCTCCTTGAACACGCCCTGAGCTAACGCATGTTTCTTCATATGGAGCGTGCTCTGGAAACAGTCTTTTCCTGACCCCTAAACTAGTCATCCTTGTGTTCCCGAGCATGTGAGAGAGGTACGGTAACCAGGAACTTGAGAGGGATCTCAGTCTTGCTAGAAGCACCTGGGCTGCTCTTTGTCACCACCTTGTCCTGGTGTTTTACAAATGCAACCTACTTTTGGCTACATTTCCCACTAGCGTGATTCTCCGTCTAGTGCTGCATCCCGTTGCCCAGTGGGGTAACGAGTCTCCCATCCATCTCCAACAGACTGAGGCTGCAATGGCAGACACCAGCCTGGTCAGCACCAGCATCCACCAGCACTGGCCGAATGTGGCCTAGCATGGGCATCTGCTGTTGTGTGCCGTGGTGGAGGTTGGGATTGAAGAGTTTGGGGATACTCACCCCCTTTTTGGGGAGAAGCCAAATCCCTTGGCCCGACTGTAGTGAGTGGAGAGAACAAAGGGGACAGTCTTCTTGACCTCTTGGTCAGGTTGTTGCTCTGGGTCTTTCTTTAGAGTAGCCAGTTTCTTTCCACACTGATGAAAGAGATGCCAAAGGAGGCTGTGGTTATGTCTCTCTGAGGGGACGCTACCAGCCCCAACCCCTCCCCATACCAGGACAAGGATTAACACAAGGCAGGATTTATCCCCAGTTTAAACCAAGACGTTCTGTTTGGGGGACCAAAGTGCTTAGCTGCATGCCTACGGCCAGGCAAGGCCAGATGGTCTCAGAGATGGAGAATGGGGCCATCCCTGAATTCTTCACTGCTGTGGACCGCACTGATACATCTCATCCATGCTCTACAGGCCACGGACCTTCACCCAGCTGACATCAATGGGAAAGCCGACCCCTACATTGCCATCAAGCTGGGGAAGACGGACATCAAAGACAAGGAGAACTACATCTCCAAGCAGTTGAACCCTGTCTTTGGAAAGTGAGTTGCCCCAGCCCTGTGACCTGCCTGCACCTGGAAGGGGTGAGCTAAGCCTGAGCCAAGCTTGGCAGCCCTTGGACCTGCACCCTAGCTGTCCCCCAGCTGAGGTGGGACTCGTCACACAGAACTTTCCTTGCAAGCACCGTAGGCATCCTCATTTCAGCCATCTCTCCTTCTTTGCCAGCGTACGGTCAATATAGTAAAGGGTGTCTAAGAGATGCCCATATCTGATCAAGATTAAGCACCTACTTTAGGGATCATTAGGCCCAAACTCCAGTGAGAGTATGGCCGGGCTCTCCAGTGACACACAACTTAGTTTCAGGACTATTGAGACATCCGGGTCAAGCAATCACCCTGTGCCACCTTCTGTCTGGGGCTGCTGGATCTGAAACAGCCCACGCAGAGAGTCAGTTAAAACCCCTACCTCGGATGTCCTGCAGCGGTAGACGCACATTAAACACTGTCCACAGAGTGGAGCAGACCCACCTCACCCACGCGTCTGTCCTGAGTAGCAGCCAAAACCTTCAACAGCTTTTCTCTTTCCCCTGGCCTGCCTAGATCCTTTGACATCGAGGCCACCTTCCCCATGGAGTCCATGCTGACAGTGGCGGTGTACGACTGGGACTTGGTGGGGACCGACGACCTCATTGGAGAGACCAAGATTGACCTGGAGAACCGCTACTACAGCAAGCACCGAGCTACTTGTGGGGTGTCGCAGACTTACTCCATGTACGAGCAAAGCTTTTTCTGCCCAACCTTCTGCCTGTCTCATCTTCCACACCAAGCTGAGATCTCCCGCAGGAGTCTCCCTCCTTTATTGCCTGCTAATGGAGGAATCTGTGCATCTCCTCACTCTTAAGACAGGTTTTGTGACCAGCACAGCAGGGCAGCAGTGGAGTGGGTTGTCAGGAGTCCAGGGCAGGGAGGAAGGGACCGAGGGGCACTGGTGGGACTGGGTAGAGTGGTGACGCCAGAGCTGAAATGGCAGCAGGACCAAAGGAGCGATGCTGAGCATCAGGAATCAAGTGGGGTGCGCTGGGAATGTCCGGTCTGAGTCAGCACGGAGTCAAGGGGCTGAGGTGGGGGGGTGTTAGCGAAGTGTAGGGTGGGGGCAGAGAGCGCCCTGGTCTGCTCTGAAGGTTCACGCTTTCTCCCTCACATCCTTCCCCTGTGAATCCTGGCTCCTTCGTGGCAGTAGCATTTGTTTTGCTGGCAGAGAGGAACAAAATCGCTCTTTCCTCCGTATCTTGTCACTGCTTCACTGACCTTGCCCTCCTATTTGCAGACACGGTTATAACACCTGGCGTGACCCCATGAAGCCCTCCCAAATCCTGTCCAAGCTGTGCAAAGAGGGCAAGGTGGATGGGCCGCACTTTGGGCCAGGAGGAAGAGTGAAAGTTGCCAACAGAGTCTTCACCGGCCCCACGGAGATTGAGGATGAAAATGGTACCTGCCCCATGGGATGACGGTTGTGGAGGGGAGCAGGGGTCTGGGGTGTCCCCTCATCATCCAGGATTGGAGACAGATGCAGTGGCCTCCTCACCCTAAAGCAGCACTGCAGTCACTCTCCATCCACCACCTTAAATGGACCTTCCAGTACGTGACCAGTTAGACAGTCCTAGAGACCGCCCAGGCCGGTGGGTTGCCCCTAGAATCACTTATGGGCATCCGTGGTACAGCATCACCAAAGCTGCCTTTGAAAACTTCCTCCTGGAAGCATACGCCCAAGGAGCAATGAAGACAGCCCACCCTGGCCTTTCCAGGGTTTAGGAAGCCATTCTCCATGTAACTGCAGCCCCAAATTATGGTTGTGTTCCCAACACACTCACGCATGCTCAAGAAAGATGGAGGTGGGCCAGGAGGGGCGCGGAAGAGGAGGAGAACATGGTCAGTGGTTATGGAGCTTGTTCAGCTTGGGAAAATGCAGACTGGCAGAGGATCCAGACCTTCTGTAAAGGACATGAGTTACAGAAAGAGAGGAGCTGGGGGTGTTGGCTGAAGGACAGAATGTGCACAAGGGAATGGAGAGGAGTAGCTAGTAGTCAGTTCTGCTCCCTTGGAGCAGGGATAGAGGAATGGGGTTGTTTGCTGTCCCTGGGGTCTCTCTGCCCAGTTCTCCAGGCTCAGCCCTCCCTTTGTCCACGCAGGTCAGAAGAAGCAGACAGACGAACACCTGGCCCTGACCGTGCTGCGCCACTGGGAGGACATCCCACGGGCAGGCTGCAAGCTGGTCCCCGAGCACGTGGAGACACGTCCGCTGCTGAACCCCGACAAGCCGGGCATCGAGCAGGTCCTCAAAGCCCCAGAGCAGGAGTGGCGGCAGCCCACGCTGCAGAGCCTCCAAGCAGGGAGCTGAGATCTCAGCCGTAACCCACCTTGTGGGCAGCGGAGGTGGGGGAGGCACCCTGCAAAGTGGCACTTGGGCATCAACAGCCCTTAACAGTCACCTGTTGACCCCAGCAGGGTGACTCAATTTTCGGTGCCTTCAACCATGTCATACCCCCAAGTCCCTCGGTCCCCTGACTCCCCATGCCTGTGCACCTCGGCACCACACCACGCCATGAGACTCTTCTTCTGCAGGGGGTGGAAAAGGACTCATGGCATGGGGGAGCCCTGCCTTGCCCCATATCTGGCAGGCTTCAGTGCTGCAAGCCCTGCCCCACGTCTGGCATGGCCAGATTGAGCTTGAAGAAGAGCGGGGAGGGACACTGCTGGGTGCAGGGGACAAGGAGGGGCCAAGGGAGCTGACTGCACCTCTTCAACCTTGCAGGGTCGCCTGGAGATGTGGGTGGACATGTTCCCCATGGACATGCCAGCGCCCGGCCCTGCCATTGATATTTCCCCCAGGAAACCAAAGAAGTAAGGAACCTCCCGACCCACCAACCCCATGGAAAACTGGAGGCTCGGGATGAAGCCCTGCTTCTCCCCTCTCCTGCTGCTGCTCCGTGGCCCGGCCCGGCCCAGCCCTCTGCCTGGGCACCTCTCCCATGCTGGCATTTCCAGAGATCCCAGGGCTGGAGGCATCAAGAGATGTCTTCTCCTTCCAGAGCTGCTCCTGAAGGGTGGTGTCCCACCTGTTCCATCCCCTGCTGCCCCCGATCTCTCTCGTTTGTGTAGACCAGGAAATTAATTAATATGACTCGTTATCCCCGAGGCCCTCCTGGGCAGTGGAAGGGTTAGCCCAGGGCAGGGCGTCCCCAGGCAGTTTGGATAGGCCCTTTCCAAGAGGTGATGGCTGGAGTCCGGAGCAGGGAAGGTTGCTGGGACAGAGTTGGTCAATCCAAGCAGGACAGAGCAGACAACAGGCAGTGTTATGAAGAGTTCTTCCCTCCCCACCCTGCCTTCTCCCAACTCATTTAGAGAGAAGAAAGATATTTCTTCCCTCGACATCCCTCCCAGCCCTGCCTTGCCTGCTAGACCATGTCCTTGGGCCCCTTTTCCCACCCCCGAGGGCTGGGATACAGGGACAACACCAGGCATCCTCGTGGGAGTCGCTTGCACTCCTGTACCCAGCAGACGATGCCTTGGATGGAGAGAATGTCCCTTGATCCCAGCGGGCTACAGATGGGGTCTGAACTGGAGGAAAGCTGAGGCCAAGGGCAAGGTCCGGACACCAGCACAGACTGGAAAAGTAGAGGGTTGTCTGCACTGCAGCCCAGGACAGCCACGCTCAGCAGTGACCCATGGTTGTGAAGCATTGGAAGAGGCTGCCCAGGGCAGTGGTGGAGTTGCCATCCCTGGAGGGATTGAAAAGCCGGGCAGACGCGGTGCTGAGGGACATGGGGTAGTGGTGGCCTTGGCAGCGTTGGGTTGATGATTGGACTCGATGATCTGAAAGGTCTCTTCCAACTGAAATGATTCCATGATTCTATGAGCTGGAGCTGAGATGTTCCTATTGATGAGCTGAAGAGAGGGTTTGCGGGTGGATAGCCTGTTTCAAGCAAGGTTATGCCCAGTTATGATCCTAGGGGTTTAATCCATCTCCCCTGTCTTTGCTGGGAGCACTGGGCACGACCCGACACTATCTGTAGGTGCTCGGTGCTGGAGAGGCACAGCACGGGCCAAGCTCCCACCTCAAGCTCCCACCCACAAGCTCCTGGGGCTGGAGGAGATGGCAGGAGTCCCACAGCTGGAGAGGCTCCTACAAGTCCCGCAGTCCCATTGCCAGAGGGAGAAGCCAGAGGAGGTGGGTCAAGGACGCTGTACATCCCCTCCCCTCATCTGAAGGACTCCCCGGCACTTCTGTGCTTATGGCTGCCTTTCTCTGCCACCGTCCCCCAGCCTCCCTCCAGCCTTTCCACGTCGCAGCTGCGCCCTGTGAGGAATCGGGCTTCTGCTCTTCCTCCACCTGCTCCCGCTTTCTTGGGGAACTTTGATGGAGCTGCCTTCTCCATCACCAAAATTCCCAATGAAGCCGAATGTGACTGGCAAACCCAAAAAGGATTCCCCACAAAAGGCAGTGCTGGGAATATCTCGGAGCCTGTGAGCCTGCGGGAGTCCCTAAAGGACTGTGATGCCCATTTCTAGGGGGGAAAAGCCCTGCTGAGTAAGGTGGGGAAACCAGGAGGAGAGCTGGGCTTAGACTGTTTTACAGACCCCATTTTAGCCACAAATCTACCAAAGGCCAAGCCTGGGCTGTCCCCTCGAGCCTTTGTCTTGGGTCTTGCAGAGGTTCCAAGCGGAGGGAGGTAAAGCCTCCCTTGCTGCTCTGCTCACCCTGCCCGGGCTGATCCGAGCTCAGGGGGAGATCCCCCTCCTGTCCTGATCCCTCAGATGAGGTCCCTGTGAGCAGTTCCCTGCCATCTCGGTGCCTGGCCCTGGTTCCAGGTGGCTTCACCCCATTCCCTCCTGCCCCTTCCCCTGCTCCCGTGCCTCACCTCCTTGTCTCCCTTCCTCCTGCCAGATATGAGCTTAGAGTCATAGTGTGGAACACAGACGAGGTCATCCTGGAGGACGATGACTACTTCACTGGCGAGAAATCCAGTGACATTTTTGTCAGGGGGTAGGTACAGCGTGGCACGCCAGCGACACCTCCTCTGCTTCGCCTGGGGTCCCCGGGGTGGCCTTGGAGCCGGGGGTGGGGGGGGTGGGGGTTACCACCATGGACGGTGGTGCCACTGTCTTCTGTGCTGTGTTTCTTGCCTCTCCATCTCTCTCTCTCTCTTGGCTCTTGGCTGCCCAGCTTTGAGCTACGGGTGATTATCTGGAACACCGATGAGGTGGTTTTGGAAGATGATGCTTTCCTGGCGGGAGAGAAGATGTCTGACATCTATGTCAGGGGGTAATGGCCGAGGCCTCGCTGCTTGGTCCCGTCTGCCCCTCTTCCCCTTTTTGAGCTTGTCTTGGAGCCCCCACTTGGCCTCCCAGCCCTGCAACCTCCAGTTACAGCACCTGGAGCCAAAGTGGGGTTAGTTCCCATCTCCGCTTCATCCTCATCCATCAGGAGGGGAAAGCCCTTTCCAAAACTTGCCTGCACAGGGATGAGGGGACCCACACCCCCATAACCCAGTTCTTTACAGGGCCTCAAACCAATGCAACGACGTTCCAGCTGGTGGTGGTTTCCCACCTGTGTCCCTTTTGGTGTCTCAGGTCCCGTCAGCCCAGTGGCTTTTCCACAGTGGCTCCGAATATGAGATGCTCCAGCCCTTCCCCACCTGGGTGGTGGGCGATCGTTTGACCTTCGTGGTTTTTGCGGGGCAGAGCAGGGCATCAGCATGCTCAGAGCCCGAGAGAAGAACCCTGCATTGGGTGCCTGAGCGCGGACTCATGTCCCTGCTGGGGGACGTGCTGGGGGCCCTGCAGCCCCCCAGGGCAAATGGACGGACAAAAACCTTTGAGCGCCCTGGGGAGATGCCTTGGCTCATCAGAGAAAGGGGCTGGGGGACACTCAGAGTCTTTAAAACAAAACTGTGATCCCCCGGGGCCCAGACCTGCCGGTGTGGACTGTTCTCCGTGTCCCTTTTGGGAATCCTGCTCACTGGAGCCAGAAAATGTGGGGCACAAGTGCATGGGATGGTAAGGTGGACATGGCCACCCCAGGGCAGCAGGACTGGGATCCCACTGTCTCCAGTGACACGGTGCCCATCTGAGCTGGGCACTTCACGTCCCCTTTTGCTGGAGATTGGGTCGGCAGAGACAACCCCAGCCCCCAGCAGAGCATGCAGCTGGCCCTACGCACCTCTGATGGGCTCCGATAGACGCGCCCTGGCGCAGGGAGCCTGCGGGGGCCAGCACAGACTGAGCTGCCTTCACACGGATTGCTGCCATCGGAGGAGGGCAAAATACCCCGTGGTGGAGCGAGAAGGTCTCTAGAGCCTCCCCTGCTCCACCAGGGCGAGATGGGGACACCCTTCCAGCATGCGCTGCTCCAGGCTCCCCAGCAATGCTCCTTCTCCTCTCCATCTCTTCAGCATCTCCCTGCCCCTGAGAAACACCTCAGACATCCCACTTGCATTTCTTGCTCTCAAACCCCCCTGTTCCTTCTAGGGCCCTCTTGCCCCCGTGCCCATTCTGCCCCTTGGAGAAGCTGCTGCTGCAGCCCTAGCTCACATCTCTTAGGTCCTTACGATCTGTCCTGGAGACAACCTGGCTGCATGGACAGGATGGTTCTGTGTCTTCTCCTCCCTCCGGTAACGTGTGCCACCCCTCTCATCCCTCTGGGCCCTGCAGGTGGCTGAAGGGTCAGCAGGAGGACAAGCAAGACACAGATGTCCATTACCACTCCCTCACCGGTGAAGGCAACTTCAACTGGCGCTACATCTTCCCCTTTGACTACCTGATGGCGGAGGAGAAGATCGTCATCTCCAAGAAGGAGTCCATGTTCTCCTGGGATGAGACCGAGTACAAGATCCCAGCTCGCCTCACCCTGCAGGTCTGGGATGCTGACCACTTCTCGGCCGATGATTTCCTTGGTAAGTAGAGGGTCTGCTGAGCTGGGGCAATGGGGCAGGGAGCCCATGGATGGACAAGAAAGGAGCAGTGTGGGATGAGACAAAGCCTATATAGGAACAGAACCTGGAAGGGCAGCTCTGCTCTTCAAGTCCACAGCACCCTACAAACCCCCTTTAGATGCTGCTGGGAAGAGCAGGCCTGGATGAGCATACGATCTGCTGGATCAAGCACTGGCTGGATGGACGGTCCCAAAGAGTGGTGGTCAATGGAGTTAAATCCAGCTGGTGGCCGGTCACAAGGGGTGTCCCTCAGGGCTTGGTGTTGGGACCATTTCTGTTTAACAACTTTATTGATGACCTTGATAAGGACATAGAGTGTATCATCAGTAAGTTCGCAGATGACCCCAAGTTAAGCGGGAGTGTTGATCTGCGTGAGGATAGGGAGGCTCCACAGAGAGACTTGGAGAGGTTGGATCGATGGGCCGACGCTAATGGTATGAGCTTCAACAAGGCCAAGTGCCGGGTCCTGCACTTGGGCCACAACAACCCCATGCAGCGCTCCAGGCTTGGGGCAGTGTGGCTGGAGAACTTCCTGGCAGAAAAGGACCTGGGGGTTCTAATTGACAAGCGGCTGAACATGAGCCAGCAGCGTGCCCAGGTGGCCGAGAAAGCCAATGGCATCCTGGCTTGTGTTAGAAATGGTGTGACCAGCAGAGGGAGGGAGGGGATTGTCCCTCTGTACTCAGCACTGGTGAGGCCACACCTTGAGTCTTGTGTCCAGTTCTGGGCACCTCAATATGAGAGAGATCTCGAGGTGCTGGAGCGAGGGCAGAGGAGGGCAACGAAGCTGGTGAAGGGCCTGCAGAATAAATCTGATGAGGAGCGATTGAAGGAGCTGGGACTGTTTAGTTTGAGGAAGAGGAGGCTGAGGGGAGACCTCATCACTCTCTACAACTACTTGAAAGGCCATTGTAGAGAGGTTGGTGCCGGTCTCTTCTCCCAGGTAATTAGCGATAGAACAAGAGGGAATGGGTTCAAGCTGCACCAGGGGAGGTTTAGGCTGGACATTAGGAACAAATTCTTCCCAGAAAGAGTGGTCAGACACCGGAATAGGCTGCCCAGGGAGGTGGTGGAGTCACCATCCCTGGATGTGTTTAAGGGTCGTTTAGATGTGGTGTTGGGGGATATGGTGTAGGGGAGAACTCTGTAGAGTGGGGTTGATGGTTGGGCTCGATGATCCCAAGGATCTTTTCCAACCTAAATGATTCTATGATTCTATGAGAGCCCTTGTCCCCACTGGCGTTCAAAGGCTGCTCCTGTAGCAAAGATGTCAGCTTTTTAGTTCATAGAGCCAGTTCAAAGATGCTCTCCAGGGCAGGAGATGCTGGCCCAGCCCACCACCAGCCAAGGACTCAGCATGTTGGGGGTGACAACATCTGTGCTCCCCTTTCTCCTGCCAGGGGCCATCGAGCTGGACCTGAACCGCTTCCCCCGGGGAGCCAAGACATCGAAACAGTGCAGCCTGGAGATGGTGACAAACGAGGCAGAGCTGCCCATGGTCTCCATCTTCAAGCAGAAGCGGGTGAAGGGCTGGTGGCCATTCGTGGCCAGAGATGAGAATGATGAGCTGGAGATCACGGTAAGGATGGGGAAAAGGGAGGAATTTTGTATCTGGGGATTTCACTCTTTGCAGACGTCCTTCACCCCCACCGCTTGCCTCTGTTCTCTCAGGTCCCCTGTCACCATGTCTTGGGGGGCTGAGGTGGGGACCTAAGTCTCAGCACCACTCTCTGCTCCCTGCAGGGGAAAGTCGAGGCTGAACTGCACCTTCTGACGGCAGAGGAGGCAGAGAAATCCCCCGCTGGGCTGGCTCGCAATGAGCCCGATCCACTGGAGAAACCCAAGTAAGGAGGAACCACCTTGGGGTGGTCCCCGGGGAGGGAGCCAGGCATGGGGATGTGAGGAGGGGTCGCACTGGGGGATGTAGGAATGAGGATCGTGGGCAGAGCCATCTCTACTGGTTCCCCCCATTACCTGCTATTCACTGCCCTGCTCATTTTCCTCACTTTGTTCCTCCTCTGCCTCTCTCCTTGGCTCCATCCCCTTCCCTTGGCCTCCCACCTCCTCCTCCTCCCCTCCAGTCCTCACCACCAGATTCCAGCTCCGACTGGAATCCTCATGCTCCTTCATGAACCTGCGTTACTCCACCTGACACACGTCAGGCCGAGTCCCCTTCTCCACCCTCCTGATCCTCCTGGTTGGGCTCTTTCACTCTGCATAGGCCCACCCAGGGAAGGGGATCCCGCATCTCCCTTGGCCCACCATGACCGTTGTTGCACTGCCTGCCACGCATCCCTTAGAATCATAGAATTGTCCAGGTTGGAAGGGACCTTCCAGACCATCGAGTCCAACCATCGACCTTCTCCATGGCCATGGCGCTAATGATGGGTATTTCCTTCCCCTGCAGCCGCCCGGACACGTCCTTCATCTGGTTCCTGAACCCGCTCAAGTCCATCAAATACCTCATCTGCACACGCTACAAGTGGCTCATCATCAAAATCGTGCTGGCCCTGTTGCTCCTCATCATGATCGCCCTCTTCCTCTACAGCATGCCAGGCTACATGGTCAAGAAGCTGCTGGGAGCATGAAGCATGGGAGGTTTCCCCCATGTCCCCATTCCCGCGGCACAACCTCCCCCGGCCCCATGCCCTTCTCTTTCCCACCTCGGGGGCCATCTCCCTACTGCTGCTGGCCCTCCGCTTTTGCATTCCTCCTCTGTGGGTCCCGTTTGTCGTTTGAGTCCCAGAGAAATGGGGCTGAAGGATGGTATCGATCCCGAGGCTGTGCATCCTTCACCGGGGCTGGTGGAGGTGCCCAGCTGGCTACTGCTGGGCAACCAGAGCTGCCACTGGGGCCAAGGCTTGTTGGAGGGACGTTCAGAAAGAAGGATGAAGCGGGGACCTGGGATGGCTGGGGACATGCAAGCCCCACCGGTGCGGGGACAGCAGAGAGCGGCCCCAACGCCTGTCCCTGCTGCCAGCACTGTCCCTGCTCCGCTCATGGCTCTGGAGGTCACTGTCCCCCCATGCCACCATGGGGGACAGCGAGTCCTGCGCCCCAGCGACCACCAAGGCCCTGCAGAGAGCCCTGGGGCTCTTCCCTCCCCGTGGCTCCAGCAGAGGCAGGGGGGCGTCCAGCAGCTCAAACACCTCCCGAAGGTGACCGACCCAGAGGTGGTGGTGGCTGGACATCCCCGGGGGCTCACAGGGAGCCAGGGTCCCCAGCACAGCGTGAGCTCCCTGTGGCCTTCTGGATTCTTGGTTTATGCTGCTCGGATTGATCTGTGTTGCGGCTGGAGTCTTTCTTGCCGTGTGTATTAGGGAAGGGCTCTTTTCTCAGCTGGCTGCAAGGTTCAGCTGCGGAAAAGCCACCTTTCCCAGCTTCCGGCGTGCAAGGCCCTCACTGAGTAACTGAGGAGATCTTGGGGAAGTTTTCAGGATACTACTGTTTTAATCAGTCAATAAAAGCCGACTTTCACGTCCGCGTTCTCCACCACGGTCTCACGTCAGTGGGGACATGGCTCATTGCTCCAGAGGAGCCCGTTCCTCCTTCCCTCCGTCTCCCCGCTGTTTCCTGGTCACAGCCTCTTCTCCCGCAGCCTCTCCCGGTTCCCGTGCCCGGGGCGGCAGCCTGGTCCCTCCGCTGCACGGGGAGCAAACCCGGCCGGGCCCTGCTGTCCCCTCTGGGCAGGACGGCAGTGGGCAGACAGCCACGTCCTGGGGACAGCAGGGACCGAGAGGGGCGGTGATGGGCAGGAGACTCCTGGTCACTTCATAGAATCACGGAATGGTTTGGGTGGGAAGGGACCTTAAAGGCCACCCAGTGGCACCCCCTGCCCTGGGCAGGGACACCTCCCACCAGCCCAGGTCGCTCCAAGCCCCGGCCAACCTGGCCTTGAACCCCTCCAGGGATGGGGCAGCCACAGCTTCTCTGGGCACCCTGGGCCAGGGGCTCACCCCCCTCACACCAAAGAATTTCTTCCCAATAGCTCATCTCAGTCTCCCCTCTTCCAGTGTAAAACCCTTCCCCCTCGTCCCACGGCTCCCCTCCCTGCTCCAGAGTCCCTCCCCAGCTTTCCTGGAGCCCCTTGAGGGACTGGCAGGGGCTGGAAGGTCTCCCCGGAGCCTTCTCTTCTCCAGGCTGAACCCCCCCAACTTGGTTGGCTTTCTGGGCTGCCAGCGCACGGTGCCGGCTCATGGCCGGTTTCTCCCCCCCGGCACCCCCAAGCCCTTCTCTCAGGGCTGCTCTCCATCCCTCCATCCCCAGCCTGGGCTGGCACCGGGGGTTGCCCCGACCTGGGGGCAGGACCCTGCACTTGGCCTGGTTGGACCCCATGAGGTTTCCTCCCATCACCTCCCCAGCCTCACCCAGCTCCCACCTGTCAGACACGGTTCCTGGTTTACCCACTCACCAAATGATTCCCAAAATTGGGCAAATTCAGGAGCTGGGTGTGGACTGGTCCCTCTCCAACACCTGCACATCACCCACGTCCCACCGGCCATGTGGCTCAGGACTCCAGGGACACGCGTTTGACCGTGTCTCTTGGAGCAACGTCAAGTAGAGGTTAGTTCTCCCTCACTGGCGTGATGGGAGGACACGGGATTTGCTTTGTGCCTCCCCCAGCGCTGCAAACATCCCCGCACGGGGCAGGACGGGCTCCGTCCCCTGGTCCCGCTCGCCCCCAGCAGGATTTACTCGATGTTCCCGCAGCCCCAGCTCGGATCAGCACACGGACCCACTGTCCGGGACGCCCACCAGTGAGCCCAAAGCTGGGAGAAGGTGCCCCAGGCAACCAAAGCAGATCACAGCACCCGGATTTTGGGTGCTCAGAGGTGGGATATCCCCCCCAGCTCAGGGACCCTGGAAGGGTGTAAGGGCCCCTTCGCGTTGGGAGGGCGATGCGGAGGGATGAGCGAGGATGCAGGGGGTGATGGATGGGGGTGAGGGAGGGATGTGCGAGGAGCTGCTGAGCCGGACTGAGCCCATCCCCGCAGCATCAGGGCAACACTGGGGGACACGGAGGGGGAAGTGGCTGGATAAATACAGGTGGTGCCAACGGCAGGTACAGCCCTTCCCCCCCAGTTAAGTGATGAATTAGAGACCTCTCGTGTTAGCCTACCCTGTACGAAGGGGATGGAGCCCTTGTTTGCTCGTTTTCTTTCCTAACCAGCTCAGAAAATAAAGTTTAATCCACAGAGTACGTTGTCCCACGGATCTGAGAGGTCTCAACGGGCCGTGACAGCAGCCTGGGCCACGGTGTGCTGCCGAAACGCTATTGTTCTTAACAATCCCTTAAGTATATTACACCTACCACGATAATCCTCTTAGAGGGAGACGGCTGATAAAGGACGAGGCATCGCGTAAATACACCTAGGCTTTAGCCCTGAGGGAAAGCGGGTGGCCCGGGGCTCGGGAAGAGAACGCAGAGCTCCTGGGTTGTGCCCAAGGCTTCGCAGCCCCCTCCACGGCTCCCAGGACATCGCCAGCCCCGGGTTCCCCGTCTCCACCGTGTCCCACGCGCTGCTCTGCGCTGGCCCAGCCCGGCACCGCGGTGGCCACTCGCCCACGTCCTGCAAAGGCGGGTAGAAGTGGCCTGGCCGAAGCTGAGCTCCCCCAGATTTCGGGGAGCCTGGGTCAGTGCCACAGCCCGCGGGTTCCGCACCCTCTGCAGCAGCTCGGGTAGGTCCGTGGTGGGGCAGAGCCTGTGCCCGCTGCCAGATCCCACTGGCTGGGGGACAGCCGTGCCCCATGGAGCTGCGGGACACAGAGAAACCCCTTCCCTTGGGGAACACAATGGCTCCTGCGGCTGCTTCACACCCACGGTCCATCACCAGTCTGTGATTCCATGATTCTATGGTTCCAAATAAAGGCTCGTGATGGATGGTGCTGCTGGGGCAGGAACGATGCTCTCCCGACTGTGAAATTAGAATCATAGAACTATGGAATGGTTTGGGTGGGAAGGGACCTTCAAACCTCACCCAGTGCCACCCCCTGCCCTGGGCAGGGACACCTCCCACCAGCCCAGGTTGCTCCAAGCCCCGGCCAACCTGGCCTTGAACCCCTCCAGGGATGGGGCAGCCACAGCTTCTCTGGGCAACCTGGGCCAGGGGCTCACCCCCCTCACACCAAAGAATTTCTTCCCAATAGCTCATCTCAATCTCCCCTCTTCCAGTGTAAAACCCTTCCCCCTCGTCCCATGGCTCCCCTCCCTGCTCCAGAGTCCCTCCCCAGCTTTCCTGGAGCCCCTTGAGGGACTGGCAGGGGCTGGAAGGTCTCCCCGGAGCCTTCTCTTCAGGCAGTTTAGAGCAATTCCTGCTATTTTCAGCAGGAACGCCAGCGGTTGGGCTGACACTGACAGTCACGGGGAGGGGTCACTGCAGGTTCAGAGCGCTGCGGGAAGGAGCAGCATCGCGGAGCCTCTGGGACACCCCACCGCAGCACCCATATCCCTCTGCGCCAGTGGAGGAGGGCAGAGCTTTCCCAACCTTTAGCTTTCCCAATCCATTAGATTGGATATGAGGAACAATTCCTTCCCGGAAAGGGCATGGAGGGGGAATTCAGGACATGGGATGTAAATCCTGCACCTCTCAGCCAGTCTGCTGAGTGCCACAGGCCACCCACCACAGCCAGGACTGTGTCCCTGGCCACCTCCATGTCCCAGCACAGCCCTGATCCGAAGCTAGGTGACCCAGGAGGGCCAGGACTCTATGCACCCCCTGCAGAAACTCAGTCTGGGACTTGTGAGGACGTTCTTCCTAATTCCTGATCTCAGCCTTCCGGGCTAAATCGGGTGTCCAGAGTCTCCTGCCTGGAGCCCACAGCCACCGAGAGCAGCTTATTGCCCTGTGCGCAGGGATAAGGCGGGGATCACCCTGATTAGCACCAAAGCCGACGGCGCTGAGATCACCGTGACGGGGGCAGCTTTGTTGGGGCAGAGCCGAGTCCTGACTTAGAATCATAGAATTGCCCGGGCTGGAAGGGACCTTTCAGATCATCGAGTCCAACCATCAACCCAACCCTGCCAAGGCCACCACTACCCCATGGCCCTCAGCACCACGTCTGCCCGGCTTTTCAATCCCTCCAGGGATGGCGACTCCACCACTGCCCTGGGCAGCCTCTTCCAATGCTTCACAACTCTTTCCAGGAGGAAATTGTTCCCAATATCCATCCTAAACCTCCCCTGGCGCAACTTGAGGCCGTTTCCTCTTGTGCCATGGCCTGTTCCTTGGGAGAAGAGCCCGACCCCCCCTGGCTACCCCCTCCTTTCAGGGAGCTGTAGAGAGCCAGAAGGTCTCCCCTCAGCCCCCTCTTCTCCAGGCTGAACCCCCCCAGCTCCCTCAGCCGCTCCTCACCAGACTTGTGCTCCAGACCCCTCACCAGCTCCGTTGCCCTTCTCCGGACACGCTCCAGCCCCTCAAGGTCTTTCTTGGCGTGAGGGGCCCAAACCTGGACACAGCCCTCGAGGTGGGGCCTCCCCAGTACCCAGTCCAGGGGGACATTTACTTGACTTGTCCAGGTAGTCAGGAAAACACTGGTTTCCAGTGTCACCCAGCTCCATCCCTCTCCCAGGACACGTTCCTGACCACAGCCTGGGTGAGCACCACATGGGACAAGCTGTGATTGAAGCAGGCCACGATCTCAGCTTCACGAAAGCAGAAAAGGATCATACAGTGAAACGCAGCATCTCCACCCACTCTATATTTCAAGCCCTGCATTTTGGGGCAGATTGTCCTCAGGAGCAACCAGTGGCCCCATGGCCACAGCCCCGCACAGCCCCGGGTCTGCCCCAGCCACCTCTGTAAATACAGCACCGACTGTAAGGTGCTTTGGGGATTGGGACCAGCACTGTTCAGTGTCTGCATCGATGACCCAGACAGTGGAATCAAGGGCACCCTCAGCAGATTTCCAGACAACACCACGGTGAGTGGGGCAGTGACACGCCTGAGGGATGGGATGCCATCCAGAGGGACCCGGACAGGCTGGAGAAGTGGGTCCCTGTGAACCTCATGGGATCCAACCAGGCCAAGTGCAGGGTCCTGCCCCCGGGTCGGGGCAACCCCCGGTGCCAGCCCAGGCTGGGGATGGAGGGATGGAGAGCAGCCCTGAGAGAAGGGCTTGGGGGTGCCGGGGGGGAGAAACCGGCCATGAGCCGGCACCGTGCGCTGGCAGCCCAGAACCCCCCCGCAGCCTGGGCTGCATCCCCAGCAGCGTGGGCAGCAGGGCGAGGGGGGGATTCTGCCCCTCTGCTGCGCTCGGGGGAGACCCCCCTGCAGTGCTGCCTCCAGCGCTGGGGCCTCGGCACAGGAGAGACACGGAGCTGTTGGAGCGGGGCCAGAGGAGGCCCCGGAGATGCTGGGAGGGCTGGAGCCCCTCTGCTGGGAGGACAGGCTGAGAGAGCTGGGGGGGTTCAGCCTGGAGAAGAGAAGGCTCCGCGGAGACCTTCCAGCCCCTGCCAGTCCCTCAAGGGGCTCCAGGAAAGCTGGGGAGGGACTCTGGAGCAGGGAGGGGAGCCGTGGGACGAGGGGGAAGGGTTTTACACTGGAAGAGGGGAGATTTAGGTGAGATATTGGGAAGAAATTCTTTGGTGTGAGGGGGGTGAGCCCCTGGCCCAGGGTGCCCAGAGAAGCTGTGGCTGCCCCATCCCTGGAGGGGTTCAAGGCCAGGTTGGCCGGGGCTTGGAGCAACCTGGGCTGGTGGGAGGTGTCCCTGCCCAGGGCAGGGGGTGCCACTGGGTGGCCTTTAAGGTCCCTTCCCACCCAAACCAGTCTGTGATTCGATGGGTCAGACACAGCCCGGGGCAGTGCCACCTTCTCACCAGGTCCTGCCCCGTGCTGCATCCAGCTGCTCCCTTCCCTGCGGCACCTCCACAAGCACCAACGCCGCAGCCTGGCACAGCAGGTGAGGAAAACCCATCACTCCAGGGAGAGCTGGCAGCAGCTTTTCCACCTCTGCCAGGGCCGGCACAGCTGCTGGAGATGGGGCTGGAGCTCCAGCACAGGCACTGCTGCCCAAACCCGCCCCTGGCGGGGGGCTGCCGGCTTAGCAGAGAGAAAAAAGGAAAAGAAAAAAAAAAAAAAAAAGACAAAGACCATTAGAAGGCTTGGAAAATTTTATTCTTTACTAAACTTTAATAGTTTTTTTTTTTCTTTTCGGTTGGTTTAAACACAATAAATATTTCAGTAATAGCATTTAAGAGACTGGAATTCAAACCCACTGCAGTACCTAAACTCCCCCCGACAGGACTCCAGGGAGGGGATGGGGGGTCCAGGCACCACCGGGGCCACTGCCCCCAGCCCGGCTGCTCCATCGGGGCTGGGCTTAGGGGCAACCCCACGCAGAGGGACCGAGCCCGGCAGAGGACCCCCAGCCCCAGGGGAACCAGGCTCCTGCTGACAGCGGCTCCTCAGACAGACTCCATGGGGAAGGGACAGAACCAAACCACCCCACCAGCACCAAACGCATCCTTCCCTGCACCATTCCACAGCCCCACGGCCGCAGGACAGCAGCCGGCACCTTCGGCTCTCCAGCCCCGCTGCGCAGGGGGTCGGTGGCAGAAGACCAGGCTGAGGAGTCCAATTAGTGCCTCCAAATTTCTTCTAGAAGGATGATGAGGCAGCATCACCAACTCCTTCCCCACCCTGCCCAGGAAAACTGAACATCCACAGGGACACAGGCCTTTGGAGATGCTCTGAAGGGTTGCAGAGGAGCTCCCTGTCCTGCATTAACGGCAGGAGCCCAGTGGTAGGAGCCTGGAGAGCAGGGACTGGTCCCAAAACCACTCAGGTGTAAGGGTTGGGTTTGAAACGGACCTGATGGAGATCACCCCACCTCTGCGGGCTGGGTTCGGCGCCGCTGCCTTGCTTTGCCTTTCGGTGCAGGGTTACAGCAGGGGAGGAGAGCGGTTCAGCACTCGCCCAGAAGAGCAAAGCCAAAACCAGGCTGGGACCCACCACCCTCCTCTTCCAGAGGGGCTGGTGCCAGCACAACGGGGACCTCTACCCAACCCAGCACCCACTTCAGCTGAAAGCGCGAGGGACAGAAGAAGGTCAGTCTGAAACACTGCTGGGAGAAGGGGGGATGTTCTGATTAATGAGGTCTCCAACCCAAAGCACAGCACCAGTTCCTACCAGACAGACACCACAGATGCTGCTGGCCGAGATGAGGGGCACCTTGGAGGGTGAGCAGCCAATGTCTCCAAGAACCTCTTCTCCTGGGGCAGTTTCACCCTGACCACCTCCTCGGAGCCCAGCCTAGAGACCTCTCAAGCCAGGTCTGACCACACCTGGATGGGCCAAAGGGTCTTCTCGACCTTTTCCAGAAGGAAAGAGGTCAGCATATCACCCATCGTCACCATGTCCCACCACGAGCAGCTTCCACGTCACCTCGGCCACAGAATAGGTGGGGAACAGCAGGAGGAGTCCAGGGCTGCCGACCTGCGCTAGAAAAGCAGAGAGTCAACGAGCTTTTTAGCTGAGCCAGGTCCACCACCACCGACGCACGGCTGAGACGCTGCACGGAGAGATATGGGGACGTAGGGAGCGCTGGAGTGCCGAAGGACTCCCACTTCTCAAGCAAGCGACGCACACTAAACAGAAAGAAAAAAAAAACAAAAACAAAAACAAAAACACCCCAAAACTGGGAACAAGACTCTGCTTCGGGGAAGTTCCTGCAGGTTTCAGAGGATACAGAAACCCTGCACACCGTTTTGCCATAAATTAAGGCGAGGAGAGCTCAGCTACAGCCTGTTTGCTCAAAAATCAACTGTTCCCTTGGATCCGCGTGTGGGGGAAAAAAAAAAAAAAAAAAAAGAAAGAGATCTGAGCCAGTTTCCAAAAAGCACCACTTCTCTAGAGACTGGGCAGGTCCCTCAGAAGCAGGCCCAGATGCTCTCAGAAGAGAAGAGTTTCGGGGCCGTGCTAGAACTGACCTGGCCAAGATGAAACCAGCTCTCGGGCTACGAGCTGCAGGTACTCAGCACACCCAGGAGGTAACATCAGGCCGGCTCTATTTAAGGAGCTTAAATACATGTTTCCAGAGCCTCAGAAGCTCACGCTCACACCGTTCTGCTCCCCCTGGCTCTGGCAAAGCCGCCCGGATCAGGCGGCCGATGTTTCCAGAGGACAGACCGTGCCAAGTCCTCGCAGTGACCGACCACAGGAGAGGGGAGTTACTTGCGGCGCAGCCACGCCGGGGGAAGGAAGAAGCTAAAACCACAGCACGTAAAAGGTTGGTTTTCGTAACATTTGTACGCCCAGAGGCCAGCCGTAGCGTCTGTACTTGTGAAACGTTGCTTTTAGTGCAAGAGGTGGTGGTTTACCCAAGCCCCAGGAGGTCCCAAAACCTGCGCGTCACCCTCCGCTAGGTCCCTGCATGGGCGCAGAGGTGGGAGCCGCGGTACAAACCACAACACTGAGATGAAAAAGGCTGCAAGTGAAGCTGCCTCGGCGACACAAATTCCACGGTGACACGTTGCTGTGTCCCACAAAAACCTGCTTTAGAGCCAAGGCCACCCAGCCGCTGCGTGGTGAGGACCAGGAGGAGCTGGCAGCGCTGGCCACCTCTTGCCACCACGCGAGGACCTGCCTGGAGCCCCAGGGCTGGAGACCGACATCCCAGCGGATCTTGAAGGACTTTCTCCATCCCTCCCTGACCAGGTTCTTTACCTGATAATACTCTGTATTGAGAGAAAATGTGCAAAACAGATTTAGGAGAGTGTGAGACAGTCCCATTATCAACTCAGCAGGTCCATCGGTAATTAAGGAAATATGATTAACACTATCCCTGGAAGAGGAGACACCACAGATCGGGTCTCACAAACCAGGCAGGAGGAGCTGAGGAGCGACCACACATCCCCGTCCCGTCCCAGGGAGCACGTCCCACCGCAGGGACGGAGCCTAGGAGCAAGACAAGCAACCACCGCCATAACACAATCACCCTCAGATGCTGCTAGCGAGGGAGGAAGACGTTTATTCTTCAGACTTAAAACCATTATTGTCAATAAATAGCTTGTTTCTCTGCATGCCCCACGGTTTGGTCTTTCAGTTCAAGTGTCCTGCGTGTGCGCCGAGCCCAGCCCCGCTCCCTCCTCCCTCCGCCACGAGCCTGTTTCCCAGCGCCCAGTTAAGGAGATATTTTTCTAGCTTCAAGGTGCAATAAATTAAGGCACCAAAAAAATACCAAAGATAAAGCCTGTGCAGATAGGAAGCAGTTCCAGGCTTGGTTTTTGTTTGGTTGTTTTTTTGTTTTTTTTTTTAAGAGAGATCTTTCTCCTACAGCACAAGTGCTTGCAGGATCCGAGAGGAAACCTGGCTCCCACCCGCTTGTAGCTCCACACAGGGGTCTTCCAGGGTCTTTTACGCGCTGCAAAAGCACCAGCTCACGGCTAGGTGAGACGACAGACAAACGGCATATCACGGAGACAAGGTGACATCCTAAGGTTTAGGATCAGACAGCTTCTCACAGCGTTAGCACTGGCCCAGCAACGCTGCTGGGAGGAGAGGGGACAAGCGCCAGGCTGGGGACCCCGGAGCTCAGCCATTCCCTGGTCCCGCAAACACGGAACTAGAACGTAAACAATCATCCAACCTCTGCCCTTCGTCACTGCTGACAGCACAATTTTGCTACCCGAACACGTCCCCTGGATAAGTGTTGCATCCCGTTTTAAGATTCCCTGTAATTCTTGTGCAAGCGTGACTTCAGTTTACTCTCCCTTCATAATTATTACATTTCATTAAATAGCCAGAGTCGAAAATTCAAGCGCAGCCCAATTCATTCGTACGCCTCGGGTTTGGTTTTGTTGTTTGGGGTTTGTTTTCTGTACATCATCAGTAAAATGATATAGGAGTAAGCTACTTTATTAAATAAACTCTGAAAATTATTTGCCCCCTTCTCCCGGCTCAGCCGCCCTTCCGGAGATGTGGCAGCCGTACGGACACAGGAGCGCACAGATGCCCAGCCCAGAGGATGGCCCCAGCTCGCTCCTCGCAGGGCGTACCGTGACCATACAGCCCTGCCGTCACCCCTGCACGTGTCAGCTTGCCTCAGGATTTCAAGTCCGCGTGACAATGATTCAAATTTACAAAAGAAAACCAAAAAAAAAAAAAAAAAAAGCATTAAATAGTAGTTACACATCGAATGTTTCCTAAAGCAGGCGGAGTCTTCACCTGCCGAAGGAAAACGCGGTGACCGAGCGTCTACAAACCACGTTGCACAATAATCAGTGTGTAAGCGACTTTGTTCCCATGGTAATTACATATGCACAATCTGCTGCGCTTGTTCGCTTCCGGATGCAGCCTTTCCAGAGCCTGGGTTTAAGCTACACTCTTCATTCAAGCACAGGTCTTCATTAAATAAAGCGAACAGAAAAGAAAATCAGCATTCAGTCTTCACCACCCCACTCTAACTCAATTATGAAGACAAGTTTTAAAAAAAAAAAAAAAACCAAAATAATCAATGCAATCATGTCTTTTACAAATGGACAGTAAACAAATATATCCCTGGATGAGAGATGCAGCCGCTGGGGACAACGGTTTTGAAAATGAAGTGGTATTTGGGAAGGATCCCGCCACACAAACGCCCGTGAGCTCTCTGAAAGCGCGCACGCGCCCGGCACAACACTTACTGAGGTGCTTCTCTACGCGGTGGATTTGCCGATGGTCTGGTGGGGAGGGCGATGAGCAGCCCCGGCCCGGCCGCGCTGCCACACGAGGAGAGGCGCAGGCAGCACGCAGCGACCCAGCCCCAAACAGCGAGTTCGTACTGGTGGGGAGAGGGGGCAGCGAGCCAGGCCGGGGACAGCCGCTCTCTGCCGCCCATCGGAGCCCAGAGCCCGCTCTCAGGCAGGGAACGCTCATGGACAGCCAGGAACGCGGCCGAGATGTGGTCCCAGGCACTCCCAGCTCGAGCAGGGGAGGCAGAAGCCACCTTCCCACTTTTACGGGAAGCCGAGTCCTGATTTTCAAAGCCCCCTCCCACATAGAATATTACTAGAAGTTTTGTGTGTTGTTCTTTTTCTCCCCTCTTAAAAAAAGAAAGGTGCCAAGTATTTACCTAAATAAGTGACTGCAGGAAGGCAGGACACAATGTGGGAGAACTGTCACCATCTGCTCCCTACGTACCAGCCCAGGATGAGGGCTGTCTAGCAGGATTAGGGACAGACAGGAACCCCCCGCGACCACCAGGATGTTCCCCTGACCTTGCAGAAATCAGTCGTTATGTTGATTTTGGTGACGGGTCAAGATGCTTTGCTCAGGTAAAGCCATTTGCATCCCCAACCGGCTTTACCTCAGCAAGAGCTGGAGTCTGAGGTTTCACTGGGAACATTCAGCTGGTCTAATATACAGTAACAGTGACCTGAAAGGCTACCCTCCTTGTCCAGTTTCACCCAAAACCGAAAGCTTGCGTTCGAAGAAGAGCAGCGGAGGCTGCCCCGTACCAGTCATGCCCTGGCTGCACTGGATACCGTGCGTACTTTGCCCTGATGTCTGTCCAGAGGATAGGTTTAGATCTGTGGTGATGGTCGAAGTATTTACAGGTATTTGCAGCAGTTATTTACAGTACTTCTGCAGACCGCAAGCTGATTTTCTCTTCCTCCACTCCTAGTCAATCTGGCGTGGGCTTCTTCAGCGAGAAGGGCCGTATATTGAAGTGCCTGCTCAGCTGGCTCACCTGGGGACAAGGCAGACAACAGGACCTGGTTAGCGAGGAGGAAAGCGGGCAGAGCACCAAACCAGTTCCCTGTATGGCCAACAAAGCCCTGCCACCTTCCTGCACCCACTTTCCCCCCCACTGCCCACCCTGCCACCTTCCTGCACCCACTTTCCCCCACCCCACATGCTCCCCATGGCCACAGCAGATCTGGATCACAGCCCCTGCCTTGTGGGGTAGCCCCTTGGCTATGGGGCCAGCCAGGCTGCCCTGTCCTGTCCCTGCTGGGGACAGATGCTGGGGACAGCCAGGCACATGGGCCTGCAAGGTGCAGCCTTGCTCCCTTCCCACACCTTCCCAAGGAGCAGCCTGGCCTGTCCAGGGACAGGATCACCTCCGTTCCTGCCCTCCTCAGGAGGCAGAAACGCCTGCCCTGAGCCCAGGCACGCAGGATTTTACCCTGCGGTACTGCTCCCTCTCTGCCCCTCCCAGTAGAATTGTTAATAATTTGCTTAAATTTTGATCATCTCTGATTATATCTATATGAAAAAAATCACTCCCTGAATCCATTTGCAATTCAAACTGGGGGTCGGGTACTTTGCTTCGACCACAAAGACACACGCAGGAGGGTTACAGAGCCAGGGGAACCCAACACCAGGTCTTGGATAGCCGGGCCCCTTTTACACCAGCCTTTGGAAGGAGCTTTCACCACCTCTTCTGAGGACATGAGAAAACCATGGAGGACTGAGAGCCGCACCAGGAAAGGAGCTTTCAGGCACGGTTCAGAGAACCGCAGACAGGAGGATAAAATGGATGGCGTGGCATTGGCATCTGGTGACTGCAGAATCAAGAGCGAGCAGCGCTGAGCAGAGCCCAGGGCTGAGCCGGGCACAGAGTCAGGGCAGAGGGTTTATTCCGAATAATTACTCCCAAATTCAGAGCAGTTTGGGATTACATCCCAGTCACACAGCCTTAAAAGGCTCTTCAGCTCCAAGTTTCTTTTCCCGTGGAAGAGGAGACTGCACACATGGGCCCTCGGAAAGCTGGACGGAGGGGAAGGAGGGGAGCAGAGCACTGAGCAGCTCACTGCAGGCGATGGGCAAGCCTGGGCAGGAGGATTACACCGCCCGGTCCGTCCCCAGCTCCAGCTATGATTCCAAGACCAAATTTATTTAAGCTTCTTAGCTATTCAAATCCTTCTTGCACAGAAGCCTCATTACACTAATTGGAAAGACAAGACAACCTGGCTATTACTTCTTTGCTGTAATTACAGTCCAAGCTCAACTCTGGAGGCTCCACATTAGAGCTGGCGTTCCCAGGGGACAGGGCTTCCCAAGGAGGGTGTACGCACGTGGCAGTGGCCACGCAGGGGACATCGGGTCCCTTGCCTTAGATCCTCAACAGCTTCCTGGGGCATTTCTGAGGGGACTCGGGTCTCCTCTGAGTTTGTTTTTTCTCTTAATCAAAACTCAGGGAGTCTGGCAGAGCCGGCACACAGCAAGGGCAGCAAATCAGTCCCTGGATCTCTACACAGCCCTTGCAGCAGGGGAGAAGGCATTGCAGCTGCAGTGTCCCCACGTTCCCTAGCAGGGACGTCCCCCCTCCGTCCTGGCTCTCCCAGTGACTCCAGCAGAGGACACATCAGCGAGGTCACAGATCGAACCCACCAACCAAAGTAACGTCACCAGCAGTTTAACTTTTTATACTAAGACTCCCAAATTAAGGACATCCTGTCCGTTGTGCAGACAGTTTCTGCTGCTCTGGGTATCTACCGGAGCTGCCCTTCCCACCGCCCGAGGGTGCGGGTCACCCATGCTGCCTTACATCCAAGCTGCAACCACAGCCAGGAGGTGTTAAACACGGCAGCAGAGACGCAAGTATTTGTTTCAAACTAATCTCGGGTTTGTTGTTGTGTGAAGTTCGTTTCAAACCCACACAAGAGCCCGCACAAGCCTCTCGCCAGGAAGTCAGCTCAAGTTGTGCACGGTCACAGAGAGCAGGAGGAGAGCTTGGCACTCGTGGTTATTCTCACTGACGTTTCTGTTTTTAAGCTCCAAAGAGCTGCAGCACCCAAAGCCCGCGGTCAGAGCACGGCAGCCAAGCCCGAAGTTCACCTACCACGACCACCCCGTAGTGGATGTGCGCCAGGGTGAGGAAAGCAGTTAACAGGTAGAGGAGAAGCGTTTCGCTGCTGGGCACCAACCCGGACATCACCACGAAGAGCACCGCTGCTATGGGGAGCAGCATCCAGTTCAGAGGCTGGCAGCGTGTGCTGCTCATCTGACAGACGATCAGTTGGCACTGGAGGAAGAGAAAACCGTCAGAGCTCGCGCCCAGTACCGACCCTGCAAGGCCAGAGCTGGCCACAGTGCAGAGAGGACGGTCACACACGTGCCAATCGTCTGCACTCACAACTACCATCATGCAATTTCAGCGAGCTTCTCACTCGGGATCTTTCTTTCCATTAGAATTCCTGTGGGACACACGAAGCAAAGCCTAACGAGGCAGGAAGGCAACAGGGAAAAGGCACCAAGGGCATCTTTAGAAGTCAAAGGAGCTCCCTTGAGCTGACCGAGCTGCACCAGCGTTATGCGCACCATCAGCAGAAAATGCTGCCAAGCAGCAGCGCGAGGTGCCGGCCCCAGGGCATGGACACACAGAGCTGCACAGCCACACGTCCCAGGCAACGAGCACAAGTGCCTTTGTTAAGGTCTCAAGCAAGCAAAAACGCAAAATGCGGCTAAATCAGATTTTGACAAAAGCTTTAGTCCCCCCCTTTTTAATTTTATCCCAAAAAAGGAAAGGAACTCCTTCCACACGAGCAGTTTGCTACTCACAACACAGAGGACACACGCATGTGTAAACACACTCAATTTACCTAATTCTCTAGTTTCTCAAGAGCGAGAGCCGCAGCACAAAATTCACAGACCCCAAACCCCATCTACTTCCCTGTTTGATCTTTCAGTCACAGCAAAACAGAAAAGCTGTTAAATTAATCTTGAAATATCCCTTCTCTCCTCACATTTGAGCTGGTCTTTTTCTTCCAGCTTCCCAAGCATTCTGGCAGGCTTCAGATTCCCCCGGGATAAACTGGAGCATAAAGCAAAAGCCACTTACAGAAATGTTAGCAAAGGCTGTTCCAACCATGAAATAGAAGAGCCTGGGATGGACCTCCAGGATGTCCATCGGGGACACGAAGATCCACGTGGTGCAGAGCAGGAAGAGCAACACTGGGGACACCAGCGGCAGCATGATTTCATACACAGAGTGGTGCTTCAAGGTGTTATTTTTATAGGCCCTGAAAGGGAAGCAAAGACATGAAAATACCCGGAACCACGGCTAAAAAAACCACGGTCTTCAGGAGAAGGCTGGAAAGTCTGATGGGCCGTCCTGCTACACAGAACTGCCGACATCAGTCAAATCTGATGGGCCATTCTGCTACCCAAAACTGCTGATATCAGTCACAATGACGGTCAGAGGAGGAAGATACACACCTTCATCGTTAACCAAAAAACCTCTGGGTTGTCTGATTCCCTGGGTTGTGACGAGCAGGACAAGCCCACAAAAGCTGGGGACCCTCACCCTCCTGCAAGACCCTGCCAAGTCGGCTGCCAGCCCACTCCTCCCAGTGCACCCTGCAAACTGGGACCTTCTGGTGCGTCAGAGCCATTTTGTCACACTGAAGAAAGCCTGAAAGTCTGAAAACACTAAGGAAACCAAATTCTAAGAGGCTTTGGGGGCTGCTGCGAAGGTGCTGGTGCAGGGAGGGGGGCTTGAGGACGGAGAAACTTACTTGTAGAAGTTGTAGAGGCTCATGGGCAGCGTCACCGTGAGAGCGCAAGCTGGAAGAGAAAAGAGCCACGTTATTGCCCCATGACAGAGGGAGACCATCACGTGCACCCCACGAGCGGGCAGGTGGTTCTGCCCCAGTTTAAGTTGCTCGCCACAAAAATAGCTCAGGGGTGCACCAGGAATAGCTCGGCACGTTTAACAGTAGGTGCTCGTAATTCTGGTCCAAGAGCTGTAATTACAAGTTGAGGTCTGCTATAAATTAAAGACATTTCCATTTGAAAAAGTTGCATTAATGAGCCCAGTATTACGCTTTAAACAGTTATGAAGTTTAATTATAATACTGTCTTTAATGAGACAAGAGATGACTTCAAACTCCACACGTGACATGGCTGTGCACAACAATTTTCAGTCTTCCTAATAAAGCCAATTTGCTGTTTCTCCCACTGCGAGCAAGCATTTCCAGCTGCCGCTGCGCAAAAAAGTTCTTTTCATTTAACTTGACAAATAATACGAAGAGTCTAAATGACTTTGACATTCTAGACCTCAATAGGGAACATCATCCGCTACAGTCAAAGCCCCGAGAGTCTATCACAGCTCCTTCCGTGTTTATCTAGCAGTAGGTGTTTTAACAGAGCTGTAAACATTCCCGCTTTTAATAACCCAACTCCGATCCCAGTGCACAAATCCAGCCAAGGCAGGCATCCTGCTCTAGTTTTCACAAAGGAAAAGTGCATTTATGATTCATATGTTAAGTTAGACGGCTGCCAAAGGAAAGCTCAGAATATCCACCTGCTGAAGAAAAACGCAAGCATTAGATTTAACACAGTTCAAGACGTATCGACTTGAAATTAAGCAGTTGCAATTAACCCCTAAAGAAAGGGATATAGACTAAGAAAAATGAAACGAAGAAAGGACTTTTGAGTAAACCCAATTTCGTCGGCAGAGACGGCTCTCCCCCGCTAAGCTTCGCCTGCATTACTCCCCCCTTTGCAGTGGCTCCTTCCGATGGACCGCTGGGGAGAAAGGCTGGGCTTTTATTTAACTTTATTAAATTTTTTTATGTATTTTTCAGGATCGGCACAAAATATATGCGGAGCGTGAGCATGGCTCTCCGCTTCCTTGCTCTTCTGGCCCGCACAGACCCAGGCAGAGTGGAGTTAACCCCTCCACAGTAACTGCAGAAGACAGCAGCGCTTCGAAACGCTGGGGGAGGGCAGGCTGCGGGGACAGCCTCAGCTACGCACTTCAACCCCAGCCAACAGGAGCTCTCAGTACAGCAAACACAACAGCGTTATCATGTAATTAAGACATTGGGTTTCATTAAAAAGGTGGAGTTTAAAAGACAGGCTTCAACATGGAGTTTCTTACCAATAATCATTGCAGTGAATAGGTCTCTATATAAGAAATTAAACAGGAAAGGTGCATACCAGGCCTCAACTCCCACAATGGCCGTCACTATGTAGACAATTGAAATGGTCTGGAAGAAAGCAGAGGACAAAGCAGGTGTGAGCCACCCCTTGGGCACATCTGGCAGCACCCACCCGGCAGCTGGACAAGTACGCTCCAAGCCACATCGTGTTCCCTCCTCCCCACCGGCAGGAAGGGGGAAAATAATCCAAAATAACCCACAAACATCCCATGTTACAAGATCAGGTCTAACAAGTGCAGTAGCTGAGAAGGATAGGACCCAGAGCTGCTCCTGGCAGCAGGAGCAGAGATGTCCTCGTGCAGCTTGAACTCACGAGATGCTCAAAGCACCAAAAAGAGTTTTTACACTACGAGTTGCCGTGACCCTGGAGGGTTCATTCGGGGACTCTGTCTTACCCATCTGGCGAGGCGATTACAGGGAGAAAGCTAACAAGGGATATTGCAGTTTCAGCAGTAACCCCAAAGCTGGGTGAAACATGCTGCAGGGCAGCTCAGCCCTCTACCCCCTGCCCTTCTGCAAGAGGCAGAGATCCCAAAGCATTAAGGTGAAGCAATGCTTCTGGAGAAGGGTCAGAGGGGACCGGCCACGGTCTCCTTTTACGAGCAGAGACGATTACTGCAATTAATGCAGCTGCATTAACTGAACTCTCCTTCCAACTTGTTGCATTTCCCACCCAGTGCCTGATAAGAACGACGGAATTGCCCAGGTTGGACGCGACCTTTCAGGCCATCAAGTCCAACCATCAACCCAACGCTGCCAAGGCCACCACTACCCCATGGCCCTCAGCACCACGTCTGCCCGGCTTTTAAATAACCCCAGGGATGGCGACTCCACCACTGCCCTGGGCAGCCTCTTCCAATGCTTCACAACCCTTTCAGTGTAAAAATTCTTCCCAATATCCATCCTAAACCTCCCCTGGTGCAACTTGAGGCCATTTCCTCCTGTCGTATCACCTCCTCCTTGGGAGAAGAGAAGAACTGTGTGCTGCGCGGGGCGGTGAGATCGCACCCTGGTTAGGAAGCGCAGCCACGAGCAGGAAAGGTGAATTCTATCATCCAGAGCTTGCTCCCAGTTCTGACGGGCTCTTCAGAAAGAGCTTCCTGCAGAGAAGTCCTAATGAGAGCTGGACTTGCCAACATACCTAAGGGTCCCACACCATCAGTCTCAACATCAACTGCCCTGTTACAACGGTACAGAGGGCACCTCCCCAGGAACCTGTGCTCCAAGCACAGCAATTAACATGCCAATTAGTTACTCTGCTACATTTTGGCACACATCCCGTTAGTGCCAAAAAGCACCCCAAACCTCTAGACTTGAATTTACCTATGCTGGTACAACGCAGAAAACTAACTAGGCAACAATTTAGGTGGCCAAAACACGCACCTTGGGACAGCAGAAACCAGGCAGAGGAAACACGTGGCAATACCCGTTCCTCAAACTTTGGTTTTTGTGGACTGTCCATCTACAAAAGCTACTCAGAACAAAATAAAAACGAAACCACACAAACCTCCTTGGATTTAACGGTTTTGAGCAGGTGAACTCTGGTGCCATGACCCCCGCTCATTAAAGCAATTAAAGCTCAAAGTCATACAGTCTTATAGAATCACAGAATGGTTAGAGTTGGAAGGGATCTTGAAGATCAGCCAGTTCCAACCCCCTGCCCTGGGCAGGGACACATCCCACCAGCCCAGGTTGCTCCAAGCCCCGGCCAACCTGGCCTTGAACCCCTCCAGGGATGGGGCAGCCACAGCTCCTCTGGGCAACTTGGGCCAGGGGCTCACTCCCCTCACACCAAGGAATTTCCTCCTCATACCTAATCTAAGTCTACCCTTGGAGAGCTCTTCTCCTCCACAATGCCCGGAGACAGGCTGAAGACACGCACCTCCAGAGCGTAATGCAGTGACCAGTTCACCAGGCTCTGGACACGGACCAGCGCTGCTCGCATCCCTCGCACACCTCAGCGGGGACTATCACACGCCAGCGCTTTATCCAGCTTCTGCTGAAGCCGAGCAGCGGCTGCGGCTTGCACTTACCACCTGGCTGATGTCATATCCCCAGGGCAGGAAGAGGATCCCCGTGTTATACTTCTCCCAGTGGGAGAGGATGAATGAAAACAAGACCACCCACAAGAGGAGGTAGAGAACGAAGACACTGACGCCCGTGGAGCCCCGTCCAAAGGTGGAGTAGACCGTCACCACAAAGTAGACGCATGCCCAGCTGTCCAGGCCATGATCAAAGAGCTCTCCCAGGGGCGTGCTGGAGTTGGTCCGGCGAGCCTGCTTCCCATCAACGCCATCTGGGAAGAGAAGGAGAAATGGGGAGTTTTGCTGGACACCCTCATGCAAAGCAACAGGCCGGCTTCTGGCTGACAAAGCGTGCAGTCAGTGAAGAGCAGCTTCCACCACCTCCATCCTCTAATGGGGAGTGTGCTTCTCACCCCTCCTCGCTCTACTCAAGACTGAAAAATGCAATAAAGTCTGACAAGATTACATTTATTTAAACGAGACCAAAGACAGAATTTCACAATTCGTCTCAAAGTCAGTTCCAGCATCCTCCTTTCACACCAGCTGCTCCAGGACAACTTCCTCCTGTCCACTTTGCCAAGCAGCTCCCAGAAACTGCTCTTGCAGCCCGCGCCGCAGTTGGGTCAGTGCATGGCAGAAGCCCAGGATTTCTCAACAGGCTCAGAGATAAGACAACACGCAGCCGCAGCGTGAAAAGATCACAGACACAACCCCCCATGAAACAACGAGATAAAGTCTTACCTAACGTATAGGCAATGAAGTTGAGGAGACCCACAATGACCCACACACCGTTTGGAACGTGCTGGTGATCAGGAGCTGCAGAGATCAGAAGGACCCAAGTCAGGGCAGCTCAGTATGTACTTTGAATGAGTTTATTTTGGCACAAAGACCAGCAGCTCACTAAGACAAAGCACCTACACAACTCAAACAGTGGAACTGAGATGTTAGCGTTCCAGGACACGATGGAAGAGCCAGGTCAATAAGGACTTTGATGTCCTTGTCCTCTGTCCCAAGCTCCCCGAAGTCACAGGATCTAAGAACTGCTCTGCTAAAACACTTGCCCATAGAGCATCAAGTGGAGCCTCTTTGAGGTGTGGTAACACCCTGCCTCTGCAGACACAGTCTCCAGTCTGCATCCTACCAATTGAAATAGTTCCTCCTTAACAACCTCTCCACCTCCTCCAGCACCCTTTGGGCAGATAGCCAGCTCAGATGTCTGCAACTGAGGGAGTCCAAAAGGCACGTTTGAAAAAAGCAGGACGGGGCACGGCTTCTTGGCAGCAGCCTCACAGGAGGGCACATGGAGGTCTCCTAGGGGGAAGAATGATTCCACGGAATGCCAACTCTTGTTTCCTCAGAGCAGCACAATGGTGCCTTTCCAGCAGCAAACAGAAGGCATCAAGTCTACAAAAGCATCCATGGAGGAGGGAAGGCAGAAGCTTCTGGAGACCTCACCAGCAAAATGAAGTAGAACATGCATAACACGTATGTAAAAGGGTCCCAAAGCACGAGCTTCACCATGCTGTTGGCAGAGCCCAAGTTTCTGGACGTCTGATGTCCTGGGGATTCTCACACTGAACTTCCTTCCCTGAGCTACTGTCAGCTTTTTCTTCCTATGGCTCACGGACCAAAAGTCAGTTCAAACCTCAGCTAACAGCCACAGATGCCACCCGGGCTTTTGAAAGCCTGGCATATTGACAACAGTACTCACCTACCTATCGATAAAGGCAATGCCAAGAAACCGATATTTTTCCTACTTAACTGTGTTTTGATGATTGGCCCAGTTTTAGAAGAACTAGATGAACTCTTCTGAGCAATCTAAACTAAACCAGGCAGGGGCAAAGGGAGAGAAAAATATAGAGAGGAAGCTATTGATAAGTGACTGAGAGTTATCATGCTGTATTAATCTTTTCCCTGGGACACTCCCATGAGGAAGGGGACACAACTGAACCTTTGGATTCACAAACAGATGAACATGGGCACTGCTAAAGGTTTAAAGCTGTGCATATGCTTGCAGAATGGTGAAACTGAGAAAGAAGATTCTGCCTTTGTTAATCTGAATGTGGTGCTGGCATGTTCTTGCAAGAGGGTAATTAGCTGGGATGCAAGGAACAAGGCTCTACCTGCTGACTTCAGGGAAGCAGTTTCCCACGTTACCCTGTTAGATTTTAAAATACAACAGGGGCATTAGAAGGTTTAAAAAAAAAAAAAAAAAAAAAACAAACAGGGCACTTGGTTCTTGTCTGCTCCGTAGGCAGAGCCAATTCCTACTCAAAATTTTGGCTGTTTCCTCCTCCACTGCCAGCCAGGCACACGTCCACCCAGCAGGAAGGCATATTATTCGGACAAGTCCTCATCATGAAGCCCAGCGAGTTCAACCCTGTCCCTTCTCTGGCACAGCCACCTGCCTCTGGGAATGCCCAGACTAAGAGGCCTTATCAACGAGCATCAGAAGTCACTGCAGAGGAGGTGACAGACTTCACCGCTCCAACACTTCGCATCCGAACAGGAACATGCAGCCTTACCAGAAGCATAAAAGTCAGGGTCGAAGTATGCCATGAGGAAGAAGTTGAAGACAAGCAGCAGGAAGCCAGAAAACGTTATCAAATTTGGGGCCAGCCAGGTAGGGAAGATCTATGGGAAAGCAGCAAAAGAACACATGAACTCGTTAAAACATGTAATATGGACCAAGTGCTGCTCCCAGCCACAGCAGAGACCTGGTTACAATCGTCTGGGCGTTAGACAACACCACTTAGTCGCATCCGGCACGTCACGGGGCAGCAAGAATCACAGAAGCTTTAGGCTGCGATGCAGTGAGCTCGGGGCAGGCTGCAGGCTGGAAGGCAGCACCCTTTGTAATTAGTTGCACCACAAACGAAGCAGGGCTTTTCAGCTGACAGTTTTACAGAGAAGACTTTGTGGTGACTGGAGTTCTGCTGTCCCACCCAGGGCAGGACGAGGTCTCACCTTCACTATCGTGTTCCAGAAGGGATGCATGACGTACAGAGACAGGGGGTTGCTGTCCACGGCACTGTACTGTGAACGACAAGGGACAAACAAAAAACAATAGTTAGGGCTCCAACAACACTCGCAAAAAGCCAGAGATCACGAATATTGAGCTTTCCATGAGGACACCTGCTACCCGAGTCTTGGCATTGCAAGAACACTCGTTTCAGGGATGAAGCCTCAGCAGGGATGGAGCTAAACAACCCGAAAAGCTCCAGCAACACTGCCCATGGACCCACAGAGGCAGCTCTTGGGTGCGACATCTCATTTCCGCACCCAAATCCCTCCCTTCCACAAGGAGCAGCCCCACAGGAGAAGTCTGCAGCTTGTTTCTGGAAGGTGGGGAGGGACTCAAGGACACACAACCACTTTTGCAGCCAATACTCCCGCCAGTGCCCTGCACCTCGATGGCCACGCCGCAGGCCTGGTGGCACTCTTCACAAGCTGGAGAAGAAGTGACAGTCCCATGGCCTCAAGCACCCACACCATGGGACCAACCCACAGAGGACAGCTTAGCATGCTCTTGCTTGAGCGACCCTGTAGACTCCTGCCCCACAAGACAAGCAGGACCAGGGACGTTCTAGGCTCAGCACCCAAAGGCGCCATGCAGAAGGGCAGGAGGAGACTTCCCCACCAACCATGAGAGCTGGGACCATTCCTGGTCTGCAAGGTCCTCAGCTCCCACATCCTGGCACCCCTTTCACCAACTGCTGCAGGAGGACAGCAATGAACCCCCCTTGGTGGGGGCCCCAAAACAGGAGACTGTTCTCTGACAGACAGGACACCAACAGGGAGCTTCAAGGGACACATTTCTGTGCTGACAGCTCTGAGTGCCCCAGACACAACCAGTGACTGACACCAGAGGTCCTGCACAAGAGCGGGGATGCTTCAGTCAAGGACTATTCCCATTGAGATGGCAGCTGTCACTGTCTCGCCCATCTCCAGTCATTTGGGAGAGACTTTCTCCTTCTGGAAAGACAGCAGACATTTATGAGCAAGGTCTTCAACCCTCTCCCTCGTCCTACAGATACTCCCAAACACCACGTACACCACCATACCACCACACACCCACAAGTATCCCCACATCCCGCACATCCCGTCACCGTTTCAGGCCCAGAAGCTCATTCGGCACTAAAGAGAGACACAGAGGCACCAGCTTCCCAGTGCAGCCATGCAGGTGACCTGGGCCGATTCGTGGGCACCACGGGACATGGGGCTCCCAGCCCCACCGCAGCAGGGGACAGAGATTGGGACCAGTAAGGGAGCAAAGTGATCATAGCAGAACAAGCGACAGATTTCACAGTTTCGAGGTAGGACCCATGTCATTTTTCCTTACTCGGTTAGGGCAGAGCAGTTGGCAGCAGTTGCCTGCTGACCTGCTGAAGGGTCAGTATCTGGCTCCTTGCCTGTGTCCAGCTCGGTGAGCTGGAGTCCGCGTTCCCAAAGGGGGAGGATCGGTGGGTGAACATCAGGAGGCCCTGGGGTACCCCATGCAGGACGGGGCTCAGAGGGCTCCTCTCCATTATGGAGCTGAGATTTCCGCAGAGGCAGCTGCTGCCCTTGGGAAATGGGATAGGAAGAGCTCTTCCCCCTCACCCCACTGCTTTTAGATCATTTGAGGTGGCTGGGGTGTGCACGTGGTGGGGAAAATAAAAATAGAAATAAAAATCAAAGACCTAGACAAGCCATGAAACAGTTTCCAGTTAGAAAGTTAAAATTTGACATCATTTGGCTCTCAGGAGCACCACGAGCTGCTATCTGCTCCCCGGCTCACAGCCCCTTCCTAGCCAAGATTACCCTGTCTAAAGTCCTCTTCCCCAACTAACACTTCGATAAGAATCTCAAGAAAAATTTCACAGGCTACAAACCTCCTTGGCTCCCATGCTCAGTGCCAGGCAGGGCAGCTCCCGGGGCCCACTCACCCACGGTCCCCACGGTTGGGACAACCCCCCGCAGCCCCCAGCACCGGCGTCCGCTGCCATCCCACGCATATCTAATACCAAATTTAAGAGCAGTGTTATGGAAAGCAATCAAATCAAAGCCTCCAGCCCTCCTGCACCCCCACGGATGTAACCCATGAACTCCCTGAGATAAGGGGAGCATGGCTGGTAAAAGGAACCATCAGCAGAAAGCAGCTCCGGGTCCCCACCCTCCCCACGGCCTTCAGTCAGCCACCACCTCTGCACCCACGGCTTCTCCCTCCCTCCGTGCTCCTCTCCTCGGATGGAAATGCTGGAAGCAAAGGGGACAGCTTATCCATTTCAAAACCTGGGAAGAAAGCGGTGGGAAAGGGCAAAGCAACACCCCACAAGAGATGCCAGCATGAGGAAGGTCTCGTCGGGCTCTGAGCACACACGCTAAGAGCTTACAGCATTTGTTCCTAACTGGGGGAATCCCATCCTTGGCAACCATTTCTGTACCCCCACCAGCCATTCCCTGCCCTCCCGTGACGGATCGGGCCATCCCGCTGGGGGTTAGCCCGGTGCTTACATCCCCATGCCAGCAAACCCATAGGAGCTGCAGAGCAAGCGGCAGCAAACCCCCAAACTCGACGCCGTATGGAGGTGAGGTTTAAGCCCCAAGGAATTTCCATCCCAGCTTAATGCAATTTCAGGGGACAGAATTCCAGACTCTTTACAAGATAATAGGATTTGAACCACTGGAGGAGGAGAGCTGGAGACTGATTAAATCTCATTATCCCCAAACCAGCCTGGAACAAGAAAACAGACGCAAGGCTTGGAGCGAGGCAGGGGAATCGCTCTGGAGTTCCTGTGCTCATGTTTGTAAGGTAGCTCGGGGAAGTTTCCCCAGACCCATGTCCCAGGAAGCTTTCCCCTCTTCCCCCCATGCTTGGGGACTGGGGATAATAGTCAATAAGCAGCTTTTCCCCATGGTCACACATGGTCCCACCTTGCCTGCAGAACTCAAAGACCTGGAATGACCCGTTCCTCGGGGGAGAGGGCAGCTGTTTTGCAGAGGTTTCCTGGCACAACCACCCCAGCTTCAACCGGTCTCCTGGAGGGACGCTTTGCCTGCTGAGCAAGGCAGGTCGGTGTTCTGCCAGCTCAGAGGACAGCAGCAGAACAAAGCGACGGAGCTGGGGCTGGCTCTGGCGCCAGGCTGCCTGCCACCCCAAGGGACAAGGCTGCCTGCCCAGGACAGCCGCCTGCCAGAACGCCAATGACCTGCCAGGCATCTTCAGTGACAAAACTCAAAAACATCCACCATACCCTGCCTCGCCACGACTGCTTTTCATCATTTGGTTTCCTTCCTACGGGCATTCCATCTCTTTACCTTTCTGCACCAGCAAGAACGGCTTCCAGACACGCACAGCAAATGAGCTCTCTGCTCCGTAGGGGACAGCAAGCCAGCGGCGTTGCTGGGGACACTGGCAAAAGGTGAAGAAGGAGGGACAGGCAACATGAGCACAGTCACCACCTCCTCAGGGTGCAGGGCCTCTGCGTGGCCAGAGCTGGAAGCAAAGCAAGCTGTGGAGATGCTTATCTTGCAGCTCACTCCACTGGCTGCTCACCCTCAGCCCACGCCATAGGAAGAGGACAGGCTGAGAGAGCTGGGGGGGTTCAGCCTGGAGAAGAGAAGGCTCCACGGAGACCTTCCAGCCCCTGCCAGTCCCTCAAGGGGCTCCAGGAAAGCTGGGGAGGGACTCTGGAGCAGGGAGGGGAGCCATGGGACGAGGGGGAAGGGTTTTACACTGGAAGAGGGGAGATTGGGATGAGCTATTGGGAAGAAATCCTTTGGTGTGAGGGGGGTGAGCCCCTGGCCCAGGTTGCCCAGAGAAGCTGTGGCTGCCCCATCCCTGGAGGGGTTCAAGGCCAGGTTGGCCGGGGCTTAGAGCAACCTGGGCTGGTGGGAGGTGTCCCTGCCCAGGGCAGGGGTTGGACTAGATGGCCTTTAAGGAGGTCCCTTCCCACCCAAACCATTCTGTGATCACACGATTCTAAGAGAGCGATGGAGGCAGCCGCCTGTCCTTGAAGGAAGCCAGGAGCCAGGCTCCTCGTTCCTACGTCAGCCCTCTAGGGTCAACGTGTTTGGAGACTGACATTCCCAGAGAAACACAGGCTCGGGATATGTGTCCCGCTCTGCCCGTTCATACACACTTGTGCCTTGGATCAAAGCTGAGGAAGGGACCTATCCTCCCCCAGAGCTGGTCTCACTCTGCTGCCGTGGTTGTTCTGATGAAACACTCTCAAGGCCCCAAACACGGCGGTGTTTCAACTCACCACACTCTGTCACTCACCCACCTCGTCCTTGCTGCAAATTAGCATCATCTTTTCCATTTCAATCCATACACGCTGGTCTAGTGACTCACGCATGTGACTTATCCTTCTCTAAGTCATTTTTCTGCCACCAGCTAGGACTCTGATTTCTCCCTCATTTTCAGGGAGAGAAGGTCAAACAAAAAGCTTGAGCGCACGGAAGGAATTCTGTACACCCCAGAGCTTCCTTCTCAAAGGAGACAGACACTTGTAACGGGCCCTGCTCTGAAATAGCCCCGTGCATGCAGACAGCACCTCTCCTTATGATTGCAGGCGGGGCAGTCCCCTCGGGATTTTGTTTTCAACTTCTCAAGAAAAGAGCAAAGCCAATTTTGCAGCAACCACCTCATCACACGCACCACGCGGCCGCAGCATCCCCTGCGTCCCGTCTGTGCCAGGACGGCCACGGGATCGCTTGCCCCTGGCTCGCTCCATCCAGAGGGTCCCGGCTGCCACGGAGCCATCAGCAGTAAGCTGACTGCCCTCATGGGATTTAAAGACACAAATGGTTCGTACAGCTTAAAAACAACATTAATCATGCAACCAGGATGTTTCTGGAAGATCCAAATACATTTCCAAGGAGGAAAAAAAAAAATAATGCAGATTTATAGCCCAGATTCTACTAATAGCCTTCCTGTCCAGAAAAACAATTCCACTTTTAAGTAATCAGGTTACCCGGAGCCAGCAGCAGATGGAACACCATTGCCCTGGTGCCCCGGGCACATCGGTGACAGACATCCAAAGGGATCCAGGGTGGGCTAGGGGAGGACAGCGCTGGTGGCACAGGCACCAGCACTAGGGACAGCAAGAAAAGATGGATTTATACACTCCATTTTGCTCGCAGACACTTTGGCAAGCTCCGCGGCAGCCTGCACTGCCGGCCACGAGCCCACATTTCACCACTTGCACCAGCGGCAGGAGCAAGGCAGAGGGAGCCTCGGCAGAGCAGCTCCAGCAAGTCCATACGGCCGTTTCCTATAAATCTCCTTATGTACAAAGAGGGCACAAGGCTACGAACCTTCTCCCATCAGGCTTGAGATAAGCCAGAAGGCAGCGAACACGACAATCCCCGGCGAACGTAACTGAGCAGAGCCGTGCCAGTGCAAACACGTCACGTTTGCACTATGCCCACACGCCACTGATGCGGGAGAAGTCACACCATGCCTTAACGGTACTTATTAACTCGAGCCCTGTTTATCTTTTCTAAGGTCACTTCTCAGCTGGCATAAGAATGGAGCACGTTGGCAGTGGTAAACCCGCCACCAGCACAGGAGCCCAGGGGTTTGGCTCCCACCAGCAGAAGGCAGCACGGAGGATGTCCCGTCTGCCTGCCCCAGCTTCAATGCCAGCATCGCTTCCCTCCTCCCGCCTGGTTCTCACCATGCGGGTTTTTGACATCTAAAGATGCTTCAAAACACAGCACACAGGGAGCCCAGCAAGGTCAGAGCCCCTCTCCTCCAAGAGGAGCTGCTGCACCAAGCAGAAGTCTCCTTCCTGCTCCCCAGGTCCCACGGGGTGTGCAAATTCATTGGGAAAACCAGATTTCTGCCCTGCCGACACTCTCTCACGTTCAGAGCCTCAGCTCTTGCTGGCACCAGCTGGGAGATTATCCCCCACCTTCCGCAAGCACGGACGTGGGACCACTCCTCCAGCAATGCTGATGGTGATGAGCACCAGGGAGAAGCTCGCTCTTCCCTGCAGCTCTGGGGACAGAAGAGGTTTTTAGTGGCTGGGGAGCACACAGCAACAGCCCCACACTGGCAGGGGAAGAGCAGAAAGAGGGGACATTTAGACTACATATAAGGAAGAAATTCTTTGGTGTGAGGGGGGTGAGCCCCTGGCCCAGGTTGCCCAGAGAAGCTGTGGCTGCCCCATCCCTGGAGGGGTTCAAGGCCAGGTTGGCCGGGGCTTGGAGCAACCTGGGCTGGTGGGAGGTGTTCCTGCCCAGGGCAGGGGGTTGGAACTATAAGGTCTTTAGGGTCCTGTCCAACCCAAACAATTCTACGATTCTACAAGGAATTGGCTGTAGGGAGAGCAATGCTCATCAGGACAACGGCTCTACCTCCAAGCAGAGGTACTGCAGGGGGATAAAACAAGGACACTTGGATGCAAGTGGTCCGGGCAGAACTGATACACGGCACACCTCCACCCAGCCTCACCCAGACCTGGCCCCTCCACGGGCCAGACTCACAGAATGGATGGCAACAGAAGGGACCTCTGGAGATCATCCCGTCCAACCCCCGGCCACAGCAGGGTCACCCAGAGCAGGTGGCACAGGAACGCGTCCAGGCGGGGTTGGAATGTCTCCAGAGACGGAGACTCCCCCACCTCTCTGGGCAGCCTGTGCCAGGGCTCTGCCACCCTCACAGCAAAGAAGTTCCTCCTCGTGTTGAGATGGAACTTCCCATGTTCCAGTTTGTGCCCGTTGCCCCTTGTCCTGTCCCCAGACACCACTGAGAAGAGCCTGGCCCCATCCTCCTGACACCCACCCTTTAGCTATTGCTGAGCATTGATGAGATCCCCTCTCAGCCTGCTCTGCTCCAGCTGAACAGCCCCAGGGCTCTCGGCCTTTCCTCAGCACAGAGATGCTCCAGCCCCTCAGCATCTCCGTAGCCCTCTGCTGTCCCCTCTCCAGCAGTTCCCTGTCCTTCTGGAACCAGGGAGCCCAGAACTGGACCCAGTGCTCCAGCTGTGGCCTCCCCAGGGCAGAGCAGAGGGGGAGGATGACCTCCCTCCACTTGCTGATCAACCCAAGACCCGCTGGACTCACTCTCCAGCACAGTGGCTAATGAAGGGACCTGTGGTCACCCCAGGAGCTCACCGTGCAAAGACCCACCCGATAGGGACCGCACACTTGAGTCAATTGTCATCCAGAGGGCTGCAGCTCTGTGCTGGCACCAGGGTCACCCCGCGGTGGGACGGAGCAGACAGCCAGCCCCACCACCCTACTGCCGAGTCCCAGCCCCATCCCATCACTGGGCTGGAGGGGAAGAAATCATTTCTCTGCGGATACGTAACATGGAGCAACACTTGACGTTGATGGCAGGCTTCAGCAAACAGCCTGCCAGTTTCCACTGCACCCAGGAGCTCTCTCTGTTTGGGAGCATTAAATATCCATGAATATGGGTCACCACCGCTTCCGCTGCGGTTTGAGGTGATCAGCTGCAGAGAGGATGCACAGATGGTGAGCACAGGAGTGGGAAAGATGAACCTTCAGGGGCCTGAGGCAGGGATGCAGTTAGAGGAGGATCAGCCTGTGATGAACCTCTGGAGTGGGAATTGAGGGATCAGGGCCGTGACTCCGGGAAGGAAAAACAGGGGGAGGAAGAAAAGGCAGAAGCCAAAATGCACAAACAGGAAGCCTGTTACAATAACGCTGCGACAGCCAACTTTCCTATTGCTGCCAGAGCTGTTTCAGGCTTCGAACGAGAGGGCTGAAGTACCTGGGGGGATCAGTTTTGCAAGCCTGCTCCTGGTGCCCAAGGAGAACAGAAGGGACGAGGGCGAGCACGGCAGTGCGACCCAGGCAAGGAGACAGGGGAAGAGGCAGAGGCCACTCTCCATCTCCATCCCCAACCCCAGGCACACTTCGACACCCACCCTGTGCCCTCCGGAGGGCATTCAGACCCAGCAGACCACCCCAAACCCCATTTTCTGCTGGGTCAATGAGGTGAATTGTCCCCTCCAGGCAAGGCTGCCCCTCGCAGCGGCGGTGAGCCTCCAGGGAGGTGCAGACACTTTTAAGATCGTAGCCCCTGTCTCCTCGCCAGAGGACCAGGAGGCCTCGGCAGAACTGGGCCAAATCCAGGAAAGAGCCAGGTTTGATGCCGACCCACCAACCAGGAGAACACACAAGTCAGCGCAAGAAAAGAGAATTTGTTACAATCCCTAGAAAAAGAAATCAAGTTGAACTTCTAAGTGTACCTATCAAAGGAAAACACAAGCCCACGCACATCAGGAGATGATTACAGATGAAGCAAGGCAGTGCGGGGAAGGAGGGGGAAGACTACCTTCAAGTTTCGACAGAGCCGGTGTGAAAGGCACAAACAAAACACTTTTTTCCAAAGCACCTCACCCTCTACAGCACGTAACACTCTGCCTCTCTGTACCCCTCATCCCGCCTCTCCACAAAGAGGAAATTCACAATTAACAGGAAAAAAAAGCTGCGTTATTTCGTGAGCCCTGACATCCTGCTTTGGGCAAGACCTGAAGCACATCAAGTCAGGTCAATTATACAAGCCCCAATAACGCAGCCATTTTCTCAGCCAGCTACGGGAAGTGATACCTCAATTTCCACAATGCACTCCAGTTCTCTTCCAAACAGTCCCAACAGCCAAACGCTTGCTGTTAATTAGCGGAGAGTGACTTTTATGACGGAGTTCATTGTGGCCAAGATTCAACATGCACCAGTAAACATCGCGGTAAACTTTCAGGGCAATTAAAGAGACCCAAGATGGACTGACAAGCAGTCCATGCTATTTTTAAGTGACTGCTTCACACATCTTGCCACACTGGGCAAGAACTCAGGGCAGAGCTGCGACCCAGCTCTGTTTCCTACTCCTCCATTGCACCCACACCCAGGAGAAAGGCACCTGGTTTTAGCAGATGTCCCCAGCCACCAGCTGGGCACAGCAATCTTCTGTTTCTGTGGGGCAAAGGATGCAGTGGGACGCGGGCAGCAGTCAGTCGGGCAGAGCAGGAGTTGCATCCTTCACCTGCACAGCAAGAGAAGAGCCAGGAGGGCTCCACTGCAGCCTTCGGTACCTAAAGGGCACTTATAGGAAAGACGGGGACAACCTTTTTAGCAGGGCTTGTTGTGAAAGGACAAGGGGTGATGGCTTTAAACTAAAAGAGGGAAGATTTAGATTAGATATTAGGAAGAAATTGTTTACAATGAAGGTGGTGAGCCCCTGGCCCAGGTTGCCCAGAGAAGCTGTGGCTGCCCCATCCCTGGAAACATCCCAGGCCAGGTTGGACGGGGCTTGGAGCAACCTGGTGTAGTTGAAGATGTCCCTGCCCATGGCAGGGTGTTGGACTAGATGGCCTTTAAAGGTCCCTTCCCACCCAAACCATTCTATGATTCGATGACAGGACAAGGAGTCCACTAGCTGCCCCCATCACACACACAAGCCACCCAGTTCATGCCTTTAAGGGTAGGGACTGCGGTGAAAAACCCACCCAGGCAGGAGCACAGAGCCAGAGCCAGCTCCCCTCCCCAGAAGTAAAGGGCAGAGAGGTGGTTTGCACCAGGACAAGCCTCACCCCATGAGCATCACCCAAACCACACAGAGAAGAGCGGCCCTGGCCCAACAGAGGTGCTGTTTGGTAGCCAATACAGCCGAGCTGCATGTCCCTGGGCAAGTCATCTTCTCATACAAAACCCCACAGAGGTCTGAAGTCCTTCCTGGGAAACCCTGCAGGACCCACTGCGCGCTGAAGCAGCAGTAGGTCCCCAGCCACAAAAGGCTTCATCACTGCCACTGTGTGGCTAAAAACAGAGTGTCTGCGAATCCCCCACCAAAGCGTGGTTCAACATCTTTGATACCCTGCAGAGCAAAGGCCACCACTCAGAAACCAGACCTGCAGCAGCAGAAAACAGCAGCAATTTCAGGATTGTTGAAGATGGAAAGATGTAAACACACACACAGACTAGGTCCCAGGAGCGGAACTGGCTCATCACTCATCACGACCTTACAACACACATCAAAAGTGTCTCTAGAAAGTAAGACAGATCCCTTACTCTCATCTACTGCTTAACACAGAGCAAAAGCTCAGCCAAGGCTCATCAGCCAGGTCATTTCCAGTTAACCTGTAAGTGCTGCTACTGTCTCCTCCAAGCACTAGGCTGGGCAGAGGTTCAAAATCCTGAATTTAACTGCAGAACAGGAGAAGAAAGAAGAAAAACACCTCTAATTTTTACAGCTGCTCACCTTAAAAGTCATGAAGTCTAGGAGGAGTTCTGGACTTCCTTACTGCATCCTCCACAGCACAGCCGAGCTGCACCTTGGGAAGCTGCACGCTGCCTAAAGGCAGACACACACAGTCTCAGAGCAATTAAGAGAGCCCTCGGGGAAGGAGTTAAGTGATTCAAGGAGAGGGCCCAAAGGCTTTCCCTCCTTCACACCCTTCCTGCTAAGGAGCTGCGGGAGAAGGCGAGCTGTTTGTCTGGGGGCAAGGAAGACTGGCCTTTTAATCACCATGGCGTTAAGCCTCACATCCACATTGCTACCATCAAAAAGCTTTCCTTTCTACTGCTCTCACTACCAGTTTTGTTGTTGTTCCACTGGTCTGGACTGCCACTGGCACACATAGGTGTCTCTGCTCGGCAGAGTAAACCCTGCAGAGATCTCTTTAGGGCTCATCTTTCCAGAGCAGCCTATAAATCCTGCCAGGGACAGCTTCCAGCCATCTGCTTCCTGCAGTGCAGCATCTGTAGCCCTGCTCTCCATGGCACTCAAAGTCTGAAGGCAAGAGGATTTCTTGAGGCTGGGTGAGGGGAAGAGCACCCTCTGCTTCAGGGCAGAGAGGACACCACCAGTCCTGCTTCATGCTGTTTGCTTAAGGGACCTGTAGAAACTGGTCCATTGACAGCCAAAGTGTGACACACACACGACTCATGGATCTGCCTGGCAGGTCTGCCAGCGGTGCTGGCTCGGGCTGGTGACAGCCCAGGAGATCAGGGGTTCCCACCTGGAAGAAGGGTGCAGAAAAGGCAGAAGAACATCCAGGAGGAGAGTAGTTCCCACAATAAAAAGAAATCCTTTAAGCTAGATGCTTTGGTGCATTCAGCACACCAGGTCTCCCAAGCTAAGGTCTCGTCTGGCGCTGCAGGACAAGCATGCTCGATACGCTACTGCAAACCCTGTGGCGACCCTGACCTAGAAACTGCTGTAGATGAAGAAGTCACCGACCCACGCTGCAGTCAGCCTGAGTGTGCCCAGGCCTCTGCTGTGCTACACAGATCCCTCGTGCCAGGATAAACTCAGCCAACTCATTGCAGCGGAGGAGCCTGTGGGCAGCTCCCACTCAGTATCCGTGACTGGGCCACCTGCGCATCCTTGCCTTTATCAAGAAATGCAGCAAGAAGCTCTCATGTGAACATTCTTTCCATCTGACACTGGAAACAAGGAATAGAGTTGTTTTTCTGTAAGAAAATCCTATAATAGCCCGAATGAGTGAAATGGGGGAAATATCTTCCATGGTCAGGGTCTGCCCAGCACACCACACGTGGATCGGAGGCCCGTCTGATGCTACACTGCCTGTGGTTCCCATCATCTAAAAGGGATGTAAGATTATCTATACTATTCTCTCCTTACAGTGCTAGCTCTAATAAACAGTATTTTTAATGGCACCTCACAGAGCCTGAGTGCCTTTCTTATTGGGATAACAGACCAGCACCTCCCAGCGCAAAACCTCTGCTATGTATGAGCCCACCACAAGGCTTGCACGCTCTCAGACACGCAGCTATGCTCAGTGCAAGATGCTTTCTCCACCCTCAGGAGCAAGCAGTCAGAGAAGAGCCCTGCTTTCCCAAGGCAAGCAATGTCACCCCTCGCTGCTGCAGCCGTCCTCGGTGCCTCGGTCGAAGACTGATGCTGGGACCTGCCGACAGCCTCCATGCTAGGAGAATGGTACCAGCTGTGCTAGGAGAATGGTACCAGCTCACAGCAGGTCACCAGCCAAACCCATAGCAAAATACAGGTCACTGCAGAGAGATGGTGGGATGAACAGCGAGTCTGGACACTTTTTCTTAGTGCTTGAGCACTGCTGGCTGCTCCCAGGCCTCAGCACAGCAGGCACGTGGCAGCAGACACCAAGAGGACTTCATTTCACTGCCCACGCAGGTAGCAAGACAAAGAGCCTCTTCACAAGAGCCACCAGGCAGCAGGCTGCCACCAGCCTCCCCTGCGCCGCTGGTGGGTGCGTGCTCCCCATGGGCTGCCATCACCAGCTCCTGCTCAGAAGCCAGGACACAGAAATGGAAGGATTTTAGGGTGCAGTCGCTTTGCTATAAAAGGCACTTCCCAAGCCCCAATTCACTTTCCTCTTACTGAGCTCATACTGGCACCCAAAGCCTCTGGGGTGAGACACCAGCCTGTCCCACCTTTGGACCCAAATAAGACACACGTCATTGCCTTCCTCTGGTGAGACAGCTCGGTCCCTCCCATGCCACATGTAAGGAGTGGCACTCCCACATCCTTCTTCACTGCTGTTCCCCCCAAACCATTGCTCCTGAGGGCAGATAACACGTACCCTTCAGGAAAGCCCAAGGTCCAGCCAGCCTAACAACAGAGGCTCATTCCTGCACTTCCACCCAGCTCACACGATGAGGCAAACACACAGAGACCACTCACACACGTGGCCAGGGCCCCGTACGCAACACACATCACTAGAGTACTCTCCCTGCTTCTACGTGAGCTGGATGAAAGAGCCATACAGCGAGCACACAGCTGGCTGTAAGATGTGCCCCAGGAACAGTCATCGACGACTCCATCGTACCAGAAGACACCAGTACAGCGCAGGACCCCACAGGGCAGAGCTGAATAAAGCAGAACCACAAGCAGCTAAAGCAACACCAGGCATGGAAATGCAGGGCACGTGACTGGAATGCAAAAAGACAGTGACAAACCATGAAAGCTGCCTGTAATGAACAGGACACGTGAAGTTGGAGGGCTCTGCCCTCACTTGTGGTCAGTCTCACTTCCCACAGCTGCTTTTGGCACCGTGGCAGCTGCGAGCGCACCCCCCCCAACCCACTGAAATGAACCGCAAGAGTCACGATGCCGCAGAAAGTGGCATGCAGTTCATCAAGCAGAAGTAATACGAGTGCTGCATGCAAAGCACGAAGCCATCCTTCCCCTCTCCGCGGCACTGGCGAGGCTCCAGCTCGCATGCTTCATCCAGCTCTGGGCACCACACTCGGGAAAGGCAGAGACAACCTGCACAAGGGAGAGTTGTTTGGGTTGCCCTGTGAAAACAGGACTCGGAGGCAGCCTGGAGGGAAGAAAGGGGTAGGTCTTTCTCCTAGAGAAAGCAAAGTAGGAGCAGACACCTCTGTGAACGTTCCAGACAGTTCCATTTCCCCCCCCCCCCCCCCCATAACTTTGTAGAAGAAGGTTGCCCAGAAGCCTGCCAGAAAGCGATTTGCAGGCAGGTTTTTAAGCAGCAGATCATGACCTCTGGCATCCAACTGCAAGGTTTACACTCAGAACCAGCAGTGCCTGGCTGCATCTTTCTTGGCAGAGGACATTCAATACTTAACACTAACAGAGCGTCTGGTTTTGGCAGAGGACATTCAATACTCAACAACAGCAGAGCGCCTGGTTTGTTTTTCTTCTCAAGGTCAACACACGCATCCTGCTCTACAGCCTCAAAACAAGAGCTTTATTTTTGATATCAAGACCTCCACCCTGCCAGAAGCATCAATCATCAGCGCTGGGCTGACAAGCGGAGGAAGTGCTGGAGCAGATACGCTTAGGATGTGTCCGGCTCTCTGACCGCCGCAAAAGCGTCTCCTGGGGGAAGCCTCGGCACACTGCTGCCAGGCAGGGATGTAATGCACCACAGAACGGTTTGGGTGGGAAGGGACCTTAAAGGCCACCCAGTGCCACCCCCTGCCCTGGGCAGGGACACCTCCCACCAGCCCAGGTTGCTCCAAGCCCCGGCCAACCTGGCCTTGAACCCCTCTAGGGACAGGGCAGCCACAGCTTCTCTGGGCAACCTGGGCCAGGGGCTCACCCCCCTCACACCAAAGAATTTCTTCCTCAGATCTAATCTAAATCTCCCGTCTTTCAATTTACAACTGTTACCCCTCATCCTAGCTATTTGTTATGGCAGAGAAACCCTTCCTTCCCATTTTAGGTTAGCTTAACTTCATTGTCTCCGAGGGTACATATGCTGCACCCAAATCCCACAGTCTCCTACTGAAGAAGTGTGACGTACAATTAAAAGCTCTCTGATAACGCTGCACTTGTTGCTGCACAGCTTCCTCAGGCAGTGGAACTCTTCAGTGTCCCTTCAAGAGCAGCAAAAGGACAGTTCCCCTGACACCTCTACCACCTGTGGCACCGAGCCAGCCTGTGACAGAAGGAGCGTACACCTACCTCTCCCCCAGCCAGCAGAAATGTGCACGCCGCAAAGCTAAAACCATCTGGACTCCTGACTCGCCGCTTCCCATATGCGCTCCTGGCAGCAACGGGAGGAGTAAACCAGCCAGGGCTGGAGAAAGCTGTGGAACATCTTGCATGAAGCTCTTCTGTATCGGCTCCAGGGACGCTAGCTCCTCCCCGAGAGCAGGGACATGTTCCTTCCCTTGGACACACGTTGCCTCCTCCATACCTTCCCAAATCTGCTTGCCCTTCTCCAAATGTATTGTGTGCAGTCTGGAGAGCAACTGCCAGGTACGGCTTAAAGGCTGAGGCAGAGTCAAAGGCTGCGGTGCCATTTGTGGTAGGAACCGCTGGAATCTTCCCGCAGCAGGTTTGGTTCTGACCACACATCACCTTTTTGGCTGGGTCCCACCCCAGCCACTCAGTCCTACCTGCTTTCCAGCTACACTGGCTTCAGGTAGATATTCAAGTCACACAACGTGAGCCATCTTCTCAGGTGACCTGCTGTGCTGCTGCCACACATCAACCTCTTCCACCAAGGTTAAAAACACAGGCCCACTTTGGGGACGAGGCAGAGAAAGCAGCTCAGCAACAGCTAAATTACTCTTCTGTTACTTTGCGTTGCCATCCACGCATATCCCACGCTGCTCCTTCCTTGCCCTGTCCATTTGGGATGACAACTTAGGCTGTTCCAAAAGTTTTTGGGGCAAGAAGAGTTAGTTGTACCCAGAAGGTCAACCGGCTTTTCATCAACAGAGCAGTGATGGGTCTAGAGTCACACCTTCAAGGCAAGGGAAGGGGAAAGCAGGACAAGCCTCAATGCCTAAAGCAAGGCTGGGATATGTGACCCAGTATCAGAGATTTCTGCCTGGATCAGCCACTTTCTCAAGGTTAAAATAGCAAAGAAAGAAAAAAGCTGCCCAAGCAAACAAGGCACATAGGAAGGGAGCAGTGCAAAGAGACCACCTGGGGTTTCATCACCCCCCCGGGGCAGGCCGGCGTGTCAGCACCGATTGCTCTTCTCAATACAGTTTATTGCAATCTCCAGCAAAGCGCTTTCACCCGCAGGTGCTCACGGAGGAGGATCAGCACTGGGCAGAATGATGCTCTTTGAGGGCCAAGTGTGAACCCGCCCACTCTTATCAAAGTCCCTGTTGACTCAGTAAAACCACAATCTCTCCAGCAAAGCTACTTCTGCCAGCACGACCGCACTCCTGCCCTCAGGGCGTACGCGGCTTTATTGGCCTCTGCCTGTTGGTTCAGCCAGGCCAGGGCAGGAGCAATACCTCCATGGGAGACCTGCTCACACATTTCACCCCTATGCCATTGGAAAACAAGGCCAGTAAACTCAACACCAGTGTGTAACTGGTGACAGTAAGCGTCTGACACCACCCACACCATGCTTTATGTGCAAGATGGGACTTTCCTCCTCACCCTGGTCTGCATTCAGGGTCCTGTTCACAGATTTAACTGCAACAGCATTTCCATCAGAGGTGTCTCCAGAAAGACGATGACCCGGGAGCAGGTCTTTGGTGCCTGCTACACAGACGAGAAGGTCACTGCAATTGTCTGGACCCTCCCAAGTTCAACTACCAGCACCATCTGTACAGGGTGGAGACCCCATTCTCAACACACAGGTACTGGGAAGGGAAGGCAGCAACACCACAAATCCCCCCAGGCACTACTGGAAACAGGCTGAAGACACAACAGTCTCCCTCTTGAAACAAAAGCATTGTCTTCACAGGAGCAAAATCAGTCACTTTGGGAGGCCTGGCTCAAAGCTGAGTGCGTTTTGGTTACCTTTCCCCAGCACTCACACAAAACCGCTTTCCTGCCTTTCTAAACATAAAGTTTACTGACGAACCCCCATACAATCCATCTTCCACAGGGAACCTCGTGCAACCTGTCACATTGGTCAAACCCGCTCTACCAAGTCCATTTATCTCTACCACATCAGCTCTGAGTGTGCAAAAGCAAAGCGTGAGCAAGCCCTGACCACTGCTGCCCTCGCAGACTGCTCCACGAGGAGATGAGACCCACACAGCCAGTCTCAGCCAGCTATGCAAGGCAGAATGTCACCTCCTTCGCTCCCTGAATGCATCAGACTTGTCCTAACTGTCCTGCATGCCCAAATGACACCCCATGAACCACCCTGGAAGGACAACTTCAGCGTGGCCCAATGTGATGGATCCTAGAACAAGTGCAAAGCTAAGGAGAAGGTGAGGTTCGGCCTCACCTCAGCTAATCCTTTTAGCTTCACTGCTGGTGCAAGAGAAGAAAAAATATGTCAAACACCATCCCCTCCACAGAAACACACAATCCGGGGTTCCCCTATGTTAAGGATGCCACCTACTTCAACCCAAAAACAGCCCGTAGGGATTTCAACTGCCACAGCAGAGCCCATTTGCACTTACAGCAGCTTCCTTCAAAGGCTTCCAGTGCTTTGAACAAGACGCAGACTGGCACGCTTGCACGAGGAGGCGGGGATGATGTCTGGCACATTTCTGTGGGTCTGACTGCGCAGAGAGGGGCTGCAGGGCAGGAGCAAGGTGGTCCTGAGCTAATGTGGGGGGAGCCCCTGGGCTGGCCATGCTCCCACTGCGACACAGACCTGCACCCACACAGAGCTCCTTCCTGCGCAGCCCCTTCATGGCAAGGGAGGCCACGGCCATCCTCACTGCGTAGGGTGACATGCCACAGCTACCTCTCTCAACCATGTCCCTGACAGGCCAGGAAAGGGTGGGGGCAAAGTGCTTCAAATCACACCCACACAGCAATGACCCCCCCACTCCCAGGGACAGCCCGGGGGGACACGCACAGCAAATGTGATGACACCCCACTCAGAAATGTTGTACTGTGCTGTACTGTAGCACATGAAGGAGGGACGGGATGCCATCCAGAGGGACCCAGACAGGCTGGAGAAGTGGGTCCCTGTGAACCTCATGGGATCCAACCAGGCCAAGTGCAGGGTCCTGCCCCCGGGTCGGGGCAACCCCCGGTGCCAGCCCAGGCTGGGGATGGAGGGATGGAGAGCAGCCCTGAGAGAAGGGCTTGGGGGTGCCGGGGGGGGAGAAACCGGCCATGAGCCAGCACCGTGCGCTGGCAGCCCAGAACCCCCCCGCAGCCTGGGCTGCATCCCCAGCAGCGTGGGCAGCAGGGCGAGGGGGGGATTCTGCCCCTCTGCTGCGCTCGGGGGAGACCCCCCTGCAGTGCTGCCTCCAGCGCTGGGGCCTCAGCACAGGAGAGACACGGAGCTGTTGGAGCGGGGCCAGAGGAGGCCCCGGAGATGCTGGGAGGGCTGGAGCCCCTCTGCTGGGAGGACAGGCTGAGAGAGCTGGGGGGGTTCAGCCTGGAGAAGAGAAGGCTCCGCGGAGACCTTCCAGCCCCTGCCAGTCCCTCAAGGGGCTCCAGGAAAGCTGGGGAGGGACTCTGGAGCAGGGAGGGGAGCCATGGGACGAGGGGGAAGGGTTTTACACTGGAAGAGGGGAGATTGGGATGAGCTATTGGGAAGAAATTCTTTGGTGTGAGGGGGGTGAGCCCCTGGCCCAGGTTGCCCAGAGAAGCTGTGGCTGCCCCATCCCTGGAGGGGTTCAAGGCCAGGTTGGCCGGGGCTTGGAGCAACCTGGGCTGGTGGGAGGTGTCCCTGCCCAGGGCAGGGGGTGGCACTGGGTGGCCTTTAAGGTCCTTTCCCACCCAAACCATTCTATGGTCCTAACATGTGTCCCCACCCCAGGAGCATGGCTGGGGCTGCACAGTTGGTGTGTGATCACCCTGACACCACCCCACACTCTGCTGTCCCCACGCTGGACCCCAATGCACAGCACCCACAGAGGGGTCCCACATCTCAGACGGTTCCCTACAAGACCCCATGAAACAGCTCAGGCCGGGGGTGGGGGGGGGGGGGAGGAGAAAAAGCATTTTATTACACTGCATTGCACTAGTGACCACTGCACGGCCCACCTGGGGAACCGTGCGTGGGGTGGGAAGGGGGTGCCCTGCACGGAGCCGAGGACCCATCACACCCCATGGTGGGGCATCAGGGTGGGGGGGGTCACACACTTCATTCAACCACCTTCCACTGCACGGCATCCCCCCTCCACGGCACCGGGCCCCACGGCCCCCCCTTCCACGGAGCCAGGCCCCACGGCGGCATCCCCCCACCTTCTACCCCCCACGGCACCGGCCCCCACGGACCCCCCTCCAAGGGCCCAGGACCCACGGCAGCCCCCACCTCGGCCCCCCACGGCACCAGACCCCACTGCGGATGTCCCCTGCCCCACGGCCCCGAGCCCCACGGCCCCCCCTCCCCAGGGCCAGGCCCCACGGCAGCCCCCCCCTCGGCACCAGGCCCCACTGCGGCTGCCCCCCACCCCACGGCCCCCCCTCGACGGGGTCGAGACCCACGGCAGACCCCCACCCCCCCTCCACCGGGCCCCACCGCGGCTTATCCCCCGCGTATCTCCCTTCCAAACGCCGTCCCCCACCCCTCAGACACCCCCTCACGCCGCCAGGCCCCGAGGTGCCCCCCAGGAGCTCCGGACCCCCCGCCAAACCCCGCGCCCCGCCGCTACCTTGTACTTGCCGAAGCCGGCCAGCTGCTCGGCCGTCACGTACTCCATGGCGGCCCGGTACCGGTACCGGTGCCGTCGCTCCGCGCCCGCCCAGGCCCCCGCCGGCCGCCGTAACCCGCCTCCCGCCGCCGCATCGGCCCACCCGGCGTGGCCGTGACGTCACCGCGCCCCGCCCGACGCTGCGCCAGGGCGCCCCCTGCGGGGCGGGAGGGCGACAGGCGCTGAGGGGAGCGGCCGGCGCTGAGGGAGCGCGCGCTGCTGGCCCCAAAAATGGAGGGTTTTGGGGCAAATAAAGAGCCGGGGAGGGTGAGCCGGGCCTGCCTTCAGCACCTCGCCGAGGAGGCGAGGGAGGCCGGCTGTCGCGGATGGAAACATTTGACGCGATTATGATTTAGCAGCGATTCAGAATTCCTTAAAGAAGTACGGTAGGCTGAGAGGTTGAAATTTAGCAGCGCTTAATCATTAACCGGTTTAGGGGTTTACAAGGTGGGTGAAGAAAAGAATTGAACGGCGACTTAATTACAGAGTCGCAGATGGCAAGATTCACGCTGACTGAAGGTATCCCAAATCGATACCTCTATACACGGGCAAAAAGCACAGGTCTCAAATTAATACATATGGCAAAATAGAGGCACGTGTGCACGCATGTACGCACAGGTCTCTGCTAAAATCAGTAATTTCTTAACTTTAAAAGAGCTGACGGGTACCACTTTAGAGTCCTACACATGCACAGACAGACAAAGAACATCCACATCCATAAAGCTACTATATATATATATATATTCCGTACATATATCTCTCTCACAAACATATGGGTGGAGAGGTGGGTGGAAGAGAGGCTAGCCTAGAGTCAAAATTTTCGAATTTGGTGTTAATTTAGGGTAAATACTCATGCTGCACCGACGTTCCCCAACGGGCGGCAGTTGCTGCTTGAGAAGGGTCTTCTCCTGCCCTGGCCCCGCGGTGTCACCCTGAGAGGTCTCTCAGCTCAGGGGAGGTGCGGGCCACATAATACACATTAAACATATATTTAATACACATTAAACACGACTGGACGGATAGTGGTGAATTGGGCATCACTCAGAATTTAAACCTGGCCGCACCTGGCCTCCCACCTCGGTGAGGAGTGTTAGAACGCAAGGGGGTTTATTTTCTGCCAAAACCGCTTTGCCCCTTTCACGCAACAGCCACGCTGTAATGTTTACAATTAGTGCCAAGGAATGGTATACAGAGAGGCTCTTCCTTATACTTATTGCTGTAACAACCAAGGTCAGCTCATTTCGTTATTTGCCCCATTGGAAGGTGGGAAGCCGAAAAGCGTAGAGGGGTCCCACCTGCGGGGAGGAGCGGACAGGACAGGTGACCCCAAACTGACCAACAGGGGTATTCCATCCCATCTGCCCCATGCTCAGTATAAAAGCTGAGGGATCAAAGGATCAATCTCTTTTCTTCGATGGCCCATGCCTGAGAAGAACCCTGTCTGTTCATCTGCCTTTGATCCCGTTCCATGGATTCCTGACAACAGCTCTGGAACCCAGTTCCCACCTGTCGCTTGAGTCCAGTCTGGGACTTCCCCAGTGCCTGACTGACGTCATCCTGGGAGCTTGATACAGTTTTGTATATACTGTATCTATTTCATTATTTTCCTTTTTATTTTATTATTAATATTTCATTAGAGTAGTTTAGTTTCTTCTAAACTCATAAATCTCTTTCTCTCTCCTCCTCCTCCTCTCCGTGTGACAGAGGTGGGGGGAGAGCATCTGTCACCAGCCATTGGCCAATTTGGCCAAAACCGCAACACAGGACACCCACCTTACCCACCCCAGTGGCTGGAGGTTAAAGACCCCCACTCACCCCAGTAGCTGGCACTGAGACCCCCGCCACTCACTCCGGTAGCTGCACTGGGACCCCCACCACTCACTCCAGTGCCTGCACTGGGACCCCACTCACTCCGGTAGCTGCACTGGGACCCCCCCCACTCACTCCAGTGCCTGCACTGGGACCCCACTCACTCCAGTAGCTGACACCATGGGCCAGAGGCACATACGCTCCCAGTCTGACTCCAGTAGCTGGCCCCAAAACCACTCATGCACACACAGGTCTCACCAGTAACTGGCACTTAGTCCTTGCAGCACACACTCACACCGGCAGGGTTTGTTTCCTCTCATTATCTCCATGTCTGTTTTGTCAGGTCTGTGTCGTGGTGTATTTTGAGTTTGGTTCCCCTTTTTTTCCCTTAGTTTCCCAGTTGACCAGTTCCCCAATCAGATATCCTCGCTGGAATAAACCTTCCTACCCTCTCACTCATCAGTGAGTGGGACTGACCCTTACCACCGGTCAGTCGGATTTGTTACACTGGATGATGTTCTTTACGGCCTCCTCCCCTTCATATTATCCCTTGAGACACTGAAGGTCCTTGCCCAGACACCCTGAAAGAAGCAGACACTCTCCTTCCACAGACCATCGCCCAGCTGCCACCTGCGTGTCTGCACAGCACTGACGCTGAAGTCACGCACAACTGTGGCTCACCTGAAAATAAAGGATACAGAGACCAGTCCAGTCCAACACAACAAGTTTATTAGCAAAGACTACAAGAGATTATACTGACTAACCACTTTAGCAACTCTCCAGGAGGGCTTGGTTCTTGGATTTCCAGCGGGGTCGTAGGAACTGCGCAGCAAAAACCACCAACCACCGCGCTGGTACAGTCCCAGCTGGTCCCGTGTGCTCCAGACCATGGCTCCATTGCCACTAGCCTGTCTTGACAGCACAAACACTAACATCACACACTGCTGAGGAAGCTGCAAAGACACGTAAGCCTCCACATCGGTCATACAAAGGCTTTTGCTCAACAGCGAAGCAAATGGCAAGGGAGTTGCTATCGTGGCTAAGAGCTGGAGGTAAGTTCGCCAGGCCCAGGCACCTGCGTAGGAGCAGCTCACCCTAACATGTGAAGTATACTGAATATCCTAAATCCGTGGAGGCTGTTGTGATAACTGATGACATTGGAGGTGACATCGGAGACTCTTCTGTCTACTGATCTGAGTACCAGCTCAGTTTATCAGTAAGGGATTGATAAGGGACTGATAATCCCGAAACGCAGAAGAACACAGCTCGCCACCAATGTCAAGCTGCTCTCAGATCCCGCAGCCCTGTCTTTAAACGTGACAAGTACCTGTCACGTCCCACTCCCAGGAAAGTGGGCCATAAAAGGGTAAGTGACTTCAGATTCGCAAATTCCCAACAGCGCGGACTAAGGTGAGATAAATCTCCAGGTCCATATAGAAACATTTATTTCCTTCCCAAAATGGTTAGTGTAGGTCTTAACAAGTCCACGGTAATCGGTTAGGTGTATGACAAAGGACGGCACGTGGTGAGGTATGGGTTGTGTTACTAACAGCAGGCACAGGACAACTATGGCAAGCGGTACTTAAGGTCGTACTTAAGGTCGTTAGTTAACAACTCTAACCATTACTTAACAATTCTAAGAGAAAAGAGAAACTGAGGGATAGAGACAGGAAAAGACCGAGAAAAAGACAGAGCTAAAGAGATCACCGGTCCTGGTTCCAGCATCTTTTTCAGGGAATCTTCCCAGGCACAATCTTCTTTCTTGGAAAAATCTTCCCAGGTACGGTCTTCTTTCTTGGGAAGAATCTTCCCAGGTACAGTCTTCTTTCTTGGGAGGAATCTTCCCAGGTACGGTCTTCTTTCTTGGGAAGAATCTTCCCAGGCACAATCTTCTTTCTTGGGAGGAATCTTCCCAGGTACGGTCTTCTTTCTTGGGAGGAATCTTCCCAGGTACGGTCTTCTTTCTTGGGAAGAATCTTCCCAGGTACAGTCTTCTTTCTTGGGAAGAATCTTCCCAGGTACGGTCTTCTTTCTTGAGAAGCATATTCCCAGGCACTATCTTCTTCTTTTGTTTCTTCTTTGTTCCCCTCCAGGGGCACTTGTTTTCCCCTTTTCCGTTTGCTGAATTAGCACAGTCCACCCCCCTTGCCAAGGACAGCCTTGGCTCGGGTTTCTCCCTTTTCCCAGGTGACATGGAGCATGATTTGGGTGGAGAGAGGAGTGCCGTAGTCATACGTGTTTAGCATGATCTCTGTAATCTTCATTAGCGTATGCAGGGTATGTGCTTTCATATGCATTTCACGGAATCACGGAATCACGGAATTTTTCAGATTTGGAAGGGACCTCTATAGATCATCCAGTCCAACTCCCCTGCTAGAGCAGGATTGCCCAGAGCACATCACTCAGGACTGCGTCCACGCGGGTCTTGAAAGTCTCCAGAGAAGGGGACTCCACACCCTCCCTGGGCAGCCTGTTCCAGGGCTCTGTCACCCTTGCCATAAAGTTTTTTCTCATATTTGATCAGAACTTGCTATGTTCCAGCTTGTGCCCGTTACCCCTCATCCTGTTACTGGGAACCACTGAAAAGAGTCTGGCTCCATCCTCCTTAAACCCACCCTTTAGGTACTTGTAAATGTTAGTAAGGTCTCCCTTCGGCCTTCTCTTCTCCAGGCTAAAGAGTCCCAGCTCTCTCAGCCTTTCCTCATAAGGGAGATGCTCCAACCCCTCAATCATCTTAGTTGCCCTTCGCTGGACTCTCTCCAGTAGTTCCCTGTCCCTCTTGAACTGGGGAGCCCAGAACTGGACACAGTACTCCAGTTGTGGCCTCACCAGGGCAGAGTAGACGGGGAGAATGACCTCCCTTGACCTACTGGCCACACTCTTCCCTATGCAGCCCAGAATTCCGTCGGCCTTCTTGGCAACAAGGGCACATTGCTGGCTCATGGATAATTTACTGTCTACCAAGACCCCTAGATCCTTTTCTTCAGAGCTGCTTTCCAGCAGGTCCACCCCTAACCTATACTGGTGCCTGACATTCTTCCTTCCCAGGTGCAGGACCCTACACTTGCCCTTGTTGAACCTCATGAGGTTCTTCTCTGCCCGGCTCCTCAGCCTGTCTAGGTCATGCTGGATGGCAGCACAGCCCTCTGGGGCGTCGGCCACCCCACCCAGTTTGGTATCATCAGCGAACTTGCTGAGCATACGCTCCGTCCCCTCATCCAGGTCATTGATGAATTCGTTAAACAATACTGGTCCAAGGATTGACCCCTGGGGGACACCACTGGTTACAGGCCTCCAACTCGACCCTGCTCCATTAATCACAACCCTCTGAGTCCTGTCACACAGCCAGCTCTCAATCCACCTCACTGTCCCCTCGTCTAGTCCACACTTCCTCAGTTTCCGAAGGAGGATGTTGTGAGAGACAGTGTCAAAAGCCTCGCTGAAGTCAAGGTAGATGACATCTGCTGCTCTGCCCTCGTCCAGCCAACCAGTTATAACATCATAGAAGGCCATGAGATTGGTCAAGCATGATTTACCCTTGGTAAATCCATGTTGACCACTTCCAATAACTTCCTGCTCCTGAACATGCTTGGATACAACATCCAGAATGAGTTGCTCCATTACCTTCCCAGGGACGGAGGTGAGACTAACTGGTCTGTAGTTCCCTGGGTCCTCCTTCCTGCCCTTTTTGAAGACTGGAGTGATATTGGCCTTCCTCCAGTCCTCAGGCACCTCTCGTGTTCTCCATGACCTTTCAAAGATTGCGCGGATAATGAAGCAAAGGTCACTTATCGGACACAATGGCCTTGAGAACTGAGAACTACTGAGCTCACCACAGGAGTGGCATGGCCTTTGTATGACAGATGCAGAGACTCACGTGTCTTTGCAGCTTCCTCAGCAGTGTGTGATGTTAGTGTTTGTGCTGTCAAAACAGGCTGGTGGCAACGGAGCCATGGTCTGGAGCACATGGAACCAGCTGGGACTGTACCAGTGAGGTGGTCGGCAGTTTTTGCTGCTTCACCAGGCAGTTCTCCCACACTTTCAGGCACCAGAAGCGTGAGCCTTATCAGTTCTTTGAAGGCCAGGCCTGCATTATTTATTTCCTTGCGAGTGTTTGAGGCATTCCATTGAAGGCTTGGAGGGCCTTCTGCCCCTCCTCAGGGAATTTACAGTCCATCTCTTACAGTACCTGCTGCAGGAAAACTAATTTTTTGCCAGTGTCACTTATTTTCTCACAGCAGCTGACAAAACTGGTATTTTCTAATGCTGCCTTTGCTCTTCATCTGGCACTTGGTCTTAATCCTGGCCATATGACTGCTCACTGCAGGGATGGGTTTTTGTGCTGTTTTTTTTTCTCTAAGTCAAAGCAGAGGTAAATGTTTACGGCAAGGAGGGAAGAGGATTCTGACTTCAGCATAAAGCAAGGGAGTTTCTGAGCAATGGCAGGAGTTTCTGAGCAATGGCAGGAGTAGCATGCCTTATTTCACCCCACTTTGTGAGCAATTAGATATCGTTTTCTTCATGCGGCTTGGGGTCGTAGTCGTGACAACAATATTTTGTGGATAGACTTCTACTATGTTCAATGATCTGAATGAGGGGATTGAGTGCACCCTCAGTAAGTTTGCAGACAACACCAAACTAGGTGGGAGTGTTGATCTGCTGGAGGGTAGGAAGGCTCTACAGAGGGCCCTGGACAGGCTGGATCGATGGGCCAAGGCCAACTGTATGAGGTTTAAAAAGGCCAAGTGCCGGGTCCTGCATGTCGGCCACAACAACCCCAAGCAACGCAACAGGCTTGGGGCAGAGTGGCTGGAAAGCTGCCCAGCAGAAAAGGACCTGGGGGTGCTGGTGGAGCCAGCTTAACACGAGCCAGCAGTGTGCCCAGGTGGCCAAGAAGGCCAACAGCATTCTGGCTTGTATCAGGAACAGCGTGGCCAGCAGGAGCAGGGACGTGATGGTGCCTCTGTACTGGGCACTGGTGAGGCCTCACCTCGAGTGCTGTGTTCAGGTCTGGGCCCCTCTGTACAAGAGGGACATTGAGGTGCTGGAGCGTGTCCAGAGGAGAGCGACCAGGCTGGTGAGGGGTCTGGAGACCAGGGCATATGAGGAGAGGCTGAGGGAGCTGGGCATGTTTAGCCTGGAGAAGAGGAGGCTGAGGGGAGACCTCATTGCCCTCTACAACTCCCTGAAAGGAGGGTGCAGAGAGGTGGGGGTTGGCCTCTTCTCCCAGGGGAATAATGACAGGACCAGAGGAAATGGGCTGAAGCTGCGGCAGGGGAGGTTTAGGTTAGATATCAGGAGGAATTCCTTTACTGAAAGAGTGGTCAGGCACTGGGACAGCCTGCCCAGGGAGGGGGTTGAGCCACCATCCCTAGAGGTATTTAAGGAACATCTGGATGTGGCACTTCAGGGCATGCTCTAGTGGCAGAGATTGTAGGTTGTCTGGTTGGACTTGATGATCTTAAGGGTCCTTTCCAACCATGAAGATTCTGTGATTCTATATTCTTCTAAAATACAAAGCAGTTGTGGTTTTTCCTTCATATTGACTTGGCCTAAAGCTTCCCCAGTTCATCCAGCGCTTCCTGCTTTGTAATTATCTGCCACGAAGCAGGTATTTCTCCTTTGCCTTGAAATTTCCCATTGTACCGCCTTTCTAGCTCTGTCCTGAAATGAGACACAAACCATTTCCAGTACGCTTGCATGGACGGATCAGGAGGAATGTTCCAAGTGGAATAAGGAGATCCTGCGTCCCGGTATCTCTTGTAGGGGATCCATGTGTCTTCACCAATCCTGAATAAACAGTCACTTGCAACGCTACTAGAACAAATATCGATGACCAGATTGTCTGTTTTGTACCACCTGTATCCAGTCAAAACTTGCGGACGGTGGAAAACAAGCTGATGGTCTCCGTCGTGATTCGGCATGGTGTTTGTGCAAACAGCCCCACAAAAGGGACACTGCTCCCAGCACCCTGCAAACTGTTCCGCCAGGATTTCGTAAGGCTGCCTTTCAAAGGAGCTCATATCAGCAGTAGTGAGCTCTTCCTTGAGCTGATCCTTCACGGCAGACAGCGCTTCTGTCATGGCATTATTCAGGAACTCTATGTCTGTTATCTCCTGATGCTCAATGCCCTTCAGCTCCCTTCTGGGCAGGCTTAGCACCTCTCCAAGTGTGCTGCAAAATTCATCCAGCCAAAGAGAGATTTTGTCATTTCTGTCTTGCCTGTCTTTGACAATGTTGGTTGATGCAAAAACGGCTGACTGAATGCTTTCATAGCAGTGACTAAGGGAGTTGTCTAAAAACTTCTCCAGCCTCCTGTTCTTATCTAAGCAGTACGTCTCAACACGTTTCTTTATGTAACTCCGTAAAAAGTCTCCTGGGCAATTAAGGTACTCCTTGAAATTCTCAAAATTTTCTTCTTCCGCCATGTATCTCAGTAGGCAGACTTCCAGAGAGGATCTGTTGCCACTGAAATCTGGGATTTTACCCTTCATGTCCCGAGCTATGGCAAGAGCCGTCTTCTCATAGACTGCCTGTTGGAGAGCGGGGGCAATCTTGTCACACAGGAAAACAGCGAATGTTGTGATAGAAGTGGCTCCTTGGCAGGATATCTGGAAACATTTAAAGAAATCTTCTCTCTTGCTCTCCAGGTAGATGGTTGGATCGTTTGCTTTTTTGAATGCTAAGTGCAAGGCTTTAAACCTTTCTGCTGCCATGTTGCACAGATACAGTGACAAATCTATTCTGTAATCTTTATTAAAACTGTATTTTGCACTGTTAGGGACAGAGTTCATACCTTTCTGTACTTCCTTCAGTATTTCATGAATAAAACTTCGGTTGTAATCCCTTTTCTCCTTTTCCTTCTTATCAATGTTTGCCTTCACACAGTCAATGATGTTGTCTGTAATGCGCTGTATGTTGCTCAAATCAGCATCATCAAAACTCGTAGTCAAGAAGCCCCAACGTTTTTTCTTAGGGACATGTTTCTCCAAGTCAACAGAAAATACTTTGTGTTTGGGAAATGCCCTGATTCGTTCATGTAATTTAGGCTCCCTAAAGTAATCTAGAAGGACATCTTCTATTTCCACATCGATATCAACGTGTTCCAGAGGGGGAGCTGCAGAGGAGACTTCAGCGACCCAGGTTGCCCAGAGAGCAATAAAGCTGCTTCTCAGTTCTCTTTCACTTAGTCTCTGGCCTTTTAGAGTCAGAGCCAAATGCCTGCTCCTTTTCAGGAGCTCGTTTTCGTATTCTGACTTCCTTTCATCCAGTTTACACTGGTTCTTCTTTAGCTCGATAAGATTCTCGCACTTCTTTCTAGTTTCAAGAAGAAGAGACTCTTTTAGTTCTTTCAGCTTCAGTTCCGTGCTGCCTTTCCACTGGACCAGTATCTCACAGTCTCTGTCTTCACTGAAATACTTTTCCATGTTTTTCGTGATGGCATCACTTGTCCCTTGCACTAGTTTTTCGAGGTAGTCTGTGGTGACCCTCTGCAAGTCCCCATTCCGAATTTTATTGTCCAGTTTCATTTGCAAATCTAAGATGTGACTCCTCAGCTGCCAGGTCCACTCACTAAATGCGGTTTCCAGTTTCTTGTATGCAGCAATCTCCACTGAATTCTTGAAGCTGAAAATGAAGTTTTCATTCAGCAAAGCGTTCCAGAGGTCACTAATTCGAACTTTCAAGCTCGAGAGCCTCAAAACACTGCCCTGCGACTCCTTCTTGGCAGCTTGGAGAATTTTGCTCTTTAATTCCTGGACATTCTGGCTGTAGGTGGGGTTGGGCGGTGCCATTGGGGGGTTTCCTTCCCACAGGTGAGCAAAGTAATGAATGTGGGTGTTCACGTCAAAGCGGATGACGTCGCTGAAGCAGGAGACATCACAGAATTCCTGCTGGGCAGCTGTCACAGTCATTTCATCCAGCTTTTCCTGCAGACGTCTTTGTCCTTCCATGTTCTGTTCCTTGGCAGTTATTTCTCCCACATTTTGGTGTACGAACAGGCAGCCTGGGGAAAGATTTACTTGCTTCATCCTCAGAAAAGCCTGCACAGCGATCTGAAGGACATCTTGCATTTCTGAAGGATTTTCCCCAAAGATATTGATCAGAGTCAAGTTGCCAATGCCAATAACAAAGGTGGCCAGCTCGTTGTCATGATTAAGGGACTGTTTATTGGCCAACTCTATGGCACGAAGTCCCTCTGTGTCAACAACAAGCATGTAATCAAAGTCCAAATCCTGT